>NW_028238198.1:52684818-53014818 GCF_041429995.1 Eschscholzia californica
AATCTGATTCAAGTTATCCATTAAAAATCCTCTTCTTCTCTACAGAGTTCAAGAGCTATCAAAGTGAGGGTATTCTTATTTTTTGAGGTTTCATTAATGGAGGTCGACTTGGCTGAAGCTTTGGTTAATGGTGAAAGAGAAGAGAAGATTAAAGCAGCAATAGATCTTAGTGAACTAAATAGTAAACAAAAGAAAATGTTAGTCAATATTGATGGTATAATTGATTGTCTTGTTTCCTTGCTTTATTCTCAAGATTATGAATCAATTGAAGCTTCTCTTCTTGCTCTCATCTCTCTCTCTAGTGGCAGTGATAGGTAACTCATTTACCCATTCTCTCTCTCTCTCTCTCTCTCTCTCTCTCTCTCTCTCTCTCTCTCTCTCTCTCTCTCTCTCTCTCTCTCTCTCTCTCTCTCTCTCCCTCTCTCTCTCTCTATCTCTCTCTCTCTATCTCTCTCTCTCTCTCTCTCTCTCTCTCTCTCTCTCTCTCTCTCTCTCTCTCTCTCTCTCTCTCTCTAAATTTTCATATGGGATTCTGTTATGTTTCAGGAACAAAATAAGGATAACAAAAGCAGGATCTATACCAGTACTAATACAACTACTTATGGATGAAATATTGGTTGAACTTGTAATAGTGATTCTATTAACACTTTCAAGTTGCAAACCAAACAAAATGGTAATTGCAGAATGTGGGATCATTCCGATTCTACTCGAAATCTTGAACGGAGAAGACAACAACAATGGGTATAATCATACCTTTCAAACTAGTCTTGATGCCATTAACATACTTCACAATCTCTCAACTTGTCAAGAGCTAATTATACCCATAATCTCGTCTGGTACTATTTCTTATGTACTCCAACTTATTTACAAATCAGATAAAAGTTCGCCAATCGTTGAGAAGTCGGTAGGATTACTCGAAACAATTGCTTCTTCATCAGAAATCGGAGTTACTCAAATTGGTGATAATGAAGGTGGGATTTTGACATTAGTGGAGATAATTGAAGAATGCTCTGTTTCAAGACAGATTAAAGAACATGCAGTAGAAATACTTCATTTAATATGTAAAAGTTGCAGAGAAAAGTATACTGACTTGATTTTGAGGGAAGGAGCAATCCCAGGATTACTTCAGCTATGTGTAGATGGAACTAAGAGAGCTAAAAATACAGCTCATGATCTGTTACTATTGCTGAGGCCAAAGAATTCGACGAAGAATTATGGATCGAAAGGAAAGAAAATGAGGAATTGGGTTCTTGAGAGGGTGATGAGAAAGATTGATTCTGATGAAGTTGAGATTGATCAGACTACAATTAAACTGGTTGAGGATATGATCATTAATTCTAGAGTTTGATCTTTTTTAGGGTTTTTTTTTTTTTTATTTCTATTATCAAGATCACATCTACATGTACAAATTATAAGGGTTAGGTCTTTGTTTTTAAATTGTTTACTTCTGTTACTAGTAGCACAAGTCATGACCATTTTACACCTGTTATCTGTCCAGTACTATGTACTATCTTCTTTGCTCCAGAAGGTAGCTCAATCCTAAAAATATTAATGAATTGTCAAAAGTATATCAAACTAAAGGTATACGATAGCTAGAAACGGACAAGCCTTGATCACTTAATCTATTAACCAACATTGCCATCTTCATTTTCGATGTGAGATTCTAGCCAGCGAAATGATTCGAAAAACATTTACTAGTCTAATTCTAAATGGCTAAGTCATATTGGAACGGAAATTTCGGGATCAAAAGCTTCTAGTCTTGAAGTAAAACATAGATACCCAGTGCTCGAATGCCAGTGATAAATATGATAATCACAATCATTTCCAACCTCAATCTCTATCACTAATCACATACTCATCTGAAAGACCAAAGTATAACCCTCTTAAGTACAAACATAAGTTACACTATATATGCAATCATACAAAAAAAGTAATGAGTTCAAGTATCCAATTTTGATGCAAAATGAGAGAATATGAATAAAAACTTCAGAACCAAATCCTATTCATGAAATTCATTCAAAATTAGATCATGTGAAAACAGAGTAAGGGCAATCTGGGTATTTCTCCTGCTGTATTTTTTTTTATTTGGGACGGGAAAGAAAGGAGAGTTTACCAGCAAGGAGGAGCCGAGAGCAAACCAGAAACTAATCTACTGTTCTAGGGTTTATCTTTAATCTCCACATTCTCTCTTAAGGGTTTCTGGAGTGGGTTTTATACTAAATCTTTACTTTCTGTCTCGGGGATTCGGGTAGTATAATTAATTTTGCTCATGTTTCTAAAATCTGAATAATCTGATTTATAGAGGTTATTGATCCTTATTCCATGTTTTAGACATAATTTTGCTCTCCCTTTTATGAAATTTGTGAGGAAATTGATGAGTCTCTGAGAATTTTGGAGATGGTTTAGGTTGTAGACCAACTATTTGATGAAATTCCTCTTCTAAGTTTTTGTTTGCTGACCATTTGAAGGTTAGAAATTGCAAATTAAATAATTCAATCCATTGATGATAAAATCAATTAGTAGACACATTCTTTTTGATAAAAAAAAGATGGTTCTTTTTATTATAATTGATTTGACTTCGTATATTAGGTTTATTAGAATTAGGTTTTTGGTTAGCATACAATGTATTTAAAGTAGACCACTTTCTGATTTTTGGAAGTTTTATTTAGAGAAATATGGGGGACCTAAAAGTGGAGAAGCATGTTCAATACATATTGTCAATCGAGAAGGTTCGTAAAATCTAGATTGATTGGTTTAGTCATTCGTTGGCTGCAAATGTGTTCAAATATTTGTTTCGGTATTCTAATTTTGGGCGATTCTGTTAAGAATAAGGATAACATTGAGTCTGTGGGATGGAGCACCTAAGGATGAACTGTGCATATAGGGGATTAACCGCTCTAGATCTTATGGGAAAGCTTGGAACTGTTTATCAAGATGAAATTGTTTCATGGGTCATGGAGTGTCAACATGAATCTGGTTGCCCCACATGAAACTGGTTATCGAGATGAAATTGGTTCATGGGCGATAGCTGGACCAGAGATGTTTCATGAAGCTCGGTCATTCTCTTGAATTTACTGAGCTCTGCTTTTAGAGCGGATTCTATCCGAACTGTTGGTGGGGATTCTTCTTTACAACTGCGCTCGACAAGCGTCGCTTGTCGAGGTTGCTTTGTCTGGAGCTATTTCGGATATACTGAATCCAGGTGTGCGTGTTTCATTTGGCATGACAAGTTTGATTTTCTGATCATGTGTTCCTTGATCTCTTAGGTAGCTGTTCACGGCACCCTCTGTTGACGTGTGTGGCCACGTGGTGTTTTGCGAGTGGAGAAGCGAGTGAACTCTGCCAGGTCGCGTTGATTTTCTCTGACCGAGTCAGTCTTGAGCCGCGCATTAATGCCCTGCTATTATTACTTGGTGCATTACCGAGGTTACAGTTTCTCTCACCTGAGTTAATGTTTCTTTGATCGGTTGGTGAAAATCTCTTGATCTCCTTCTACTATAAATAGCCTCCTTTGGCCTTCGAATTTTCTTCATCCTTTAACTTCTTCTTCAATACTTTTACCTTAATATTCTTTCGATACTCTTCTTCGACCCCTGTTCTGCTGGAAGTTTAGAGATGATGCCTCTGTTCGAGTTCATAGTTGGTACCTTGTTGGTGGATGCTTTTCCGATAATGGAGATAGTTAGGGGTAACTTTTCGATATTGGAAATAATTACCCAACGTTTCATTTAGAGTCTGACCCTAAAAATGGTGGTTTGTTAGACACCGTTCTTGGCTTAGCTTTTGATCGAAGACTTCTTCTTTTCGGCCAAGGTTTTTCCTTTTTTCTTCGCGAGGGAGGTGCTTATAGAGGTCGACCGGCAGCCAACTTCTCGTAGGGTGGTGCTCTGAACGACGGGATTCTCCTTCCGATCGATTCATTAGTGTTGACGGGATGTCTCATAGCCGTCTTCACTCCTCAACTTCTTTTCCCCTTTGCTTTTTTAATGCTTCCTTGCCTCAATGGCTTTTTCTGTTCTCTTGCAATTTCTTCAGTAATAGATGTTGATCATCCAACTCAGTCTGGATGTCCTTGTTTGTAACTTCCTTTGTAACGGGTGTTATTTTGAAATAAAAATTATTATTCTGCGTATAATTTTTATTCGTCCCCGTTGTCTTTTTTACCTTTGTATTGATTTGGCCTCAAGAATATTTACTTTCCCGGATCGTCTGCTACACCTGCCACGCGTCCGCATTTTATTCGTGATATTTATTGGCACGTATCCGCTGCTTGTTTTGCTTTTGGGACTACTTTATAAATAGCTCATTCCTCAAGATATATCCTTCTCTTTTATCTCTCTCTTCTTCCTTTACCGCTCTCGGTTGTTCTCCAAATCTTCTTTTCCTCTCTCTTTTTAAATCAATGGCTGCTCCCACCCCTGATCTTTCTTTTTCTGGTCATAATCGTCTACCTACCTCCATGACTCAATAAAATCTTGATAGGCTTCGCGTGGAGCACTTATTTCCTCCTACTGTTGAACTTCTTCTTCCTTCTCCTGACGAACGGGTCTGCCTCACTTCTGTCCGTCGTGTTGCTGTTTATGAGGTCTTCTTGAAGTTGGGCTTGTTTTTCCCTTTTCCTGATTTCTTGGTGGGCCTGTTGAATCATTATGGTCTTCATCTCTTTCAGTTGAGCCCTAATGCTGTGATGACGATCATGGCATTCTACCTGCTTTATAACCATCTAGGTGAAAAGGTCAGCTTTTATGCCTTTAATAAGATTTTTTCTATCAAGTCTAGCGATCATTTCTGGTACCATTTCTCTTCTCGCTTGGGGTCTTTCTTTTTTGCTTCGTCTACTCCTAAAGATTATAAAGAAAAGTTCTTCTTTGTTCGTCCTTTGGATGTGAGCAAAGATTTTGGTTTCGTTGCTCGTACTCCCGATTTTCCGACCGAGCTTCCCAAGTTTCCTTCCGACCCTAGGGACATCGAGTGTTTCAAGGCCATGTATGCCTTGAACAGAGGGAAGAAAGGATTGATTCTTGAGAACCTTGCTAATTTTGAAGCTCTTCTGTCGGTCGGTGTGATTCTTTCCCCTATAGGAGTGTAATTCTTTTCTTGTCCTTGCATTTCCTTCGTCGTTTTTTTCTTTATCATTTCTCATTGGTATCTTTTTCCTCTTTTTAGTTTTCTTGAAGAAACGAGTTAGGGTTGGTGACCATCGATCTTCCTCTAATATCAAGAAGCCTCGTACCAAATCAGTGGTTGACCGGAGTTATGCCCGCATCAAGATCCGTTAGCCTAACAGTCCTGTCACTCCTTCAGTTCCTCTAGAGTCTTCTTCAAGGGTGACCCCTTTGGTGAGGAGCGGGATTGTCGCTTCTCGGATCCGGGCTAGTGGCTTCTCCATGGCTGATAAGGGAAATGATCTTGCCTTTGTTGAGCTCTCTCCTAAGATGTCTCACTGTCCCCGAATCTTTGCTCACTCCATAGCTTCTCTGGTCAATAATATCGATCAATACTTTCAAGGCGAGGTATCACGTTCTTTCTGCCTTAATCTTTGCTCATTGTTACCTATTCTAGGGATTTCTATATAAGGACCTAATTAGACAACCTAAAGAAGAGGAGAAAGTGTGTGTGAGTGTGGGTTTTTGAGAAGGAAAAAACCAACTGAAAAGAGTTCAGTATACACATCTCAGAGAGAGAGAAAAAAGGAGTTTTCTCAGTAATCTAGTCAAGAAGAAGGAGTTCTTCGTCTCAACCTTCAAGAAGGTCCTAGCTGACTTAAAGGAGGGAGTTCAAGTTATACACTCGGTGTCTCAAGTAAAGGAACAACAATTAGGGCTCTTATCTTCCGAATACTGGTCGGGATTTAGTTCGTGAGAAGCGATTAAGGTAATCTTCTTTCTATTCTAGTTCATTGATATGTTCATGTATAGATCCTGGTAATCTAGTGTTAAACATATAGATGTTTGAGATTCCGCTAACAACACTAGCAATTAGATGTATTAGATACATATAGACAGGCCCCTACAGTGGTATCAGAGTCGTTTGCATGAACTATCCTTAACTAGACGAATTAGATTCAAACTTGAACAACTAGGTAATAGTGTTAATGGAGTTTGAATGGAGATTTAAACATATATTGATTAGATCAATTAGGGTTTTGGATATGATTCAATGACCTAAAAACACTAAAAACTTAGTTTTATGGAAAGGGTTTTCATAAACTTGCTTTAGGTTTTAAGTTTTTTGATAAAATTCATCAAAACTATGAAGTTAGGATGATGGATTCATCAAAAACAGTACCTAACAGCAGCTTGGATGAAGAAAAACCGAAAAGAAACGAGTTGGAACACTAGGGTTTATAAAATTTTGGAAACCCAGCTGGCCAGACTGGCCAGGACGCGTCCGGGCCGGACCAGCAGGTCTCGGACAGGGAGCCCAAGACCAGGTGGGACACGGAATGGAAATCCCAGTCCGTGAAGAACTGGGATTCCTAGTCCGGATAGGACTAGGAGTCCGAGACTATCGGGTCTCGGACATCCCAGCGCGTGAAAGACGCTTCTGGGATATCCCAGTCCAACACGGACTAGGAGTCCGAGACTCTCGGGTCTCGGACATCCCAACGCGTGAAAGATGCGTCTGGGATATCCCAGTCCAACACGGACTAGGAGTCCGAGACTCTCGGGTCTCGGACCTCCCAGCGCGTGAAAGACGCGTCTGGGATATCCCAGTCCAACACGGACTAGGAGTCCGAGACTCTCCGGTCTCGGACATCCCAGCGCGTGAAAGACGCGTCTGGGATATCCCAATCCGAGACGGACTAGGAGTCCGAGACGTCGCTCACGCGTCTGGGACGCTCTTTTAGGAATCCTAGGTGGTCTCGGTCTAGGACCGAGACCCTGGACACAGGTCTGGACGCATCTGGGATGCAACTGGAAGCTTCCAGACGCACCAAGGATGCGACCGGAGCATCCATAAGCGTCTAGGACGCTTCAGGAGCAACCAGATGCATCTAGGATGCGACTGGAAGCTTCCGGACGCACCTAGGACGCGTCTGGAGCAACCAGAAGCGTCTAGGACGCATCTGGACGCGTCCAGAAGGCATCCTGTGCAGGATGCCCATGCCGTCCGTTCACGGAAGGGTCTAGGACGCGACTGTGATGCACCAAGGCATCTCAGACCTAGCATCCGAGATGGCCTATGTGCTGTCCCGACCCGAGACACGTCTAGGACGCGTCTCCTTGTTCCAACACCTCTCGGACTTGGCATCCGAGAGGATAAGCAATAGACCTGATGGTCTGGACGCATCTAGGACACGTCCAAGATGCATCCAAGGCATCCCATCCGAGATGCCTATGGTCTGTCCTAGGCCAGAAGCGTCTAGGACGCATCTGACCCGGTAAGGACTCATCTAGCTAGGCTAGGACGCATCTGACTGAGAGACAGAGTGATGTGGCGTTAAAATGCCACATTTGGATCACTTAACTTTGATGAGTTAGTTCTTTTCGTGTTTTATTTCTAATTATTTATAAGTTTTTCTTGGTAGGTACCTTATTTGGAGTTTGACGCTTCATTCGGAATAAAACGGAACATTTATCACATTTTCATCTCATGTGGAAGAGATCAGAAGGAAAGTGAGACCAGGGGTATTTTGGTCATTTTGGCAGAGATCAGAGGTTTAGTGGCAAGTGGAGTCGATGGTGAATCCAGCAGCGAAAACGGAAGTCGAATCGGAGTTCGGACGGGAAAGTTATGGAAGAAGTAAGTCGAGTGTCAATTTCGTTTTTCTGAAAATTAGAGGAAGTAGGGACAAAGTTAAAGGCAACCCCTGAGTTTTAGATAAAACCAAAGTCCAAGCCCAAGTTCAAGAAGCAACTCAAAGAAGAGAAAGAACAAGTTGAAGTTTTATAAGCACCACTCTTTAAGAGAGGTTAGCCCAGGTCAAACAGGACCAAGTCAAATGACTTTCTTTGAAAAGAAAGAGAAGGGTCTGATGGGAGGACATCATCTTGTACACTAGGTTTTTAGGGTTTTGGAAGGAGGGAAGAGAGAGAAAGGGGAGTTCCGGCCAAAGCTTGGCCGACCACCACACTAGCCGGCCATAGCTTTGGTCGGCGCGACACAGCAGCAGCCACGGGAAGAGGTGACGGAGTAGGTCGGGATTTTCAACAAGAACAGCACCATAGCTCGGGGTGAAGAAGAAGTTTGGTTCCACCATTGAAGCAGCTCGATTTTATTGAGGAACAACAAGAGAAGCTCGGGATTAACTCAGAACAGCAGCTCGGCTCGAACTCAGTAGCAGCTTGCGACGATTAGAACCCTTCCCGGGAAAGCAGCAGCCGCATCTTCCTTCTTGCCGGAAAAACAGATCCGGGCGGATTAGGTTGTGGTGATTCCGGCCATAATTTTGGCCGGAAACTATAGGGGTTTGACTTGGAGCTACTTTGTCTTGGCTTCCTTTGAATTTCTTTGTGCTTTGATGTTGATTTGATAGAGAGAGAAAGCTTGGTTTAAAGCTTTCATGGTGGATTTGGTTTGAGAGGAAGAAGATGACACTCTGTAAAGGGGAGGTCAAGTTCTGCTGAGAGGACACCTATTATACACTGTTAAGGGGACCCCTGCATTCTGTTACAGGGAGATCGACAGCACTTGAACACTTATATTTCCCGTCGATCTTAGTCTCGCGCCTCATCGAATAGGGAGATTCTCATCTTAACTCGTGTCTTTCTTTATTTTCTTCCCGTTTATTATGTGCTCCACCATGTCTAGCTAGCTTTTGTAGTCGGATACTCGTGATACATGTTTTGATGTGACAAGAGTTTTATTGCTTTTAATGATAAAATCTTCCGGATTTTTAGACCGTTCATGGACTGGAATCTGAGTTAAACCAAGAGTTCGTTGACCCATCCAAGTAAATGGGTGAAGTTAACTAACTTTTTATGCTTATAGATCATTAGTACTAGTCACTATCGACTTTGTGGATCGAAGTATCCTCCTCATTCGATTCTTGCTCGACCATTTTTCCCGAATCACTCTCACCTCTCACTTTTAGATTAGATCGTTTTATTTGTTTATTTATTATAAACCAATCAAAACCCCAATTCTCATCTTTTCATTTTAGTCTGAGTTAGTGGTTGACACCTAGACCGGTGGGCTAGACTTTCTCGATATTCTTATCTTTTGGTGAGTATATGGTTGAAACATTGAGGACAATGTTAGTTTTAAGTTTGGGGATGGGGTATGACTTTCAGCCATGACCATGGGGTTTCAAAAGACAAGAGGGTTCAATAATTCGACCAAATTTGAAAATTTTTGGGTAGATTTGATATGACCTTAGTGGTATGCTTAAGTATGTTGCATGTGTTTCAGTTTTGGTGAATGTTATGCATGTTCTTTGTCTTTCTTATGAATGTCAAGTCCTTTAGCGTTTGTTGTCTGATCATATGAGTAGCATCCTAAGGAAAAAGAAACATTTCTAAGGGACCTAGAAGAGTCATTAGTGGAGACTTAAACCCATGTGAGATATCTGAGCCTTTATATTGTTTTCGAGTGTACTCTTCTGCGCTAACTCCGAGTAGAATGAAGAGCTACTCAACCTCGTAACTTTTAAAAGAGCTTAGACGATCTCATGAGCTCAACTTTCTTAGCCACTAGGAGTGACATCAGGATAGCGACCTTACTCTTGTAGTCCATGAAACCCGATAATAGTGTCAACTTTAGGGAAACGGATACTCCACCATCTATTCATCATCTTACTCCCGAGAATGAAGGCATGATAGTTATAGAAAGAAGAATGTGAAAGCAAAGTGCGAAAGAAGAAAAAGTTGTTTGTTGAGAATACTAGTGTTAGTATTTGTTTGTTATGAAAAAAAAAAGTGAAAAAAGAAAAAAAAAAAAAAAAAAGTTTATGTGTTATTTTATGCTTTTGATGTGTAAGTGTTGTGGGAAATAAAGTGTTCAAAGCAAAAAGCTAAGTTTAGAAGTTGTTTGAACGTTCTTTTTATTGAAGGAGTCGACATTCTCGGGATCTCATCACTTCCATCTCATTACTTGTATCCGTTGACCTTTAGGAAGCATTGTTAGAGGGTATAGTGGGTGAGAAGGGTGAGTGAACTTCCCCATTCCATTTTAGTGGTTATTTCCATTCTTTAGAGATCATTTCATTCTAAAACTTGTTATCCTCGTTTGTTTTGTATGTGTTGAGTTTCTCTTTATTCCATGCTCACACATTAGAGTGAACCGTATTATCTATTTTTGAGTGATTTCATGTTTTTGAGTGTATGACCGTGAGGCTAAAGTCGAGGCGAAATGTACTAAGATAGGAATCGAGGTTTTGTAACTTTGGACTTAGATGATGCTCATTATGGTTGGACACTTACATTTTAGGATGAAACTACTAGTGAGGAGACTTTTAACATTTATATGCGTTTATCGATTCTGATTCGCTTGTTTAGCATGCTTGAGTGTGTCATTAATTGTCATTATCTTATTTACATCGATGTTGAACTCTTTTATGTCTTTGAAATCTTGAATTTTGTGGGTATATTCTCTGGAAACCCTCACGAGACGACACTCGTCCTCTAGGGGTAACCTAGGGGTTTAACGGCTTGTTGCATACGCTAAATGCAACCGGGATTCCTCCGAAAATGAGTTAGGATTTTACTTTATTGTTTTGTTTTGTTTATTTGCTCGAGGACTAGCAAATTCTAAGTTTGGGGATGTTTGATGTGGCGTTAAAATGCCACATTTGGATCACTTAACTTTGATGAGTTAGTTCTTTTCGTGTTTTATTTCTAATTATTTATAAGTTTTTCTTGGTAGGTACCTTATTTGGAGTTTGACGCTTCATTCGGAATAAAACGGAACATTTATCACATTTTCATCTCATGTGGAAGAGATCGGAAGGAAAGAGAGACCAGGGGTATTTTGGTCATTTTGGCAGAGATCAGAGGTTTAGTGGCAAGTGGAGTCGATGGTGAATCCAGCAGCGAAAACGGAAGTTGAATCGGAGTTCGGACGGGAAAGTTATGGAAGAAGTAAGTCGAGTGTCAATTTCGTTTTTCTGAAAATTAGAGGAAGTAGGGACAAAGTTAAAGGCAACCCCTGAGTTTTAGATAAAACCAAAGTCCAAGCCCAAGTTCAAGAAGCAACTCAAAGAAGAGAAAGAACAAGTTGAAGTTTTATAAGCACCACTCTTTAAGAGAGGTTAGCCCAGGTCAAACAGGACCAAGTCAAATGACTTTCTTTGAAAAGAAAGAGAAGGGTCTGATGGGAGGACATCATCTTGTACACTAGGTTTTTAGGGTTTTGGAAGGAGGGAAGAGAGAGAAAGGGGAGTTCCGGCCAAAGCTTGGCCGACCACCACACTAGCCGGCCATAGCTTTGGTCGGCGCGACACAGCAGCAGCCACGGGAAGAGGTGACGGAGTAGGTCGGGATTTTCAACAAGAACAGCACCATAGCTCGGGGTGAAGAAGAAGTTTGGTTCCACCATTGAAGCAGCTCGATTTTATTGAGGAACAACAAGAGAAGCTCGGGATTAACTCAGAACAGCAGCTCGGCTCGAACTCAGTAGCAGCTTGCGACGATTAGAACCCTTCCCGGGAAAGCAGCAGCCGCATCTTCCTTCTTGCCGGAAAAACAGATCCGGGCGGATTAGGTTGTGGTGATTCCGGCCATAATTTTGGCCGGAAACTATAGGGGTTTGACTTGGAGCTACTTTGTCTTGGCTTCCTTTGAATTTCTTTGTGCTTTGATGTTGATTTGATAGAGAGAGAAAGCTTGGTTTAAAGCTTTCATGGTGGATTTGGTTTGAGAGGAAGAAGATGACACTCTGTAAAGGGGAGGTCAAGTTCTGCTGAGAGGACACCTATTATACACTGTTAAGGGGACCCCTGCATTCTGTTACAGGGAGATCGACAGCACTTGAACACTTATATTTCCCGTCGATCTTAGTCTCGCGCCTCATCGAATAGGGAGATTCTCATCTTAACTCGTGTCTTTCTTTATTTTCTTCCCGTTTATTATGTGCTCCACCATGTCTAGCTAGCTTTTGTAGTCGGATACTCGTGATACATGTTTTGATGTGACAAGAGTTTTATTGCTTTTAATGATAAAATCTTCCGGATTTTTAGACCGTTCATGGACTGGAATCTGAGTTAAACCAAGAGTTCGTTGACCCATCCAAGTAAATGGGTGAAGTTAACTAACTTTTTATGCTTATAGATCATTAGTACTAGTCACTATCGACTTTGTGGATCGAAGTATCCTCCTCATTCGATTCTTGCTCGACCATTTTTCCCGAATCACTCTCACCTCTCACTTTTAGATTAGATCGTTTTATTTGTTTATTTATTATAAACCAATCAAAACCCCAATTCTCATCTTTTCATTTTAGTCTGAGTTAGTGGTTGACACCTAGACCGGTGGGCTAGACTTTCTCGATATTCTTATTACCTTCCTATCTTCGTGGATCGATCCCGGTCTTACCGGGTTATTACTTGACGCCCGTATACTTGCGGGTGGCGACCTTTTAGGGTAACCTTTTAGGCCCATCAAGTTTTTGGCGCCGCTGCCGGGGATAGGTTTAGTAGTTTGGATATTGTTTGTTCGTTTTGTTCATTAGTTTAGTGTTAATTGTTAACTTAGACGTTTTTGTTTATTTTCGTAGTTTCTGACTCTTTCTTATTTTCAGGAACTACTCTAAGGAAAAAGCCGAAAAAAAGAACATAGGAGCGAAGGAAAAGAAAGGAATCAGAAGGAAGAACGAAACGAGAGGAGCATTCGCTAGTATCGTATTCTATCTATTTCTTTCTACTTGTGTGTAATTGGTTGGTAGTTTACATTTATAGCTTGTGTGTTGTTCCTTGAACATTGTGAGATCATGGCACGGTATTCTAACGGTTGGTCATTCCATGATGATGATGATGACCTTGAGCAGAAGAGTTCCATCATTACCCGACCTGATATGACCTTAAGGGAATACCAACAGTTGCGTAGAGCTGAGCTTAACCAACGTGGTATGACCCTAGGAGAATACCGACGGGTTAATGAGGGGAATAGGTCAATTGAGCCTAATCGACCTGGTATGACCTTCGGAGATTATCAACGAATGTGTAGAGATGATCCGATTAGTGAGAGGAATAGACCATCTGAACCTGATCGATCTCGTATGACACTAGCAGAATACCGACAGATGTATAGAGATGGTCAGATTAGTGATGGATATCGTCCGACACCAAATATGTATGAGAGACCTTATATTCCACACTATTCTGAGACCAATGACTTTAGAGGCAGGTATGATCCTAGTATATACGGAGGGAGTTATTATCAAGAGTCTTCATTTTATTACACTGGTGAGCCTTGTTATGAGGAGACTCTTGAAGATAGATCTCGATCAGAGTCCGAGAGTCGTCTTATTGAGATGATGTCACAATTTGCTACTCAAACGAAGCAGAGGATTGAGTCCTTAACTCAAAAGATAGAGACGCTCGAGTCACAGTCATTTGTCGACGAGGAAGGGGTTTCACCACCCCAAACTCAAGAGGGTACTAGGTACGATGACGAGGGTAATACGTCTAACCCTAGTACTAAGTTAAATGTCGATAAATCTACTGAGAGGACCCAAGAGCCCGAAAATATTGATGACCTTGTTTCGTCTTTACCTCAACTTTTATCGTCTCATTATGATAGGACTATACCAGACTTTGATGTTCAGGATGATGGCTCTATGAGCAAGTTTGAGGATGACACGGTTATGAACTATCCGATTTTTGACACATGTAAGGAGTCAGTCTTAGATGCAATGCTAGGAAGGCCTGATATTATAACTGACTGCGAGGCTCCAGATGCCTTTGAGGATGTTGATGACATAGTAGTTAGAGACATGTTGGATAGTTTGTCAGACTATTTACCTAAGGAAACCATGGACCTTGACTTGGTCCCCGAGCATACTGCCTTACCCTTAGAGTCTAGTTCGACTTTCCACATGATCTCAAACTCGGTTGTTGATCCCTTTTGGGACATTTCAGACGTCTTTCCAAAGACGTCTATGGACATAGTGGATATTCTGTCCACTAAGCTTCCAGATGATTTTTTGCCTTCGACTGATATTTTGACCCTTCACGTGTACGTCGATCCTTTTGATGATTTCTTTGTTGTCGTTCCTTCTATTTATGCCTACTTAGTGGACTGTGCACCCACTAAGTTTGGGGATGGCTTGTTTTCTTTTATCGTCTCATGTGCACTTTACATTTCTGATCTTTTTGTGAGACGATTAGCACCTGCATATAGCTTTCTTTGGGTTGACCCCCAAAATTTCCGTCTCTTATTGTATGATCTTTGACTGATTAAGATCGGTCTTGATGTTTGTGGGTATCATCTCTGGAAACCCTCCACGAGACAGAACTCGTGCTCTTGCGAAAGCAAGAGAATCAACGGCTAATTGCATAGCTCAATGCAATCGTGTGTACCCGCGTTAGTGGTCATTTTTATGGTCATGATCTTATGTGTTTCATTCTAATATTGCTTGTTGATCATAGGAGCATTTCTTACTTGTTTAGCTTCTGAGGCATAGTTTGTTCCAAGTTTGGGGATGGCGACGAGCTCGACATCAACTTGGAACCTGTTCATACACGAGTCTCGGTAGTAGTATCTCTTATCTCCTCCGGCTATGGTAATATCTTTTCATTCTTCTCTTTAAATTAATATGTCTTATCTTTTGGTGAGTATATGGTTGAAACATTGAGGACAATGTTAGTTTTAAGTTTGGGGATGGGGTATGACTTTCAGCCATGACCATGGGGTTTCAAAAGACAAGAGGGTTCAATAATTCGACCAAATTTGAAAATTTTTGGGTAGATTTGATATGACCTTAGTGGTATGCTTAAGTATGTTGCATGTGTTTCAGTTTTGGTGAATGTTATGCATGTTCTTTGTCTTTCTTATGAATGTCAAGTCCTTTAGCGTTTGTTGTCTGATCATATGAGTAGCATCCTAAGGAAAAAGAAACATTTCTAAGGGACCTAGAAGAGTCATTAGTGGAGACTTAAACCCATGTGAGATATCTGAGCCTTTATATTGTTTTCGAGTGTACTCTTCTGCGCTAACTCCGAGTAGAATGAAGAGCTACTCAACCTCGTAACTTTTAAAAGAGCTTAGACGATCTCATGAGCTCAACTTTCTTAGCCACTAGGAGTGACATCAGGATAGCGACCTTACTCTTGTAGTCCATGAAACCCGATAATAGTGTCAACTTTAGGGAAACGGATACTCCACCATCTATTCATCATCTTACTCCCGAGAATGAAGGCATGATAGTTATAGAAAGAAGAATGTGAAAGCAAAGTGCGAAAGAAGAAAAAGTTGTTTGTTGAGAATACTAGTGTTAGTATTTGTTTGTTATGAAAAAAAAAAGTGAAAAAAGAAAAAAAAAAAAAAAAAAGTTTATGTGTTATTTTATGCTTTTGATGTGTAAGTGTTGTGGGAAATAAAGTGTTCAAAGCAAAAAGCTAAGTTTAGAAGTTGTTTGAACGTTCTTTTTATTGAAGGAGTCGACATTCTCGGGATCTCATCACTTCCATCTCATTACTTGTATCCGTTGACCTTTAGGAAGCATTGTTAGAGGGTATAGTGGGTGAGAAGGGTGAGTGAACTTCCCCATTCCATTTTAGTGGTTATTTCCATTCTTTAGAGATCATTTCATTCTAAAACTTGTTATCCTCGTTTGTTTTGTATGTGTTGAGTTTCTCTTTATTCCATGCTCACACATTAGAGTGAACCGTATTATCTATTTTTGAGTGATTTCATGTTTTTGAGTGTATGACCGTGAGGCTAAAGTCGAGGCGAAATGTACTAAGATAGGAATCGAGGTTTTGTAACTTTGGACTTAGATGATGCTCATTATGGTTGGACACTTACATTTTAGGATGAAACTACTAGTGAGGAGACTTTTAACATTTATATGCGTTTATCGATTCTGATTCGCTTGTTTAGCATGCTTGAGTGTGTCATTAATTGTCATTATCTTATTTACATCGATGTTGAACTCTTTTATGTCTTTGAAATCTTGAATTTTGTGGGTATATTCTCTGGAAACCCTCACGAGACGACACTCGTCCTCTAGGGGTAACCTAGGGGTTTAACGGCTTGTTGCATACGCTAAATGCAACCGGGATTCCTCCGAAAATGAGTTAGGATTTTACTTTATTGTTTTGTTTTGTTTATTTGCTCGAGGACTAGCAAATTCTAAGTTTGGGGATGTTTGATGTGGCGTTAAAATGCCACATTTGGATCACTTAACTTTGATGAGTTAGTTCTTTTCGTGTTTTATTTCTAATTATTTATAAGTTTTTCTTGGTAGGTACCTTATTTGGAGTTTGACGCTTCATTCGGAATAAAACGGAACATTTATCACATTTTCATCTCATGTGGAAGAGATCGGAAGGAAAGAGAGACCAGGGGTATTTTGGTCATTTTGGCAGAGATCAGAGGTTTAGTGGCAAGTGGAGTCGATGGTGAATCCAGCAGCGAAAACGGAAGTTGAATCGGAGTTCGGACGGGAAAGTTATGGAAGAAGTAAGTCGAGTGTCAATTTCGTTTTTCTGAAAATTAGAGGAAGTAGGGACAAAGTTAAAGGCAACCCCTGAGTTTTAGATAAAACCAAAGTCCAAGCCCAAGTTCAAGAAGCAACTCAAAGAAGAGAAAGAACAAGTTGAAGTTTTATAAGCACCACTCTTTAAGAGAGGTTAGCCCAGGTCAAACAGGACCAAGTCAAATGACTTTCTTTGAAAAGAAAGAGAAGGGTCTGATGGGAGGACATCATCTTGTACACTAGGTTTTTAGGGTTTTGGAAGGAGGGAAGAGAGAGAAAGGGGAGTTCCGGCCAAAGCTTGGCCGACCACCACACTAGCCGGCCATAGCTTTGGTCGGCGCGACACAGCAGCAGCCACGGGAAGAGGTGACGGAGTAGGTCGGGATTTTCAACAAGAACAGCACCATAGCTCGGGGTGAAGAAGAAGTTTGGTTCCACCATTGAAGCAGCTCGATTTTATTGAGGAACAACAAGAGAAGCTCGGGATTAACTCAGAACAGCAGCTCGGCTCGAACTCAGTAGCAGCTTGCGACGATTAGAACCCTTCCCGGGAAAGCAGCAGCCGCATCTTCCTTCTTGCCGGAAAAACAGATCCGGGCGGATTAGGTTGTGGTGATTCCGGCCATAATTTTGGCCGGAAACTATAGGGGTTTGACTTGGAGCTACTTTGTCTTGGCTTCCTTTGAATTTCTTTGTGCTTTGATGTTGATTTGATAGAGAGAGAAAGCTTGGTTTAAAGCTTTCATGGTGGATTTGGTTTGAGAGGAAGAAGATGACACTCTGTAAAGGGGAGGTCAAGTTCTGCTGAGAGGACACCTATTATACACTGTTAAGGGGACCCCTGCATTCTGTTACAGGGAGATCGACAGCACTTGAACACTTATATTTCCCGTCGATCTTAGGTTGTGTTTGTTTTTTTTTTTTTTCAGATCTGAAATCTGAATTGGACTACAATTCAGATTTCAGATGTTTGTTTTTCTTTATTAACAAAATCTGAAAAGTTGGCTGAATGGATTGGAAATCTGAATAGGCTGAATAGGGACCATTTTTTTCAGACTTCAAAACAAGTCTGAAAAAAGTGGGAACAAATCTGAAAAGGTCAAATCTCGAAATTACCCTTCTCTAAAACTCAAAATGAGTTGAGTTTCTTCAAAAAAAATCACTCGGGTTTTCTTCTTCAGCTGGTTCTCCTGTTCTTCACTAAGAAATCTAGGGTTTCGAAAATCCTAAGGCGAAAGATCAAAGTGGGCTTCAACAATTCGTTCTTCTTCTCTCTCTGCTAGGGTTTCACAAGCTCTCTCTTCCATTAACGGTTCAAAACGAGGTAAGGGTTCAAAAATTACTCATCTCTCTCTATTCATACTTCATTAACTTCCTGCAACTGGTCCATTTATAAAACCCTAGTTTTATAACCAAATAGGACTTTTAACTCATTGACCACTTCATTTATTAGCTTAACAAGGTAAAGTTTTTTCATCTTCCTTACCTTTTCTGACAAATTCTTATAATTTCATGTTTGATTATTTCCTTCCTTTATTAAACAATTTAGGTGATAAAATAGACTCTTTTGTTGAGATTATGGTGATCTTGATTTTGGGTATTGGTTGTTTTTGTTTCTGGGTTTGGGTTTTTAGAGTTTGAAGTAATGGTGGATATTGAATAACCCATGTTTGTATTTATAAGTAAAGAGTTCAAATTTAATTACCCATGACTTTGAATATTCGAAATCATGCCCTAATGTTTATAATTATGTCTAGGTGAATTTTAAACTATTAAGAATGATGCTTTTGTTAATTGCTAACTGTTTATGGATGTCTTTCTCAATTGAATCTTTATCTAAAATTTGGAAGTTCATAGTGAAAACAGAGAACATATCAGGCCTTCTAGTATATAGGTAAGCGGGAAATGAATGATAGTCGCTGATAAATTATTGGGAATTCAACTTGTTGAGCTTGTAGATTGTTGGTTTATGATCAAATTGTATATCGATACTATTATGGATTCATGATTGTGGGTTGAGTTTGGTGTACTATGCAGCTGAGTTTTTTTTCTTCTGTTTTTGGTTTATGTTCAGCCAGTCATTTTGTAGTATGTTATATGGGGTTAGGGACGACATTGTTCTTCAAGCTGTAAATTGTGAAGTATCGCAAAGATTCGAAAACCTAGTCAAAGCAAACAAAAACTAAGAACAGAAATCCTATCTGCAGATCATGAGATCAAAATGCAGATCTAAAACCTTGTACAGAATAAAGGTTCTTTAACTGAACTTAACACTAGTAGTGTCCGGGTATCTCATTCCTTGTTCTTCATCAACCTGTTTGCATAAGACAATGCATTTTGTCATAACTTACTGCAATTAATAAAATGCCTTGAACTATATGATAAAAAGCCTCTCTAGAATACCCAACTCAAAGAGGAAGGTCTAAGTATTCAAACTAACCCCCTCCAGGTAATGTCAGATGTTTCTGACTTCTATATAGCCCGAAGGTGAGGTTTGTACTTCGACATTAACTAGATAAACAATGTACGAAACTAAAATTAAGCCCTACTAGCTAGTGGTTCATCGTAACTAAATGGTCTCCACTCTCCATACTTATTCAAAGATGCTCCATATAATACTATAAAGCATGGATTCATTAGTTCTAGAAGTAAGTCCAAAATGGCCAAGAATTCATAGGACTAAGGAAACTCAGAAAAGTATGATTCTGATGAGAAACAAAAGGTTCATTAGTTCTAGAAGTAAGTCCAAAATGGCCAAGAATTTATTAGTACATTATTTATTGCTATATTGGATGGCCAAGAATTTATTAGTACATTATTTATTGCTATATTGGATTGGAGTATTGGTACTGGTTGTCTTCTCTACCTATTTTAATTGCTCATAATAAGTCTTGATGATTTTGGTTATATGTTTTCGCAACTAACCTCTTTTATTGGCAATTTAACCTTAACAACAAAACTTGATGAGATTGTGTGCACTTAGCCGAGGATTATTAGAAACAATGTGATATACTCTTGTTTATTGTAATTGAAACTTTGATGAACCATAGAGCATTATGAACCATAGATTTTGTTTACTAATTTAGGTATGGAATTCGATCAATTCTCGGCAACGGGAGGAAGTGCTACTGCTGAGAAGAACGATGTAGAAGAAATTTCTAACAATGATGGATTAAGCATGGAAAAAATAACATTTAAGAATACTCCCGAGTTCAGAAATGATTTTATCATGTGTTGTATAGAAGAAACGAACAATGGAGGCAACGCGGGAGCTTCATTAAAAATTTCTTCATGGGAAAAGATCGGAAAGAAGCTGAAAGAAAAGTACAAGTGTCCTATGCCACAAAAAAAGTTAAGGAATCATTGGGACTACCTTAAGAAACAGTATATGACCTGGAATACATTAATATCTATGACTGGACACGGGTACAATGCAGAAACAAAAACTTTTGACTGGCCAAAGGAGCAGTGGGACGAGATAAGCAAGGCAAGATAGTTGTAATTTACTTTATACTAAAAAGTTCTAATATCCATTTGAGTTCAATATTGATTGTTTCTTCGTTTACTTTATTTGAACTAGAGAGTGAAGTTTGCAAGTCAATTCAAGGAAAAAGGATTGGAAGATGCGGAGCTTCTGAAGAGCTTATTTGAGGGGAAGTTCTCTACAGGAGATATTCGCTCTACACCGAGTAAAGCTCGAGTTGTTGAGGATGTAAACTTGGAACAAGAAACTGAAATAGAAGAACCGGTCGCCTCTAGAGAAACTGAAAAATCAACACATGATGTTGATCCTCAAGATGTGCCAACTGTAGATGTAGAGAATGCAGAAACATCAAAGCAACGAAAGCGTAAAAAGCCAAACTCTTCATCTTCAGTTGATTTAATGGATGATAAGGTTGATCACCTTGTTGAAGTCATTGATAAACATCTCGAACGAAAACAAAATGCAATTGAACGACACCAAAATATCTTAGAAAACAAAGAAAGTCTTGCAGCATCTGAGTTTATGAATGCACTTGATGCTTTAAGAGATGCTGGCCATATTTCTTATGATGAGGTGGTACAAGTTGTGTTGAAAGCATCGGAGCTTGGAGGTTGGCAAAAGTTGTTTGTCAATGCACCAAACGTCGGATATCAGATTTCTTTTATCAAGGGTCTCTTAGGAAAATAAACTTTTATTTTCCTACCTAGCTGTTTTTTAACTATCTTAGCTAACTACATTTGAACTATTCAGGCTAACTACTTTTGAATTTTCACATATACTTTTTGGATTGTGATGTAAAACTTTAATGTGAATGTGTTCGATATCTTGGATTTTAATGTGTGACATTTTGAAATATAATGGATCTAATATGTTGGATTATGATATGTTTAATATCTTGCATCTTTTATAAATTGTTTTTTAGGTAGAAGGAACATATAATGAAGACTTTTATAGCTAAGCTGATACCCATACTTTCTTTACTTCGGAAGCGTAAACATTCTAAGCGTGTACGTCAGCGATTGTGTAAGTCAAGTCTAACAGGAAAGACTTATATGAAAGAATTATTAGAGGGTTCTTCTACATGTTTGTTCCGCCTAATGAGAATGGATAGCGATTCTTTTAAGGCATTGTGTAATCAGTTTAGAGTTAAAGGTTTACTTGGAAATAGTAAGCATATTGAAGTCGAAGAGAAAATGGGAATATTTTTAATGACGATCAGTCATAATTGCCGAAATCGGTTCCTCCAAGACCGTTTTCAACATTCGGGGGAAACAATAAGCAAGTATTTTCATGAAGTATTGAATGCCATGGTAAGATGGTCAGAGGAAGTGTTGGTTCCACCGACTAATCTGTTTAGTAAGACACCAATAATACGATCTCATCAACGACTTAGAGAAGGGGCATTTAAAGGTGCTATTGGTGCACTAGATGGTACACTCATAAGTGCACATGTTCCCATTGACCAACAAACACCATATAGAGGGAGAGGGAAAGGACAATGTTTTCAGAATGTAATGGCCATTTGTGATTTTGATATGAGATTTATTTACGTGGTAGCTGGATGGGAGGGGACGGCACATGACTCAAAAGTGTTGACTGAAGCAATACATGATCCAGAGTTCAATTTTCCAATGCCTCCTCCTAGTAAGTTTGCAGATTAATTATAATTTATTCTTATTATCTGATCAAGTGTACGTTTTTTATTTGTAATTTCTTTTTCTCTTCCTTTGATGTAGATATGTATTATCTTTGTGATGCTGCATACCCACATACTAGAGGATTTATGTGCCCTTATCGCAATACAAGGTATTGGTTGAATGATTTTCGTCGTGGAGGTCGTGCTAGAGGAAAAGAAGAATTATTTAATCACGCTCATGCTCAACTAAGGAATGTTATTGAGAGATCTTTTGGAGTACTTAAAGCCAGATTTCCAATTTTAAAGACAATGCCTTGTTATAGTTTAGAAACTCAGAGAGACATAGTTCTAGCATGTATGTCAATACACAATTTTCTACTTGGAGTTTCACGGGATGATGTGTTGTTTCAACGATTTCAAGATGATTCGGCGGAAGTACTTAATAGTTCAGAAGTCGGTGCAAATTTAGAAGATCCTCCACCAAATATACCTCACATGTTCGGTCGGAATGAACACACTTATATGGTTAATTTACGTGATGAAATTGCAACTGGACTTGTGCGATCTGCTGCTCAATCAAACTCTGATAGAAGATAAAAGTCGGAGCCGACAACAAGGTAGATATATTCACTTTAACTACTCGTTTTTTTTATTCGTGGCCTAGTGATTTGTTTCAATGTCGTTAAAAGTTTTCTAATTTTGTTCACTTTACTATAGATGATGAAGATATAAAAGTAACAAAGAAATTATGGGAGAGAGGTTTTGATGAATGTTATGAAAAAGCAGGGGCAACTCTTGATGAGATTATTATAAAGTCTTTATCTTCTTCTTCTTCAATCAACTCACCAATTTATTGGGAGGTTTGGGATTATGATGTTAATACAAAATGCAAATCTTTGGAGCCTAGATTCTTACTTGAGGTTAGTATTGTGCTTCACTATTTTTTTCCATATAAAAGTTCTTGAATCACTGAATTTTTGTCTCACAAAATAGAGGTCTAAGGGAGTGGGGACTAGCTAGCTAGGGTATTTATGTATTGAATCTCTTGATCCCGAGTTTCATACCCAAGTCAGCTCAGCTAGCCGGCTGCCACAAGGCGAGTGTCGGTTGCAGTTAGGTGGGAGGCTAGCTAGCTCGGCGTTGCAGTTTGTTGTGGCCAGTTTTATTTGACCGTCTCCCTCTTTCAAACTTTGCTTGAACCAGTTCACATCGTACCTTAGGAGCTGCCCCATCGTCGTGCATCCTACCATCCTATACCTCTAACGTTTTTTTAGTTAGCCAGACAATTTTACGTGTTCGATATTGTAAGTAGTTAGAGACTGATTTTTCCAACAAGAATTCGAAGGCGAATTCAAGTTGAAGTAGTCAAGAAATTGAGGTATTTACCCCCTTTCATCAAAAAAACATAATAGTCAAAGATGCACCATTTTTTTACCAACATTGATTGACATACACAAAAAGTTGTTCTACTGGATATAAGATTGACCAGTAATGTCAATATCTCTATCACCTGATGAAGGAGGAGGCTTATGCTTAGGCTCCACTGTTTTCTCAACTGGACCATCAGCACTTTGGGTATTACTTGCTGGTGCTTTATTCAACTTTCTTTCTCGCAGTTGATCTGCTTTAGTTTATGTTCCGTACATCCCACCACCGTATGCACCTTCTGTTACTGGTTTCATGGCCGTCATGTGTGGTGGTTGTGCCTGCTGCTCCGCCTCCTTTTTCTTCTGACATTGCGCTCTTCATTTTCCTACTCTACTTTTTTAGGTCTGGTTTAATTTGGTGGTTCGTAATTTTCTTTTGTAATTGGTGTATTTATTACACGTGTTTATTTTTGCTGACGTGGACAGTTCCTTGCATGTCATGTTTCAGGTTTTGTGGTGGTTAGTGGTGCTGGTTCGGTTGTGGTGGTGGTGCTAGTGGTGTTGGTGGTGGAAGTTTTTTAATTCAAGGGGTTATTAGTGTTAAATTAACACACATTCAGATTTTTTTTTTGTTGAAAGATTTGGATTTTTTTTGTTGAAAGATTTGGAAGTAATTGTTCTTTTACTATAAGGGTATAAATGTAAAAAAATCAATTCAGACATAATATTTCAGATGAAAAAACAAACATGCTAACTCGTAAAATTATTCAGCCAATTCAGATTCAGCCAATTCAGTTCAGCCAATTCAGATTCAGCCAATTCAGATTCAGACAAAAAAAAAAAAACAAACACAACCTTAGTCTCGCGCCTCATCGAATAGGGAGATTCTCATCTTAACTCGTGTCTTTCTTTATTTTCTTCCCGTTTATTATGTGCTCCACCATGTCTAGCTAGCTTTTGTAGTCGGATACTCGTGATACATGTTTTGATGTGACAAGAGTTTTATTGCTTTTAATGATAAAATCTTCCGGATTTTTAGACCGTTCATGGACTGGAATCTGAGTTAAACCAAGAGTTCGTTGACCCATCCAAGTAAATGGGTGAAGTTAACTAACTTTTTATGCTTATAGATCATTAGTACTAGTCACTATCGACTTTGTGGATCGAAGTATCCTCCTCATTCGATTCTTGCTCGACCATTTTTCCCGAATCACTCTCACCTCTCACTTTTAGATTAGATCGTTTTATTTGTTTATTTATTATAAACCAATCAAAACCCCAATTCTCATCTTTTCATTTTAGTCTGAGTTAGTGGTTGACACCTAGACCGGTGGGCTAGACTTTCTCGATATTCTTATTACCTTCCTATCTTCGTGGATCGATCCCGGTCTTACCGGGTTATTACTTGACGCCCGTATACTTGCGGGTGGCGACCTTTTAGGGTAACCTTTTAGGCCCATCACAGAGCACGACAGGAACGTGCTGTCCCTTGGTCCGGCCTATGATTAGGCTGATCCGAGACTAAGTTTATGGTTAACCCGAGATCAGTCAAGGGACTTTGAACATGGTTGACTTAGGTCTTTTTGAGTTTGACTCGAGGGCTTTTGGGTCTTGACCTAAGTGGGAGTTTTTCAAACTTTTTTCTCCCGGTTCCAAGCATATTTTTTTCCGATATTGACCCGGGCCATCGGAGAGCCCAAAAGGAGTTTTTCTTTGAATCCATTTTGGAAATCATTAAGGAAGAAACATAATGAGCTTTTGGTCCGAATTTTACGAAAATAAACTTTAAAGCTCATTAGGCATAGAGATGTCACTATTTCCCACTATTAGCTATATGAAACGTAGCAAACCTAAAAACGAATCTAGGATATATACTTTGTTTTATGAATGTCATATTATTGTATGTATGAATGTGTGATTGCGTAGAATAGTATACCTTTAGATAGGTAAACGCTTCTTGTTTCTGAGCACAAGTGTGATGTGCCCGAATAATACTTAGAGTATAGGGTCTAAAGAAACCATTGACGAATCGAATGATGGGATCATGATTCGAGTGGGAGTACTCACTGGTTGTTCAAGGATATGAGTCCAAACGGACCTTAGGCGAACAAGAAATAACCTAAAAGATGAGATCTTTTAGGAGTAATAATAAGATTTAAGAAATCATTGCAAACACACATATAAACTTTTACGTAATAAATCATGAATGGTTATGCTAAAGTTCACAGTAACGCAACTTAATAAATTACGTAATAGTCCCAAAAAGAATTTTGAGTAAAGCCTACCCAGATTAAGACACCTGTTGAGCCCTTGTTCATCAATGGTGAGTCATGCCAAAGCAGGGTGTCATCTTTTACCTCAGGACAATACGGGTAGATCTATGAAGAGGTCTACAAGTCTAAATGGTTATTCTCAACGAGTCAGCAAAAGGGTTTTGGATTTCGAGGCTAAAGGACAATTTGACACTAAAGTGTGAAATTTGTCAATAAAGAGTCATAAGAGTATGATCAGTAAAGTGTTACTCACCCAGGACGACGAGTTAAGGGCAGTGCCAAAGTACGCATAATTTCGAAGGAATGGGATCTTGGAATTATATTATTCTTAGGGGACAATAAATAATATAATAATATAGGCAAATTAAGGATAATGCCAGGATAACAAGTTTAAGTCACTTTCGCATTTCTTACATGTAGTTTAATATGACGTCAAAAGACTCCACCAACATACGTTGGCTTCTTGAGAAAGAAAAGTTGAATGGAGACAATTTTATGGTTGGGAACGGAATCTGGGACTCGTCCTAAGACCCAAACAGAAGGAAAATGTCTTAGACACACCTATTCCGGTTATCACTGAAGATTCGACTGATCAAGAGAAGGAGCAAGAGAAAAATATTCGGGAAAGGTCCGAACCCGTAACATGCCTCATGTTAGCAACTATGGAACCTAACCTTCATGATAGGGTCATTGAAATGGATGCTTATGCCATGATACAACAACTTAGGAATTTGTTCCAAAAGAAGTCAATAATGGAGAGGTATGAGACTTCAAGGGTAATATTGGATATGCGCCTGGAGAAGGGAAAGCCTGTAGGGCCACATGTTTTCAAAATGATTAGTCTTTTTGAGAAACTGAATAGACTTGGAGTCGACAATGGTCGGGATTTCGCCACTGAAATTATCCTGCATTCACTTCATAATGGCTTCAATCAATTCAGAATGCACTACAATATGAATGGATGGGATAAATCTCTAGAGGAACTACATGCTATGCTCCAGACAGCCGAAGAGAATATCGTGGTAGCTGAACCTAAGAAAGAAGTTCTGATAGTTCATAAGGACAAGGGATTTAAGAAGGATGGAAAGCAGAAATTGAAGAAGAAGAAAATGGGCAAAGGGAAAGGCAAACAAATTGCCAAGAACAAAAGTGCCCAATCTAATTCCAAGTGTTTCTATTGCGATGGCACAGGCCATTGGAAGAGAAACTGTCCTAAATTCTTGGAAGATAAAAAGAACAGAACAGTGGTTTTCGCTCGAGGTAAAATTATTAAAAGTTGATTTAATCAAATACTATTTCTTTTTTAAGGTATAGGATACCTAAAAAGCTCTAATCATTATGACTGACAGGAGCAAGTGGGAGCTGAGTATTTATTGAAGAGGAGATGAACTTGTCAAAAGCTAAGGAAGCAAGAGTTGCTAGAAAAGCTAGAAAAGGATCATAGACTCCATAGGCATTACTTTAATTAGTTTAAAGTTTTCTTTTTCCTTTTTTGAACATTTTCTGTAATGTGATTATGGAAATAAATAAAGTACTTAGTATTTTATAATGAAACTAAAGTTATTTGATCACGAATCTCTCAACGATAGTTAATCATGGTCTAGGAAAACAAATTTGACAAAATCTCTTATGACAAAACAAAGGTCAATTAATCATAGAAACTCATGTTAGACATGAAAACTATGATTAATGTGACTAAAATAGACTAAGAACTAGATTATAGGAAAAGTATTGCAAACTAAACCTAAATCAAGTGTACGATCAATTTGACTAAAGAATGTGATGAGATCACATGTCTAAAAGTCATAAATCTTCCAAAACATAAAAGTCTAATACAAAATCTGTCGACCCACTAAAACCTAAAATCGCTATAGTGAATAAAAGATTCCATACAAGTATGGATTTTAGAAAGAGTTCTAAAACCAGTCTTTTATTCAAAGTCTGAAACATGTTTAGACATAGATTCTTCGAAAGAAGAATAACGGGGGTTTCTCACAAAAATCATTGACACACAATTAGATTGTTGCTCTCGATGGTGTCTTACTTGAAAGAAAGAGTCTTTCCAAGAAGACAAGTGGGAGGAAAATAAATATTCGAATGGTTTCGAATAGAGTAACAGATAGGAGTAAAGAGGTTACTCGTTAAAATGGGAGTAAGGAGTTATTCGTCGTGAAACTTCTTAAGGAGTTAAGGAAGTTTAACGAAATTTGCTCAAAAACCCCGGATGAGTCTTAGGAAGATTCAAAAACACTATAGCAACACCACTCCGAAATTGGACTGTGAGTTCAAAGAGATAAGAGTAAGAATGGTCAAGTCTTGTTCGCAAGAAGGTAAGTGGGAGTGAAACAAGTTAGTTTCAAGTTCTGTATGTAGGAAACATACTGGGGTTGAGTAGACAATAAGATTTGTCAAAACAGTTAAAAAACTGACTCAATAGGACAATAGACGAGGGTAAATTAACTTGGGCATCTAATTCTATTATAATAGAACAAAGAGATGATAAGATTCGTTCGAAAGAGTTTTGAAGAGATCTGAATAGAAAAACTCTTAGAGAGAGATTCTACACATCTCGCATGATAAACTGCCAAGCAAAATTTGGAATTTGGAAATTCTGATGAGCAAAAGCAAACATGAGATAAATACTTATGTTTAAAACTTAAGATCGATCATGAAGATGATTGATGTTTACCCACACATCCGAGAAGTACTAGGAGTACAAAAGATGTCGTCTCCCATACATGTCAGAGAACAGCATAGAATGCTTAGAGCATCCAAGACTCAAGTCTTTGAAACCATAGATTGAAGAAAGTCATAAAAGCAATCTTCTGAAAATAAAGATAAGAATCTTTTAGGAAGGACAAACAGGTGAAAAGGAGTTTTCATGCTGGGAGTCGTTGCTAACTCTACTAGGTAAGAAAGTAAAATTAGAACTTAGGAAGTACTGATTTCAGTTTAAGAAACTGATATTATCATAAAAGCTTATAAAAGCGTTCTTAAGCCCGATAATAATAAGCGAAGTGAAAACATAACTAAACTGTGACCTTAGAACGAACATGGAGGATGTACAGATCTAAGAAATTAGGATCAAAGGTAGAAGATCCTAAGAGACTTGTAAAAGTGAGAACGTAAAGGAGTTTACGCGGGTGCTCATATTTTACAAACTCTTGTTATCCGAAATAAACTAAGTTTATTTCGTCATCTAAATTGTGGTTTAAAATTTAGACGACAGTCCAAAATAATGGAGTGTTCCAGGTAGGTTTATTAGATACGTGATCTAATGAAAGAAACCTTACTGAGTGAACATGGAAGCACACCATTATATTATTCCTAGTCCAGGTCATTGGTTGGACAACAATGACTCAAGAAGACTAGCATGAGTGATTGACGAGATAGCACTGTTTCTTGGGCTATGAGAATAGGAGTATTCAAAGTCAACTTCATGGTTGTATAGATGATACACTGGAAACCCGCCTAAGGAGAGTACTTCAAAGAGTTGAAGTAATGAATTGTCATAACTCTCATTTAAGCAAATTGAAGAGATTCCTCAAAACATGAGTACTCACTCAGTTTATGTAAGGAATGTCGAACTTTGGTACCGTCAAACGCCAGCCGTAAAAAGTGGTTATAAAGGAAGATTATTGGGGGAGACATGATAAATATAACATTGAGTGGGAGTAGAAGAAGGGAATATGTCTTCCTGAGTAAAATCAGGATAAAGTATCTCCGAGCCACTTGATGAGAAACAACTGAAAAATGCATGACCGTGCTCAAATGGATTAAGAGTTAATCATTTGATTTGACAGTTTGTTCTCGGAATCAAGGAAGTCTGATGAATATGACACATCAGATGAGATACGAAAAGACACAAGAATCGAGCATTGAACTTGTTCTAAGTACAAGTGGGAGACTGAAGGATATATTCCCTCGATCAGAAGGAATGGTATCCTTCCGAAGGAGTGTCCTTCGACCAAGATGTCAATGCGTACGATTTGGCGAATAGGATCTTAATGACCTTACTCTGAAGATCATTAGTCCGGTCCAATTAGGGATCGTAATGCTTAGCTAGAAGCCAACTACGATCGTCGGATAACTTCGGTAATCCGCGGCTAACATAAGCCGGATCCTACAAGGGTTACACATAAGAGTGATGGATTGAACAAAGAGAATTGACTAGTGACTGGATCGAATATAAGTGGATTGGATCCATTATAGGTAAGACCAATTAGTTCGGAGGAGTCCGAACAAAGATGAACACATCCGGGTCTTAAAAGAAGACCCGGGGAGGCTTTAGGTGGGCCGACCTAAGCAAGGGGCCGGCCATCTCATGGCCGGTTAGGCCCTAAGTTGGCCGGCCAAGGAAGCCCATAGAGGGCTATGTTGGCCGGCCACACTAAGGGAATCCAAAAAAGTTGTTTTGGGAAAATACCTATAATTAGGCTTTAGTAGTCCTAGTTTGGGTCTATTACCTATTCTAGGGATTTCTATATAAGGACCTAATTAGACAACCTAAAGAAGAGGAGGAAGTGTGTGTGAGTGTGGGTTTTTGAGAAGGAAAAAACCAACTGAAAAGAGTTCAGTATACACATCTCAGAGAGAGAGAAAAGGAGTTTTCTCAGTAATCTAGTCAAGAAGAAGGAGTTCTTCGTCTCAACCTTCAAGAAGGTCCTAGTTGACTGAAAGGAGAGAGTTCAAGTTATACACTCGGTGTCTCAAGTAGAGGAGCAAAAATTGGGGCTCTTATCTTCCGAATACTGGTCGGGATTTAGTTCGTGGGAAAGCGATTAAGGTAATCTTCTTTCTATTCTAGTTCATTGATATGTTCATATATAAATCCTGGTAATCTAGTGTTAAATATATAGATGTTTGAGATTCCGTTAACAACATTAGCAGTTAGATGTATTAGATACATATAGAGAGATCCCTACAGAGTTGTGGGAACTCTTTTAATGGGGGATCTCTATGTTTGAGAGATTCAATGAAACTTGTATTTTATGAAGAGACTTGTCCAGTGGGGGAGAGCTCGTGTCTTGTAGAAGATGATGGGGGGCCCTTTTATACGTTTAGTTAGACCGACTGTGTTTTAGATTGTCTAGATTAGGCGGTGATGATCCATCATTTGGGGAAGTTTCCACTGTTCGTGGTTAGGGTTTCCCTTGTAGTTATCTCGTATCCAAGATAAATACAAGTTCCTAAGTTTAAGGATCCTTCGTAGATATCTTGCCGAGGCAATAGATCTTCTGGGAGATGTTTCTTCCAGTGGGACTCTTGAAGCCCAAACTTGCTTAAACAGTAAAGATCTGTAACCAACTGAGATCTTTTAGGGAGATTTTGGGATTGAGTCGGCGTAAGCTAGACGCACTCCTGCCCTCCCAGGTTAGGCGTATGGCATCGGTCTAACCCACGTGGACCCCCTCATTCCTTTGGAGATTCCAGGGATGATCTGTTCGTGCCAGGGCTGAAACAGGGGTTGTTCCTCTAGCCGACCTCCCAGTTAGGGGAGTGCGTAGTTGACCGTTAAGGAGTTCAGTTGTCCTGCTACCTTAAGCCGGGTTGACCCGTTGGTCTTCAGGTCCGATCTTGACATTCTGACGTCAGTCAACGTCTGGACATTTTTATACATCATCACGAGAGCCGCCACTCCTTAGTCAAAAGTAGAAAGACTGAGGAGTAGAAGTGACTCTAGGGTCTTGTCTCTAATAAATTTAAATCATCTTGAAAGTAGAGAGTATACTTGGACCAGAGCTGTTTCGTGAAGCTCGGTCGTTCTCTTGAATTTTCCTGAGCTCTGTGTTTGGAGCTGATTCTGTCTGACCTACTGGGAATGCCCTTCTTTCACAACCGCTTCGAAGTGGGATTTCTTGCCTCAGCTGACTTAGCCGGAACTAGTTGAGTAAGGTTTTGTTGAATCTATATACGTGTTCTGCTCTGCGCGACACGTTTCATCTTCTGCCGGAAGAGAGGGATTTCCGTTCCATGTGTGATTTTGTGACGTCATAGACTTGATTCTCTGATCATGCGTTTTCAACGTTGGTCTTTTGGGTAACTGCTCACGATACCCTCTGTTGCTGTGTGTGGCCACGTGGCATTTTACAACTAGGGAGGTAGGCAAATCTTCGTCAGGTCGTGTCGATTTCTTCTGACTGAGTCAGCATTGAGCCATGCGTTAACATCTAGTTATCATTTCTTTGTGCGTTATCGACCTCTCCTGGTTTAATGCTTTCCTTATCGGTTAGCGGAATTCTTTGATCTTCTTCCACTATAAATAGCCTCCTTTGGCCTTTGGGTTTCTTTCATCATATATCTTCTTCTTTCACATTCCTTCTTCAACATTCTCCTATATTCTCTTTTAGCCCCTGTGTGATTGTGAGTTTGAAGAAGAGGCCTCTGTTCGAGTTACATACTTTGCTTCTTCTTTGTTCGTGTTTCTTCATAATGGTCGTGGTAAAGGTGGACTTCTTCATAATGGTCGTTGTAACCCCACGTGTCGTTTTGGGGTGTGCAACCAGAAAGATGTAAACTCAAGTGCTGTCTCCAACTGGGGTGCAGAGGAGAAGGTGATGGCAGCGGAGGAGAATTTTCCCCTTTGGTTGTCTTCTTGCTTTTATGACTCTCTGGGAGGTGACTTATGACGATCCCTGGACGTTTTCAAAACCGGATTACACGGGTTATCTTCTATCCTTCCGTGTACTTCGGTTTTAATTTGTCCTTGTTCTGTCTCTTCTTTTTGTGGGTTTTATATCTTTCTTCTTCTGAGTTCGGGTTTTTTGGAGTATCGGTCTACTTTTATCTTTTGCAATTTCTTCTGTAATAGACCCAAACGTCCACACTTGTCTCGGTGTCTTTTGCTGTAATTTCTTCTAGAATAGATGTGTATGGTCACACTCTTCTTGATGTCCTTCGTTTGTAATTTCTTCTTTAATAGGCCTCTTTGAGGGATTAATGAAAAATATTACTTTTCGTTTCATGTCTCTTCTTAATTTTTCGTGTATGAGCCCGGTTACTTTTCTACTTATTTCCCCTTATGGCGACCCTCCGATGGGCGTGACCATTCATTATGACTGTCGCGCCCTATAAATACTTTTGTCTGATGCAAAGGAGTCATCTTTCTCGTCGTGACTCTTCTAGTGGTTTGTGGGACTTTACCCGGTGGCGACGTGAGGATTGGTTTTTACATGGCTCTTGCTGATAGTGAAGCAGCCATTGAACATCTATATGCTGAAGTTGCCGGTGAAGGTTTTATCGACGTCTTCCGTCCTGGCGACTTGTTGGACGAAGATAATCTCCTAACCTTGATCGCTGCTAATCCTCTTTATCTCCGAAACAGGATATTCATTATGGTTAGTTTTAATCCTAGGCTTACTAATGCAATTTTCCTAACTAACTACGCATGCTCCAAATGAAACGAAGTTAAGTTAGACCTATTCTAGCATGACCTAACTCACTAATTCCTCCCGCAAAATAAAACCCAATTTAGCTTTGTATAGTTACGTCCGAACATCTTCGGAATTTCACGAGGACTCCCTTTTTACCCCTGGTCATGGCTCTTGTTACCAGGGTTGTTTCGTCGGCTTGAGCTCGACCAGTTTAACTAGGACTTCTCCTTGGGCCCCAGGTCAGTTCGGCTCTAGGCCGAGAGCATGGGCCGTGTCTAGCATAGTATGGCCAAGATCAGACGCGTCCTAGACGTATCTCGGTCTCGTCCCAAGGCTTGGACGCGTCCGGGCACTAGGCCAGGACGTTAACCTAGGCCCAGACGCGTCCTAGACGCGTATGGCCACAGGCCGAACCTAGTGGGGTGTCAAGTCAAGTCCGAGACACCCTAGGTCGTCCCAGACGCATCCTAGATGTGTCTGGCCCATGGTCGAGACGTCCCAGGCCATCTCAATCCTAGACCGAGATGCCTAGGGCATCCAAGACGCGTCCTAGACGCGTCTGTTGGCAATCATGCATCTCGGACCCAGTCCAAGATGCCCCTGGATTCCTAGGGGTGCGTCCTAGATGCGCCCAAATTTTGGGCACTCGCGACCTGGTCGCATCTTGGACGCGTCCCAGACGCCTGACCAGCAAACATCCAAGTTTTAGGAACTTCCAAAATTTGTTTTTCTTTTTTTTCTTTTGCTCCCGTAGCTGAAAATCCCTTGATTTGGTAACTTCCAAAAACCCAATTGTTTGTTCTTGAAGATTTCCAAAATCCATAAAGAACAACACCTTTCAATACCGAAATCAATCAAAATTGAATCTTTTGAAACTCTTTTCAATCATCAATCTTGAAAATCAACTTGATAACTTTTGAATCCCATTCGAAATCATCAAATTGAATGTCTAAAACCCTTTTAGACCAAACTATCAACCTAATCAAGCATGTATTAGTTCGAAACTTGGCAAAAATTAGCTAATTGCAAGAGCTCTGACGCCACTGTTGGGTTATTATACCCTCTTGCTAGTGTTGTATGCGGATTACTTTGACATCCAATGTCAAGCACTAGCAATTCCCAAGATCATCATGCATGAGATAATGATTAACTAAGAGTTAGAGATTACCTTTATCGCTAGTTTTCCCTTGAACCATTCCAATCGCATGCAAAGACCAAGAGCTTCAAATGTAGCTCCTCTGCTCAAGACACCGAATGGTTTACCTGATCTCCCACCTTGTATATTAGCTAGAATAACAATGGTAGTTTGCTTACAAGAAGAATTCCTTCTTTCTTTGACTAGTTGATAGCTTTGGGGGATTAACTCACTTTCTCCTCTTTACTTGGTGTTGTAGAGTAAGAAAGCTCTAAGATAAATTCCAAAACCTTATTCACTGACCTAAGGGTCATTATATAGAACCCTAATAAGAGTCCTACTCTTTGGAAGTTCCATAAAATCCCCTTTTGAATAAAGTTCAAGGAAATCGTAAAAAATAGAAACTAGTTTCTATCTTTTGATTCTATGACTTGTGAACGTCTAAATCACGCCAAAATTTGAATATTTGTCCTCCCCTATTAGAGGAACCGCCCAACCAAATTTCATCCCAATCCGAGCCCTAAAAGTGCTCCAATCGCTTTCGGCCCAAAACCCCTTTTTCAGGCCTTTTTGTGTTCTCATTGCCTAAACTTCTTTTAGACCTATGAGACATATTTATGGGACTATCCCATGTTAATATATCTTACTCCCACTAGTCATATCATCCGATCAAGTACCCATTCTTATGTGTAACCCGATATAAGATCCGGTTGAAGTTAGCCGCGAATTACTTCGTAATTCGACGATCGTAGTTGGTTTCTAGCTAAACATTACGATCCCTAAATCCACCGCACTTGATGATCTTCTTCACCAATTCTCATATCCGATAAATTGCTCGCATTGCATTCTTGGTCGAAGGACATCTCCTTGCAAAGGATATTCCCTTCACATACTTCTATCTTTCTTACAACTAACAAAAAGAAAGTAAAGTTTCCAGAGAAATGGGTACAAGGGTTTCTCCGAGTCTCATCTTCTTCTTCTTCCTTGGCCTTCTCTTTTGTTCATCATGTACACACACTACCCTATACCCTATAAACTTCAATTCATCTATCATAAACCCTATAAAATTCAAGTTCAACTACCCTAAAACTTATAAAATTCAATTCATCTACTCTACACCCCTACAAATTTCAATTCATATACCATAAAATCCTACAGATTTCAATTCTACCATAAACCCTATAAAATTCGATTCATCTACCCTAAACGCCTGTAAATTTCAACTCATCTACCATAAACCCGTACAAACTTCAACTCGTATACCATAAATTCTATAAAATCCAATTCATCTATCCTAAACCCTATAAACTTCACTTCATCTACTATAAACCCTATAAAATTCAATTCATCTATCCTAAACTCCTACAAACTTCAATTCATCTACCATAAATCCCTATAAACTTTAATGAGTTAATCCTTATTTGGCCCCTTCTTTGTGACCAGCTCCCTTTATGGCCCCTTATTTTTCATAAATTCAAATATGACCCCCTTTTTTTGTATAAATGTCATAAGTACCCTTCCTATATATTTTTTTCAACATAAAATTATTTCCCAGAAAGGAAATTCCACCTCACATCTCTCTCCACCTCACATATCTCTTCACCTCACCTCTCTCTCTCTCTCCAACTCACCTCTCTCTCTCTCTAACTCACTCCTCTCTCTCTCTCGAACTCACTCCTCTCTCTCCAATTCACTTTTATTTTCTCCGACGAAGGTCGCCGGCTGGAAAAAATTTCAGCCGGAGACCTAAACACTTACAAAAAAAAACCTTTCGTCTCTCTCTCTCTAAACACTCCGGCGAAGGGGTTTCCCTTCGCCGGAGTGTTTAGAGAAAGAGAGAGAGAGAGATGAGAGGTTTTTTTAATGTTTAGGTCGCCGATCGGAAAAAATTTTGGCCGGCGACCTTCGTCGGAGAAGATAAATGTGAGTTGGAGAGAGAGGAGTGAGTTGGAGAGAGAGGTGAGTTGGAAAGATATGTGAGGTAGAGAGAGGTGTGAGGTGTAAGTGAGGTGGAATTTCTTTTTTGGAAATAATTTTATTTTGAAAAAACATATATAGGAAGGGTACTTATGACATTTACACAAAAAAAGGTGGTCATATTTGAATTTATGAAAAATAATGGGGCCATAAAGGAAGTTGGTCACAAAGTAGGGGACCAAATAGGAATTAACTCAACTTCAATTCATCTAACCAATATCTAACTACACAGTTTTCTACCTCTATATATATCTCTCATTACTTCATCTCAAACCACACCAAAATCACTTATCTTCTACTTCTACTTCTTCTGCTTATTCCTCTAATCAAGTATTCAAGTTCAACTAGCAACTATAAAAAATATATTAAAAGAAAATTATTTTTCGGGTTCATTAAGTTCAACACCTTAAGTTCCGGACTCGTTGGGATTCACACTATAACAGTTTGACATCTTTTCTAGAACCTTTCGTGTTTGGTTCTGTGATAGATGTCCTTGAAGTTATTGCTACACATTAAATGCTCGTTTGACTAAGAAGAATACCGAGTTGCGCCGTTGTATGGCTGTTTGAGTGCATCTAGAGGTTTTTCCCTTTTCGACAAAAGTAAGTTCATGCATCTTGCTGAATTTATCCGTCATATTTCAATAGTGTTGATATTATGCTACTTAGTTCCCAGCTTGATAATTACATTTACGATATGAGGCAGAATGATGATTTCTCAAATTTAGATGGGATTGGAGCTCTTACTAAAATATTGGTGGAAACTAAGAGAAATAAAATATATCATTTAGTTTATTTGCTTATCACTTTAGCACTAACTTTGTCGGTCGCAACCACCTCCCTATGAAGAGTTTTTTCAGCTATGAAGCTAGTTAAAACACGCTTAAGAAACAAGATGAGTGATTCGTGGTTGAATGATAGTTTAGTAGTCTTCATTGAAAAATATTTTTTTTGTGAAATTGACAATGAGTCGATTATGCAAACATTTCAAAATATGAACTCTCGTAGAGGTCGATTGGTTTGTATGATGTATTAATATAATTAACGAATATAAGTATTTTAGTATATAAATTATTTAGGCATATAAATCCGCACCCTTAAGTGAAAAACCTGGATCCATCCCTACAAATGACCTCCTTTGACCGTTACCGTCCATTAACTTTTCTTCTGATTTTCCAAAAATACCCTCCTTCTTAAATGTGTAATCAACTCTCTGTAAAATCTCTCTCTCTCTGTAAAATCTTTTTTTCTCTCTATCCCCCCGAAAATCTCTCTCTCTCTGTAATACTTTGGACTGAGATTCAGCCAAGATAGCAATAGAACATAGTATCCGGATTGTTATACAATACAATAGCCATAGGTGATCCACTAGGGTGACTCCTTGAGTGGTCGTCCCTTATAAGATAGAGAGTATTTTAGTCTTTTGACACTTTTTGTAGGACGTGACCCAAAATGCCCCTCGTCTTGATCGCCATGTAAGCGAGACGGTCATTTTTGTATTCAATAATGGAATTGTGTATTATTTTGAGGTGGATAATGGGATTAATGACATTCAAGATGATAGTAGATAGAAATAGGAAATGTTAAAATCACAAAAGATTTTGACAAAAGAAGTTACCCAGCTGATGGCGGTTGTGGTATGAAAGTTTGACTAAATCTAGACCATTGAGAGATGAATATCACAACCGCCACATCAGTTGGGTAACTTCTTTTGTCAAACTCAAAATCCTTTGTGATTCTAGCATTTCCGGATAGAAATATTCTGAATTTTTTTTGTACTATTCTATCATTTTTTCGGTTCGGTGTCTATTAAGATAGACAAAATTGAATATGTAGAAAGAGAAATTGTGAAACGATAAATACCTATGTGTGATAGCTCGGATGAAGCCGAGGTATGGAGGAAGCGCTCGGGTGGAAACCGAGAGAGATGAAGTGATTGAGTAAGCTCTCGGTTGAAACCCGAGGAGGAAGATGATGACAAGCTCTCGGCTATGACCGAGCTTGACTGCTTGAGGCTCTCGGGTATGACCGAGAGTTGATGATGGCGTCTCTCGGTTATGACCGAGAGAGATGATGATGGTGAGGCTTGAGTGAACCGAGAGATGAAGATGATAGAGAGTTGATAGTGAGAGAGAGATAGGTAAATACCTTGTTTATTAACACTTACAACTTGATGATTACATTGTCTATAGAGATACATATTTATAGGTTTACAACTTAGGAGTCTTGTAAAATCGAAAAACTAAACTCTATCTTTATCTAGTGTAATCCTAATAGAACTAGGACTAGTAATCCTAATAGAATTAGGACTTAATGGAGACCGACCCACTCGGTTGTGACCGAGTGGAATTGACTCTCTAACAGAAATGAATTCTAAATACTCTTCTGTAGCATGTTCGGGTGTCGAGTGATGTGCGATGTTTTTTTTTTTTTTCTGTGAGAGCATTTAAATTCTTTTCGTTTTGAAGTTAAAAATTTGGAAACAGTTCTAATGATCTCAAGGGATACGAAGACATTACAATTACTTTCAAGAAGAACTATATATATTATATGAAGACAACTCTTACATCTTTTATTAGGAACAAACATTATTATAGGAAAACACGCAAAACCAACATCTCCTTAATAGTACAAGGAGAGCCTTCTCTCTTTCTCTCTCCTTCTCTCTATATGTGGTGATCTAGGAAGAAGGACCAGTGGTTGTAGGAGGTAAAAGCATGGAGTGTTGTTCCCTATTGAATTTGATGCTTTGAGCTTCCTGGGTGGAGATCTGGTAAGAGTTTGCTAGGACTTGGACAGGCATTGCTCTTAAAACCGAAGTTTGTCCAACAAGAGGGCTCTTCATTGGGTTGCTTGATGTTTTGAATGCTACATACTCAAACCCTCTGTTTCCAGCCTTAATTGTTGATACAAAGTATTGAGGAACGATGAACATGTCCCCTCGACTCACTCTGTCGTCAAGCACTCTCTGGCCATTGCTACCAACAACTTGTACTCTAGCTTCACCACGAGTCACGTAAACTATGCTGTGTGCATTCATCGACCAGTGAGGTGCGTGCATTGCGTTCTGCAACATTTAAACCAAAAGTTACACACTACACGAAGAGAGTTAGGTATTATAGATAATATATATAATATTTCTATATCGCTTGGAGACTGTACAGAGACTACACAATAGGTGCGCCCCCCATCTAAGAATTACCTAATTAGAGTAAAAACCCTTGGGGTGGTTTGGCAAAACCTCCATAGTGAACACAACCTTGTGTCATTCAACTTGCTCGTGGGCGGCAAATAAGAGGGCAAAATTAATAGTTTGAGGTTTGGGTCGTTGCAAATGGTATCATACAATAACAACTCGTCTCTAGGTGTTAAGGATGTGTGAGTGCCCCAATTTCCTTTGCGAAGCATAAGAAAATCTAGGGTGTTGAGGCCTTTTGGATGGACTGGCAGATGCTCCACCTGGAACAAAACCTTGTATCCGTTGTGCTTGAGCCTAGACGTCGAAAGATGAGACAATAATAAATTTTAAAGTTTTATTTACCGGGTTAAGGCTTCCCTTCTCGGCGCTCATGCCAATGGAATTGAGGATGGGAAGCTTTTGATTGTTAACAGTGTTGATTCTTCCAGCTTGAGGTGAGTAAACATCAGCTTCTTTTGGATCATCCAAGTACTGTCTGATTTTTTGATTGCAGTAAGTTTCCTCCAAACCATTTTGTTTCAATGATACATATTTCTGTTCATATGCTTCCTCTTCTTCAGGCCTAACTGTCTGAAGTCCTCCCTTAACCCTAACAATCAATCCTCTCTCATCCTGTTGTTGCATTCTCCTTACTGTACCCATTGGAATGTTGAATGCCTCGGAGATCAAGTTCTCGTCGAATGCTTGGAATACGTTTTGGAATGTCTCTCTCGTTTGTTGGCTTTCCTGGCGAGTTTGAGATTGAGTTCTTGTAGATTGGGGTTCTCCTCCAGCCAAGTAGAATGACTGCATTGGTCGTATAAAACAACATCAATACACGAAGACCATTACATATTTGAAAATTTATTTGTGACGTTGTGAAGTAAGTGTGGTGAATTACCCTTAGTTTTTGGTCGAGTTGGTTGGCGTTGTTGTTAAGATCAGTGACAGAGACTGCAACAAGGTCTTCATTTCCATCGTTATGACACCAATGGGCAACACCAGCTGGAATTGCAACAATGTCTCCTTGACGGATCCTGTGTACCTTCTGGTGTTGATCTCTCTGACCAGCTTGTTGTCCTTGTTGTCCTGATCGTGGGCTTCTTTCTCCACGTGATTGTTGTCCAGAGTGATAAGTTTCGGCACAACCGGGGTATGACAATCCTAGCAACCCTTGACCTGTACAAACAAAAAAAAGATAACATTATTTCGTAGGTCATTGAAAACCGTCACTTCAAAAACCGTCTCTTGTGACAGTTTCTTAGTAGTTCATTAACGTAACCAATATGAAATACACATGCCTTGTTCGATGTAAATAAGGCGAGGAGCTGGAGAGAAGTTGGGGAGCGAAAGAGAGTTGGCTTCGATGGTGTTTCTAATGGCAGCAACTCCAGCACATTGGAATTGGTCTTGGAACTCGTTCCACAAATCAGTCTGGCCTCCTTCTGATCGAATAGTCTGATGTGGTTGACTCGCAGAAAATCGTTGAGTACGACATTGACGTGCCTCCTGTAACCGTAATTGTTCAGACTGACTACTATAATCAGTAGTTCTTGCTGAAACAAGCGACGCGGTTAGAAAGATAGCTAATATCACAAAAGGAAGAGTATTGGCCATGGCTAGTGAACAATAGAAAACTAGATTAGTTTGGTAGTGAGTAGAGATGAGTACCCATTACCCATTTTATAGTGTGTAGAAATTGGAATATTGTGGGTGAGAAAGTGGAAAGGGATTTTGGTACTTTTTGCATGAAGAAGTTTGTCGGGACGTTAACTAAGGACACTATGCAAATGGTAACACCTAATTAATTCCAAGTGTCGTCGAAAATGGAATCTCTGCAGTGTCCATAAACGTGAACTTGTTAGCTTTATCTGTTGGCAGACTGTTGCCACTTCTCCTCCTAAAATACATGCTGGCCCATAACAAAATGTGAAACAAAATGGTATGGAATTTCCCGACCCCAATCGGCTTAGGGTTTGTGCAACAATCTTGTTTGGCAGAAATTCTGTAGGTGTTCATATTATCGAAAACGAGATGTGACCGTTGTTTTCAACAAAAAAATATTAACACCTATTAATCAAATCATAGCCTTCCCACACTTTAATGACATTAGTAATATCCAAACGATCTTCTCTAAAAGATATCAGGTGGTCACCCCCTAGTAATTCGTAAGTGAAAATTAATACCGATGCTTCGTTTATAGATATCAATGAACCTAAAGGAATTAGTTGTATCATCCATAATCATAGAGCTCAATTTATAAATGCAAAGACTTCTACCATCACTGCAAAGAATGCTGAAGAAAACGAAATTGTTTCTATTCTCTAGGGAATCAGGTGGTTTGCTAACTTAAATATCAAATTCCTCTATGTGGAAAGTGATAATGTTGCAATCATCAGTCATCTCAACCACCCGAGCAAAACGATAAACTGGCAATCTAAGGTCCATGTTAAATCGATCAAGAAACGTCTCCCGCAATTTCAAGGCATTATTTTTTCTCACATCCCTCGCAAAGGAAATGAGTTAGTAGATATTCTGGCTAAATAGACAAGGATTCATATTAGTAATTCTATCTGGATTATTATTTACACTGTAATTAGTCATAAATATCGTAATAACTCTTTTATGTATTAATCTATGGTTATTTCAACAACAAAAAAAAAGTTAAAATCACGTTACTAGATTATTAAAAAGAGGTGGATGGGTATTGGGTCCAAAATCATTGGGTCAGTGGCTCAAAAGTCCAAAGGTAATTTGAAATGGGATTTAGGTCCTCTAACCGTAATTTACTTCCCTAACTATTTTCTTCTCTCCGTATATACTTAACTTACCTTGTTATTGTTTTTTTTCTTCTTTTGGATGTTCTTATCATCTCCAACAATAGCTTTGATCGATCTTTAATTTATACTGAATTAGGTTCATTGTTTTATTTTGTTACTTTTGATTCAAGGAAACCTTCATCTTAAAGGTCAATTTCAACCTTTTTTCTTTTTTTAAAAAAAAAAAAACAGAAAATCCTTAACAAATCTTCTTCGAGCATTCCTCCTTCCAGAATATTGTTTTTCTCCCAAAAAGTTGTAACATGGAATGTAATATATTTCTCCAAAAATACTCTCCTAGGATTTCTTGATTTTAACTTCATATCTACATTTTGTAATTTCCTAACTTACCTAGATTAATTACTTTTTTGGTGTAAGTTGTCTTTGCTTTCCAAAAACTTTCGAAGATCTATAAACTTTTGGAAAGTCAGTGCACCAAATGAGCGACTTTGTTCAGCAACCGACAATAAATGCAGCATCCTCGAGTTTCTTGTAGCATTTCTTTTATTTTGTATAAATTTTGACGGCTCTGATTAGCTTTGAAAAAATTGAAAATATTTTACAGACTTAAATATGTTACTTCAATAGTAGTTTTAATCGCAGTAGAAGTTTACAAATTGTTCGTGAAGTTTTACATTTATATTGTTTTAGATTTTTGTTTTCTTATAGTTCCACTATTATTTTTATATAGAAGTCGATATTATTCGGTCATCAAATAAATGTTAGGGAACAAAGTTCTACTACCTCCTATTTGAAAGATAAAAAAAATTAAGCCAAAGTGATGGGGTCCTCCTATCTTCACCCAGGTTGGTCACGATTTAGAGTTAAAAGATGTGTTTAGAGCATCCGCTTAATGTTCCTAGCATTTTGTACTTGACCAAAAGCATTTCGTTAAGGGATATTTACTGTTTGGACCCCCTTTCGTATAATTGACTTGCTGTTTGGACTCCCTTTTTCCAGAGTTGCATTTTGGACTCCCTTTTAACGGAATCACTCGAGAATATTCCGTCTCTAGAGTTATACTTTGAATAATTCCCATTTTACCTTTATATAATCAATATTGCACTTTTGACCCCAAGTTTATTTAACTCATTTTCTTCAATCTCTAACACATCTTCTTCTTCATTAACCCTAATCACTTGATCACCCGAATATGCTCTCATCTTCTTCCTAACAAACCCTAATCACTTCATTACCTGAAATCGCTTTTAGGATTTACACTACTTGTTCATCTTAGAGAGATTAACGCTACTTATTTTTCTTTCATCTCTAACACTGACCGATCGAATCATCAAAGCAACAAAGTACGTTCACTCGAGCAAACATGAATGTTTAGAACTCAATTTAAAAACTAATAAACTAGCAAGTTTTTTCCGTCAAGCTGCTCGATCAAGTTCCCATCTTTACAAACATCCCGCTTGCCGGATCATCAACCACACACAACAAGTCATTAATAAACTTTCTCTCTCATCACAAGTGTGGTAATGGAGGAACCATCAGTCGTGTCTTAACTATCATCCTAGCTACCCATTTCAAGAAAATATATCTCATCTTGATAACTCAATAAGTGTTGTTTCATGGCTTCTTAGGGTTTCAGCTGCTACTAAAATTCATGATGATCAATATCTAGGGTTACCCAATTGCTGCTAATGAACCAATTCTTTGTTTAATTTGGGAATAAATTGCTACCCTTGCCAAAGCATCACTTGGACATTGATCTGATGTTGTTGCTTCTCTTGTTTCACTTGCTAGAGATAATAATCAATATGGGAAATTGATAATTGAAGAAGGTGGAATGTTTCCTCTTTTCAAATTTATTAGAGAAGCTAAATTGTAAGGTTAAGAAAATGCAGCTAGGGCAATGGGGTTATTAGATAAAGATCCTGAAAGTGTTCTGGTGCTTGTTCTATTTTTGAAGAGGTCCAATGAAAGTTCAATCAATGGTTGTTTGGGCAGAAACAAGAATATTGTCAGTTGCTTTAATTACTTGATGAGAAAGAAGTTGAAATTAGTAGAGAAGAAGCAATTACTCTAAACTAAAGTTGCCTGTACAGGGAATTATCTTCATCTTGGTCACTCAAATGAAATAGTAGATTGGGTGAGGTTAAGTAAAGGGTAAGATAGTATTTTTCCCCCTTCAAATGTTATCTTTAACTTTTTTCTTGAAAAAGGGAGTCCAAAATGCAACTCTGAAAAAAGGGAGTCCACACAGCAAGTCAATTATACGAAAGGGGGTCCAAACAGCAAATGTCCCTTTCGTTAATTGTTCTTAAAATTGGAGCAATTGCATGAAATTAATGTTGTCTACCTCATATTTTATGTATTCTTTACATATTTTGTTTACTTTGTGCCTTAGGGTCTAGTGGGTATGTATACTATTATAGGTTTTCGACCACCTTGTTTATTTTTTGTTGATATTCAATAATGTTGTTAAAGTGTCTATTTTGTCTTTTTAGCATATTGTCCAATCCTCTAGCAATAACTTGATTTTTTTTTCTCCCTTTTGTATATATAGAGGTAATTATAAATATTCCCCCGAAGACTTGTGGATTAGGGTTTAAGGTTTATGTATAGGATTTTAGGTTATAATGTACCTTGGTGATTTACTGTATATACTCAAGAATGCTGCTAGAGTCCGAAAGAGTTTGTTGACTCTTTTTTGTTTCTGTCCAACCATGTAGTAATAACTTAATTTTCTTTCGTTTGTTGTATATTTGGAGGTATTTAAAGTTGTTCTTCAAAAGATTCATTACTTAAGGTCTAGATTTATGTATATGCTTTTAAGTAATATAGTTTACCTCGATTATTTTCTGTAGAACCTTAAAAGGTATTGTTGAAGTTAGAAACACTTTATCGACATTTTTGTGGAGTTTCTAGCATTTTCATGTGTCCTCTATCATTTTCCATTAACGCTCATTTTCCCCATGTGTTTCACGACATCTATTCTAAAACTTAAAGTAATTAAATTTGTGAAAAATCGATTACAACATAACCCATACAACAACCACTAACTGAAAGTTGTTTTTGCCATTCATCATACAATTCATCCACTAACCACCAAGTTAATTCAACCTTCTTCTTCTACGCATATATTATCCAATCTTCTGCTCACATCTCGTGTGAAATACATATAGTTAGATTCGGCAATCAGACATATAAATTTGTAGAAAGAATAAAAATTAGAACTTTTCCTTTTTCGGGTAAACTACACCAAAAAGGTAATTCTAAAAGAAAAAATATAACTTTCTCTATGAAAGCAATCCGGGTAAATCCGAAAAAATATAAACATAAATATTTTTTTGAAATCAAGAAAATGCTAAGAAATTACGCAAATTGGTTTTTTGGAATATATTATTTTCTCAATACAACTTTTCCTTTTTGGGGTGAAAAATAGTTGAAGAAGATTAGTGAATGACTTTTAGGGAAAAAAAAATTAGATTGAATCTTTAAGAAGAAGGTTTAGCTTAATCAAAAGTAAAAGATGTAGTCATTGTTGGAGATGATAAGAAAAATCCAACAGAAGAATAACAAACATGATTTTTTAAAATAAAATAATTATCCAAAGAACAAAAAACCAAAGCTTAATAAAAAGCAAAATACTAAAAACTAAATGAAAGAAGTCATTGTTAAAGAACAAATTTATGTAAAATTTGAGAAGATAAACAAGACGTGCATTGACGAATTTAATAAAGAGAAAGGTTCCTTTGGTTATCAGTTTATTAAGTAGTTTCGGTTCGGGTAGAGCTTAAATCATACTGGTTTCAGTTTCATAATGGAGAACAAATAAGGATTTGGATCTAGCAAAATGATTTCTGTTTTCTTAACTGAACTCGAACTCGAATAAACCTAAAGGTTTCTAAGGCTATATATTTTTAGAAAGGGAAATTTAGAAAGAAGATATTGGTTTCAGACTTGTTCCCATCAAAAAGTATACTGTCGCATATAATTTCTGCTTAAGTTTTAGGCTTAGATTCCGTATTACTTTTATGAGTGAATATGTGGCAACTTTTTTTATTGTTGAGAATATACAAGAGAAAAAGAAACTAAACACCGAGATCAGCACGAAACTCATGAAGGGAGTGCCACAAGCGCTGATGAAGATTTTTCTTTCCCCACTTTGCGAGTTTGTCCGTCATCCTGTTTTGATTCCGTGAGAGGCAGGAGAATTTGATCTCTTCAAAGCAGGTCTGAAGATTCCCCATGTTCTCCATGAATTTCTCTAATTGCCAGTCTGTCGTCGAACCGTCTTTGTTCAGGTATCGAATGAGGTTCTGATTGTCGCTTTCAATATGAAGGTGAGTAATCTTTAGGTGTGCTGCCCATTTAGCGTGATAAATGGCTTGACATTCACATTCTTCTGCTGTTTGGCCTCTGATGGGCAATAATGAATGCCGCCTGCTCATCGTGCATGATGCAACCTATGCCCGCAGGAGGGTCTGAGAGAGACGAAAAGGAGGCATCTACATTACACTTGAGGAATGGCGTCTCGGGAGATTTCCACGATGTGTCGTTGTTTTACTCTTTCTGTTTGCGGGTTGGATTGGTTGCTATTCCTTGGATACGCGTGATGACCTGCATAGGGGATTGTTCTTTCGAGGAGAAACAATTGTCACATCTAGCTATCCAAATGTACCATACAATTTTGGCGTAAAGCGCTGTCTGATCTGGTTCAAATTCTCTCCATTCAAGGTTCCAGTCCTGAATGTTGGTTATATAGTCTGTGATGATACCAAAATAAAACCATATAGGTCGGGTGAAGCAACAGTTAAGAAGTACATGAGTTACCGTTTCAACATCATCGCAAAAAGCACAATTGTAGAAATTACCAATATATTTACCAATCTTACCACGCACCGGTAGGCAATTAGTACAACATTTCCATAGGAATAGTTTAATCTTCAGGATCGTTGGTATATGCCATATAAAGTTCCATTCCTTAATCTCGTAGTCAAAGTTATTGGTTCTCAAGTGATAATACATGGATTTGATAGTAAAGTTACCTGATTTAGACAATGTCCATTTCATTGAATCATCCTTGTGAGCTTGCAGATTAATACCGCTGATTGCCCTGCATAAATCACTATTAAAATAAGTGGTTAACATGTTCATATCCCATTCATTATTAGTACTAAGCTGAGCCACCCTCTCAAGGTGGCAATTGTTTTCGTTAGCAATCGGCGGTTTATGGTTGGGAATCCAAAAGTCATGCCAGATGTTTATGTTCGTACCCTTGTTCACATCCCAAAAGATCAGACTGTGAACCTGATCATAGCGCTTAGCTAATGATTTCCAAAGCCAGGAATGATTTGATATAGCCGGAGTGGGTTTGTTAACCTTGGGATAGTATTTGGCTTTAAGGATCTTGGCCCAAGGAGTCTCTGGGTTCTTCAGAATGCGCCAGATTAGTTTACTGAGAAAAGCTTCGTTGAGTCTGAGGCCAAGACCTCCCAGTTTGTGAGGGCAACAGATGGCAGACCAGTTTATGGTGTGGATGGACTTCGATTTTCCCCACCAGAAAGACCGCTGAATGGTCTCAATGCGATTACTTATGCCTTTAGCAATGGCAAATCACTGCATTTCGTATCAGGGAATAGCCGCTGCAATTGTTGTAATAACAATGGAACGGCCAGCTTGTGAGAGAAGATTTGGGTGCCACTTGGAGAGTTTGTTTTGGATTTGATCGAGAAGGGTGGAAAACGCTTGTTTCTTGTTGGCACTGATGAAAAAATGAGTGCCCAGATATTTATCAAGAGAGGAGAATCCGTGTACCTTTAGGTTTCGGACGATCATCCGCTTGAATTTTGGATGGGTATTCTTGGAGAAGAAAATGGTGGATTTGGTGTAGTTGATTATCTGCACAGACGTAGCACTGAAAGTGTCCAAGATTTGCTTGAGGTTGCTAATATTATCCAGAGAGTTCTGACCAGAAATGATACAGTCATTCGCAAACATGAGGCGGTTTATGGAGATACAGGAGTTAGGGATTTTGAAGTCGTGGGGACTGCGATGTGAGTCGAGAAGCCTGCTCAGCCCCTCCATCGTAGGTGAAAAGAAAAGGGGAAAAAGGATCCCCTTACCTGATGCCTCTGGAAACATTGAAGGATGGATCGGGGCGATCGTTGATTAGGACAACCATCGAGGAGGTGGAGATGCAGGTATGGATCATTTTGATCCAGTGATCCGCATACCCAGTTAGAACATAATCTTCTCCAAGAAGGACCATTCCACCCGGTCAAAAGCTTTGGACATGTTAAGTTTCAACCCAAAGTAGCTTTTAGCGCCACGTTTGGTTTTGAAATAGTGAGAAAGTTCTTGACTGATGATAATGTTGTCAGTGATTTGTCTCCCGGGGATATAGGCAGCTTAAAAGAGGGAAATGATGTCCGGCAGAGTGCCTTTTAGTCGGGTGGCCATAATTTTGGTAATAATCTTATAAATCGTGTTCAGAAGGCTGATCGGTCTATAATCAGTAGTGGTTTGAGGGGATTTAGTTTTTGGAATGAGGCAGATGTGGGTGTGATTAAAGGAAGGGGGAAGTTGAGAGTGTCGGAAGACATTGGTGACCATTTTTATGACATCAGCTTTAACAGTGTCCCAGTTAGACTGGTAGAAGAACAGAGGGTATCCATCTGGGCCCGGTGCAGCATCAGGTTTAAGAGAGAAAGTAGGCTTTCGAATTTCCACATTGTTAGGGATTTTGGTAATACTATTGTTTTGAAGCTCGGAGATCTGAGGGGTGCAGCATCGGGTTTAAGAGAGAAAGTAAGCTTTCGAATTTCCGCATTGTTAGGGATTTTGGTAATACTACTGTTTTGAAGCTCAGAGGTCTGAGGGGTGAAGAGATCAAGAAGATTATCGGAGATAGTGGTGCCCGTGGAGGATGAGATGGTTATAAGGTGAGAAGAGAAGATGTGAGCAATCTCCGCGGCATCAGTCGTCCAAGAGTTGTCGTCTCTCTTAATGGATGAGATTTGGTTTTTCCGGTTACGATTGATAGCCTTGGCGTGGAAAAATTTTATGTTTCTATCGCCAAGCTGAATATGAGCGATTCTGGAATGAAATATTTTGTGTTTCTTAGCAGGATCCACACCAGTACTAATACAACTACTTAGGAATGAAATATTGGTTGAACTTGTAATAGTGATTCTAGTAACACTTTCAAGTTTCAAACAAAAAATGGTAATTGCAGAATGTGGGATCATTCTGATTCTACTCGAAATCTTGATCAGAGAAGACAACAACAATGGGTATCGTCATACCTTTCAAACCAGTCTTGATCCCATTAACATACTTCACAATCTCTCAACTTGTCAAGAGCTAATTATACCCATAATCTCGTCCGGTACAATTTCTTATGCACTCCAACTTATTTACAAATCAAATAAATGTTCGCCAATCGTTGAGAAGTCGGTGGGATTACTCGAAACAATTGCTTCTTCATAAGAAATAGGAGTTACTCAAATTGGTGATAATGGAGGTGGGATTTTGACATTAGTGGAGATAATTGAAGAATGTTGGATTTGTATCATGGTTGGGCCCATTTGGGTGATTCCTTGGTGGGGCCCATTACCATCTTATAATTAATTGAGAGTGAGCCTCTCCCACTCACTACTAGTCAAGACTATACGTCTTCTAGTTAGCACATGGGTGGGGTCCACCTTTAAAGGGAAGATGGCATTCAACGCTTTCTTTCTTTACACAATTAAAGTCCCACATCTTCCAACTAGTGAAACTAAAGGTGCCTTATAATTAGGTTCTTGATAACTCATTGTAAAGCACATGGTAGAGTAGAGAAGGCTCCCATAAGCGCGCGCACACATGTGAGGCATTTGGGCTTTTAACCATTTGGGCTCTTTGGCTATTTGGGTTCTTTGGCTATTTGGGCTATTTGGGTTTATGGGCCTTTAGGCCGTGGCCCGTGAGCCCGAGTGCCCTGGAACCCGTCAACTCGGATGCTTGTGAAAAACTCTTTTGCCACGAAGAGTAGTTTCACTTAAACTCGGATTTTGACTAAGTCGGTGGAATTAACCCAATCAGTGTTTGAGTATATCTCTAACTGATTTCGTAGGGTTAATCCAATTAGTTTCCGAGTTTATCTCCAACTCTCTTAACTTCTCTACCACGTTTCCTAGGCGGTTAGGGTTTTCTCAGAGGCTATATATACTGGCCAAAATCAAGAGAGAAAACACACAACTCAATTCGGCTATTTTCCTCTCTCTGTTTGCTCAAGCTTCGAGTTCTGCAATCTCCATTACTTTGTCTGTCAGTGCAGACAGAGGCGGTAAGCTGTGGTCAATCCTTGGGGAGTGAACGGAAACAGTCATTTGCACCAAGGTTACTCCGAAATCACTTTCAAGGCAGTGGCCTTCATACCACGACACAACGAAGAAAGTTATTATTTTTCGATTAATCCATTAATCTACCCAATATTTCCAACAATTTGAAAGTGATTTTCTGATCAATGACTGCTGTTAATCTCAAAACCCTACCTGACATGTCAAAGATGATCCCTCTTAATGGAACTAACTACAAGAGGTGGTCACAAAAGCTGCTTATCTTCTTTGAACAACTCAAAGTTGATTACATTCTGTTCAAATATTTATCTGTTGGTTCTTCAATCGACATCCATATTACCCCTGTTAAGGATAGGTCTTCTACTTCGAACGGTGATGTTGTCAAACAACAGAAAAACAACAAAATCGTTCGAGAACATCTGTTGAATCATATGGACAACAAGTTATTCGACTTGCTTGTAAACTACAAATCTGCTAAGGATATTCGGGATACACTTGAAAAGAAATATGGAGCTGATGACGCTGGGAGGAAGAAGTACATCGTGGGAAAGTGGTTGCAGTTCCAGATCAAGGATGATTCCCCAATCATGGATCGGGTTCATGTCTATGAGAACCTGGTTGCAGAAATACTTGCTGAAGATATAAAGATGTGTGAAATCCTTCAACCTAATGTTCTGCTAGAGAAGTTTTCCAAATCGTGGAGTGACTACCGAAACCATCTGAAGCACAAGAAGAAGGACATGTCCCTTCATAAGCTGATCAGTCACATGAGGACTGAAGAGGCTAATCGCCTTAAGGATAAGTTTGCTAACCTCTATTTGAATTCTTCTACTGCTAACTTGGTTGAATTTGTTCCCTCTGAAAACAAATACAGGTTAAAAACTAATAAGAAGAAGAAGAAGTCTGGAAAGAGTAAGACAGGAGGAGTCAAGTCCAACTCAAAGATTGAGAAATCGAAGGGTCTCTGCTATGTCTGTGGAAAATCAGGACATAAGGCATACTAGTGCAACCAGAGGAAGGACCAACGCTCAAACGCTGTTGTACTGAATGTTGCTGAGTCTGAAGAGATCATTGCTGCAGTAGCTGAGACTTGTCTGGTGGAAAGAAAATAGAAGTAGGTGCTAGACACAGGAGCTTCCAGGCATATGTGTGCAAACAGAGAGATGTTTCAGACCTTCCAGGAGATGAACGATGGATCCAACGTCTATATGGACAACTCTGCAAAAGTTGGAATTATGGGCAAAGGAAAGGTTCTTCTGAAACTCACCTCTGAAAAGAATCTGTCTCTGAATGATGTTCTCTACGTACCTACCCTAAGGAAGAATCTGATCTCGGGATCTCTTCTCAACAGAGCTGGTTTAAAATTAGTCTTTGGGTCTGATAAAATTGTGATCTCTAAGAATGGAGTCTTTGTTGGGAAGGGATATTTGAGTGGGGGGCTTTTTGTAGTGAACGTCGATCCGAAAATTAATAAGTTCTGCTTATATCGTTGACTTTTCTAATTTATGGCATGGTAGATTATGACACATTAATTACGCTTCTATTAAGAAACTTAAAGAGAATGGAATCATTAGTGCAGCCGATCTTGATGATTACACTAGATGTCCCATATGTGTAGGAGCTAAACACGCGAAACTGTCCTTTAAGAATGTCACAAACAGAACGACAGAACTTTTAGAACTAATACACTCAGACTTAGCTGACTTCAGACACCTAGCTAGCATAAGAGGTATGAGATACTACATTACCTTCATAGATGACTACTCTAGGTACACGAATGTTTAGCTCCTGAGGTCGAAGGATGAAGCTGAAGAAGCTTTTCTGAATTATAAGGCTGAAGTAGAAAACCAACTAGACAGAAAAATAAAGAGGTTTAGGTCTAACAGGGGAGGAGAGTATAACTCTAACACCCTTAAATCCTTCTGTGAAAAACATGGAATTATCCATGAATTTAGTGCTCCGTAAACGCCACAACAGAATGGTGTGGCTGAGGGGAAAAATAGGATACTTAAAAACATGATGAACGCCATGCTTCTAAGCTCAGGCTTACCCGATGAACTGTTGGGGGAGGCGATCTTATTTGCCTACCACATACTCAAAAGAGTACCTCACAAATGGCTAGACAGAACACCTTACGAACTCTGGAAAGGTTATGCACCTAATCTGAAATTTCTAAGAGTATGGGGGTGTCTGGACAAAGTGGCTATACCTGACTTTAGGAAAGTTAGTGTCGGATCAAAGACAGTTGATTCTGTATTTATTGGTTATGCTCAAAACAGTGCAGCATATAGATTCATGTTATTGGAAGATGAAACAATAATAGAATCTAGAGATGCTGAATTCTTTGAGCATGAGTTTCCTTTGAAACTACCTGTTGGAAATATTCACATGAATGATTCGTCACTTACTAACTTACCCATACATGAAGAAGTGCATAATAGTATGCTTCCATCTAGTTCCACCACTGATAGTGTAGAAGATGAAACAGAACTTAGGAAAAGTAAGAGACGTAGGATAGAGAAAACTTTTGGCCCCGATTTCATTACTGTTTTTCTATCTAAAGGTGTAGACTGGCTTAACGATCAGTTTGTATCTAGTTTCTTAATTGAGACTGATCCTAAGACTTATCATGAAGCCATAACTGCAGCATATGCAAGCTTATAGAAAGAGGCCATAAAAAGTGAGCTAGACTCTATCCTTGTCAATCACATGTGGGAGCTGGCAGACTTACCTAAAGGGTGTAAACCCATTAGCAGTAAGTTGATCTTTAAGAAAAAGATGAGGTCAGATGGGACCATAGATAAGTATAAAGCCAGACTGGTGATCAGAGGAGAGAGGGACTTAACTACTTTGACACCTATTCTCCAGTGACTAAAATCACCACAATTAGGTCTTATTGTGTTAGATGCCATGCATGACCTGGTAATACATCAAATGGATGTTAAAACAACCTTCCTGAATGGAGATTAGATGAGGAGATTTATATGTCTCAACCAGAGGGATTTGTGATCCCTGGTCAAGAGAACAAGGTACGTAGACTGAAGAAGTCCCTCTATGGTCTAAAACAGGAACCTAAGAAATGATATAAGAAATTCGATGATACAATGCTGAGCAACGACTTCACTGTGAATAACTCAGACTCATGTGTATATTCTAAACAGTGTAAGTCTGGATATTGATGATGCATAAAATGTTCATCCATTAACTAAAGACTCAAGAGTCAAGATCAGACCTGAAGTCTCTTGGAACGATTCGGCTTGAGGCAGCAGGACAGCTAAACACCTGACGGTCCACCATACGTTCCCCAAACTGGGAGGTCGGCCGAAAGAAATCAGCTCTGCACAAAACGCCCTTGGCATGGATAGATCAGCCTTGGGATCTCAAATGGGGTCTCTACACGTTCGACCCATATCTTACGCCCAGAATTGGGGAGATATCAGCGTTGCGCGACCTAATAATTTAATCCCGGAATTTCTAGAAAGATCTCAGTCGGCCTCACATCTTGAAGTGTTTAAGCCCGATTGGACTCCACGCATCTATAAGAGGAAACTTCTCCTTTAAAGTCTATCACTCCGGCAAGATATATACAAAGTATCCTTAAACTTAGGAACTATCACTTATCAAAGATCGGGGATAGACTCGAAGAGAAACCCTAGATACGCAAAAGAGGCAACTTCCCTTACGATTTGACGGCCACCGCCTCAGCAACCGCCACTAATCACAGTCGGCCTAACTTCTCCTATAAAAGGCCCCCCACTTCGTCCTTCACAGGACACGGTCTCTTCACTCCAGAAAGATCACCCCATACTCAGAGTTCTCACAACTCGACCCCCAAAAGGATCGATCAACATTCATTCTTTTACTGCAAAGAGCACCCTGACTGTCTTGAGCGTCGGAGCGGTTTTCAAACCCTTTGCAGGTTTTCCCCCCTCGGGAACAGACGAACAGGAACAAGGAGCAAGGAGCTGGAGCAATGGAGCAAGGAGCTGGAGCAAAGGAGCAAGGAGCTGGAGGGATGGAGCAGAGCAGAGCAGAGAAGCAGAGCTGAACAGAGGAATCTCTCCTCTCCAAACAGAATATACCATCATAACGGAGGTTGTCATGCATCAACTTCCTTTTTCATGCTGATTTAACTGGGAGCCAATTTTCGGCATCAACATTTGGCGTTAGAAGGAGGGGATCTCTCCAGTAAGACTCGGTAACCCGAACCTCATTCAACATCTTTTTAAACTAACCATATCACACAGGAAAGCACGATGCCAGAACTTGAAGCGGTCACCGACCCAACACCAGAGGAGCTTCTTCCGCAAAAACAGGCAACCGGGGGCGAAGCAACGGCGGAAGAACAAATCAAAGAGGAGGAAGAGAAAACAGCAGACCTGACAGTGACCGTGCAGATCGGGGAAAAGGCCAACGAAGTAACCAACGTCGGAAATACCCTGAACGAAAGCGAGAAGGTAGAACTGATCACCTTCCTGAGGGCACATCGCCACATCTTTGCCTTTGGAACCGATGAGGTGCCCGGGATAGACCCCGGGATCATCACCCACAAACTAAACATTAGAGAAGGAAGCAAGCCAGTAAAACAAAAGAAAAGGAATTTCTCGGCAGACAAGCAGGCTGAGATAGTCGAACAGGTCGAAAAACTCCTAGCGTCAGGAATAATAAGGGAAGCTCGAGTAAATTTGACCCTTCACTAAGGTCTCAAGGAAAAGTCCTAGTCACACTTGCTGATGTCGAAAATTGGCTCCCGGCTAAATCAGCATGAAAAAGGGAGTTGATGCATGACAGCCTCCGTTATGATGGTATTTTCTGTTATGAGAGGAGAGATTCCTCTGTTCAGCTATGCTCCGCTGCTCTGCTCCGCTACTCTGCTCCGCTACTCTGCTCCGCTACTCTGCTCCGCTACTCAGCTCCGCTCCTCTGCTCTGCTTCTCTGCTCCTTGCTTCTTACCTCAGCTCCTGACTCCTTGCTCCAGCTCTTGATTCCTTGCTCCTATTCGTCTGTTCCCAAAGGGGAAAACCTGCAAAGGGTTCGAAAACCGCTCCAACGCTCAAGACAGTCGGGTGCTCTTTGCAATAAAAGAATGAATATTGATTGATCCTTTTGGAGGGCGAGTTATGAGAACTCTGTTTTTGGGGGTGGTCCTTCTGGTATGAAGAGATCTTATTTTTAGGAGAGAGGGTGTGTTTGTTCTCCAGATATCGTGTCCTTTGAAGGACGATGTTGGGGGCCTTTTATAGGCAAAGGTAGGCCGACTGCCCTCAATGGCGGTTGTGAGGCGGTTGCTGTTAAATCGTAATAGAAGTTACCTCTTTCGTGTATCTAGGGTTTCTTTTCGAGTCTATCCTGGATCTTTGATAAGGGAAAGTTCCAAAGTTCAAGGATACTTTGTTGATATCTTGCCGGAGTGATAAACTCTAAAGGAGAAGTTTCCTCCTTTAGATACGCGGAGTCCAATCGGGCTTAAACACTTCAAGATGTGTAACCGACTGAGATCTTTCTGGAAAGTCCGGGATTAAGTCATTAGGTCGCGCAGCGCTGATGTCTTCCCAGTTCTGGGCGTAAGACATGGGCCAAACCTGTGAAGACCCCCCTTGTTCCTTTAGAGATCCCAGGGCTGATCTATCCATGCCGAGGGCATTTTGTGCAAAGCTGGTTTCTTCTGGCCGACCTCCCAGTTAGGGGAATGTGTGGTGGACCATCAAGTGTTTTAGCTGTCCTGCTGCCTTAAGTTGAGTCGTTCCAAGAGACTTCTGGTCTAATCTTTGACTCTTCAGACGTTAGTTAACGTCTGGACATTTTATGCATCATCAACACTGATCGGCTCAAGCCGGCAAATGAGGTAGCTCCGGTAGCTACGGCTGCGACCCAAGGCCTTGCAAGTAGAAGTCCTAGTTATACTTAAACTCTTTACTCGAGTAAAACGGGGTCCTTGAGGATCCCCAAGGAGAAGTCCTAGTTAAACTACAACCCTGGCAAAGGTGACCGGGGGTATAAGGAGAAGTCCTCGCGAAACTATTCATGCTTAAAATGAGGAAGTCAGCCGTGGTAGCTAAGGCAACGACCAGGGGCAAGGGGGGAGTCCCGGCGAAAACTAGTCGAGCTCAAGCCGACAAAACCAGCTCTAGTAGCGAAAGCCACGACCAGAGGTCTAAGGAGAAGTCCTAGTGAAACTAGTCGTGCTCAAGCCGACGAAACCAGCTCTGGTAGTGAAAGCCACGACCAGAGGTCTAAGGAGAAGTCCTAGTGAAACTAGTCGTGCTCAAGCCGGCGAAACCAGCTCTTGCAGCGAAAGCCACGACCAGAGGTCTAAGGAGATGTCCTAGCTAAACTAGTCGTGCTCAAGCCGACGAATCCAGCTCTGGTAGCGAAAGCCACGACCAGAGGTCTAAGGAGAAGTCCTAGTGAAACTAGTCGTGCTCAAGCCGACGAAACCATCTCTGGAAGTCCAAGCTACGACCAGAGGATTAAGGAAAAATGTTAAGACCAAGCTAATACAAACAGCCCTGGGAGCGATAGCCATGATCAGGGGCATAAGTTAGGTCCGAAAATCACTATGATTTGCAGAGCCACGCTAACTTGGGTTCTATTTCGCAGAGGGAAATAGTAAGCCCAGGGCATGCTAGACTAGGTCTGAAATTATTTCTCTTGCAGGTGCAATCATTCGGAGCATGCATAGTACATACAAAGAAAAAAACCAGGAAAATGCGGTTCGACGGCAAGCTTTAGTCGCCAGAAGAAGAAGAAGGAGGACCGCCAATATCAACCGAAACCGTTATCATCACGGCCAAAAGGCGGCCACCCCCACGACGAAGAACTAGAAATCCCACAGCAGAAAAGAGAGCAGGTTCAGAAGTGTTGGTAGTACGAGTTAGAGAATGAACCAAAGGATAGAGTGGTCTGGATGAACTAAGGGTGGAAAGATGATCATCGTCTAGTAGATCAGAAGGACGGAGAACATCGATGAAACCCTCACCAGCCACCTCCATGCAGAGGTGGTCAATTGAAGAATCGTTATAGTTCAGAACCATATAGAAAGCAACTCTAACGTCACTACCAGGAAGAGTTCCGCTAACCATTAGAAGAGATATAGTGAGATACAGAGGTGTTATACATGTCTCCATGCTTATTTATAGGATGGAGAGGCCACAATAAATAGGGCACGACCAACAAAGGGTCGCGACGGGGTCGCGACGAACAGTCACAGTTAACAAATAGGGAGTCAACAGACTTCAATATGGAGGATAAAAAGAGACACAGAGGCATAAGGAGAAAAAGGTAATTCTTTATTAATTCATAATAAGGATCTATCACAGAAGAAATTACTGGAAAGGACACCTTAAACCACCACTGGCGCTAGGGTCTATTACAGAAGAAATTACAAAAGCCCCAATTGTTGAGGGAAAGGAAAACAGATAAAAAAACATGAGCGACTGCAAAAGAGTCGTCATGGAGTTTGAGAGAAGAAAAGATGAAAGGCTATCAGGTACTCCTTTCCAAAGGCGCAGCCAAGGCCAGAAGACCACCAAGGACGAAGAAGCTCATTGGACATCATCATCTTGTCCTGAGCATCTAAGCTGGAGGAAGTACTAGCGATCCTTACCCTCCTTCGGGCTCAAACAAAACGACGCGTGAGGTTATCACGACCATTATGAAGGAACCCATTTTTTATCACGGTCATTATGAAGAAACATTCCTCAAAGCAGGCACTCGATATAAACTCGAACAGAGGCCTCATCTCAAATCCTTGATGAGAACGGAAGGAAGTTGTGAAGCAACGTCAAAGGGGAAAATCTCTCAAACCGTTTTTCAAACTTTTAGTAATGAAAAGTTGAAAGGCCAAAGCAGGCTATTTATAGCCAAAGAACCCCCTCGAGGAATGAAGAAGGATCATTAAAAGCAAAGACCAAACACATCTCGGAAAACAGTCAACAGAATAATGACTGAGAGACTGAACGACTCAAGAACAACGGTTACCAATGAAAGCTCAACGGGCTTCGAGGAAACGTGTTTCGTCCACCAAGCACAACGTTCCTCACGTCTGCGCATGATGAAACAGTTTATCGTGTGAAGTAACCCAAAAGATCAGCGCCGGAAATGCGCGATCAGAGAATCAAGTCTATGACGTCACAAAATCACGCATGGAGAAAATATTGATTGCTATAGCAGAAGACGAAACGTGTCTTGGAATAATAAACCACACGTCAGAACAAGAACACAGCTGGGCTGGCTCTGGCAAAAATAGCGCTCCATGAGAGAGGATCTCCACTTAGCAGATACCAATCCGCTCTGATATATCAGCAAAGAGACCGAGCACTACGAAACACCCCAGGTCCAGGTAAGACCTAAAGAGTTTCTCGATACAACTCTGGGACAGGTAATACCCTCGACTTCAGGCCTTCAAATAAAGTAAAAAAAAACACGAGTTACGTCTACTCCTTAGTCTCTTTACTTTTAACTAAGGAGTGGCGGGACTCATGATGATGCATAAAATGTTCATCCATTGACTAACGACCGAAGAGTCAAGATCAGACTTGAAGTTTCTTGGAACGATTCGGCTTGAGGCAGCAGGACAGCTAAACACCTGACGGTCCACCATACGTTCCCCTAACTGGGAGGTCGGCCGGAAGAAATCAGCTCTGCACTAAACGCTCTTGGCATGGATAGATCAGACCTGGGATCTCAAATAGAACAAGGGGGTCTCTACAGGTTCGACCCATATCTTACGCCCAGAACTGGGGAGATATCAGCGCTGCACGACCTAATGACTTAATCCCGGACTTTCCAGAAAGATCTCAGTCGGCCTCACATCTTGAAGTGTTTAAGCCCGATTGGACTCCACGCATCTATAAGAGGAAACTTCTCCTTTAAAGTCTATCACTCCGGAAAGATATATACAAAGTATCCTTGAACGTAGGAACTATCACTTATCAAAGATTCGGGATAGACTCGAAGAGAAGCCCTAGATACGCAAAAGAGGCAACTTCTCTTACGGTTTGACGGCCACCGCCTCAGCAACCGCCACTAATCACAGTCGGCCTAACTGAAGGAGTTGAAGGAGATGTCCTTCGACCAAGGTGACAATGCAAACAATTTGTCGGATAGGACAATTGATGTGGAAGATCATCAAGTCCGATTGATTTAGGGATCGTAGAGTTGTAGCTAGAGACCAACTACGATCGTCGAATTACGAAGTAATTCGCGGCTAACTTCGATCGGATCCTACAACGGGTTACACATAAGAGTGACAAATTGATCTAGGATATGACTAGTGGGAGTGAGATTTAATCATGGGAGTGTCCCATAAACATATCTCACAGGCCTAAAAAGGAATTAGGCAAAGATAGTACAAAAAGGCCAAAAACAGGGTTTTGGGCCTAGACCGGTTCGGGTACTTCTAGGACTCGTATTGGGCTGAATTTTGGAGGGTTAGTTGCTGATATAATAAAAATTATATCTGCCAATTTTCGTGGTGTTTGGACACCTCCTCCTTAGGGAATTTAGAAAATACCAATAGTTGCTATTTTCGACTATTTGCCTAAATCTTATTCTAAAGGGTGTTTTAGGAAACCTAAAAGGAGGTGGATTCTTATTAGGGTTCTATATAAACACTCTTAGGACAGAGAATAAGGTGTGGAATTTCTCTCTAAGCTTTCTTACTCTACCACATCAAGTAGAGAGGAGAAAGTGAGCTAATTCCCATTACTATCTATCTAGTTAAAGAAGAAGGTGTTCTTCTTTCCAACCACCATTGGTGTGCTAGCTATACAACAAGGTGGGAGATCAAATTGATTGCTCGTGTCCCAAGTAGAGGAGCTACGTTTGAAGCTCTTGGTCTTCTTTAATCAATTCAACTAGTTCGAGGGAAAAGCGATTAAGGTAATCTACTATCTCCATTAGTTTAATTACTAGTTTTGCATGATGATCTTGGGGATATTAGTGTTAGACATTAGATGTCGTTATCCGCTATAAACACTAGTATAAGGGTATAAATCCCTACAGTGGCGTCAGAGCCTCTTGCAATTAACTAGTACTTGCTAAGAATCGAACTAATTCATATATGATATGCTTGATAGTTTGAAAATTGAGTTTATAAAAGTATTTTAAAAGGTGTTTTAAAAGTATTTTAAACTCATAATTTGATGGGATTCAATAAATTTTCAAATTGAGGATCAAATTGATGATGGAAAGTGTTTTAAAAACTCAATTTGATTGAATTTTGGTCTAATCCATGCTTGATTAAGTTGATAGTTATGTTTAAAAGTTTTTTTAAAAAAAACATAAGAATTTGATTGATTTTGAATGGGATTCAAGAATTTTTTAAATAGATTTCAAAATTTGTTCTTGAAAGAGTTTCGAAAACCTAGATTTTGATCCAAAATTGGTTTGATTAAGAGTTGTTTTTAAGTTTTGGAAACTTTTGAAAAACAAAAATTTGGAATTTTAGAAGTGTTCTAAAAAGAGTTGTTTTGAGTTTAGGAAACTCCCAATACAAATTTGGAAAATTTTAAAAAGTTTCTAAAAGTTTTAAAAGAATTTTAGAAGTGTTCTAAAAGGAATTTCAAAATTTTAGAAAAGCCTTAAAATTGGAAAATAGCAACTTAGAGTTGCATAAGAAAAAAAAAAATTTTTAGAAACTAGGGTTTTGAAAAACCCTAGTGTCCGGCCAGGAAGCTTCCTGGCCGGACCGGAAGCTCCTGGACGCGTCCAGAGCAGCTGCAACCAGAAGCTCCTGGACGCGTCTTCTGGACGCGTCTAGAGCAGCTACTGGGGACGCGTCTTGGAGACGCGTCCAGGTCGCGTCTAGGACGCGATCAGTAACTGCAAGGGAGCTTCCTGGACGCGTCTGAGACGCGTCCAGAGCTTTCAACCAGACGCGTCTTGGAGATGCGTCTAGGAGGTTCTGGGTGTCTCGGACTAGGTCCGAGACACCTAGTGCTGGTCCGGTCCAGCACCAGACACGTCTAGGACGCGTCTGGTACATGGACTAGCGTCCTGGCTCCGGCCAGGACGAGACCAGGCCTTGATAGGCCTCGGCCAGGACATGCCGGCCCTATGGGCCGTGCTATGTCCGGACCTTGTCCGAGCCCTTTTGTGGGCTTGAGCCGGGACTTGTCTAGGACTTGTCCCGGGTTTTTTCGAGGCTTTTCGGACCACGAAAAGGGACCATCATTCGAGTGGGAGTTTTTGCCAAAATTTCTTCCGATTCCAACCAAATAATTCCAAAATTAATCCGGGCCATCCAGAAGGCCAAAACGGATTTCTCTTTAAATTGATTTATGAAATCATTAAGAATCGAACCAATATTTTTTCCGAAATTGACCCCGGCTTTCAGAACCCGAAACGGAGTTTTCTTAAAGATGATTTTAGAAATCATAAAAGATAAAACCGGAACGCACCATTAGTTGAATTCTTCGAATTTAGACTTAAGGTCCGTAATGTGACATGTGATGTCAACAAAAGTATCTCCCAAGATAATCATGCATATATAATTCTTAGCCTTGATATATTATATGAATGCATGTGATGTGAATGCGGGAAACTAGTATGGTCATAGATTTATTTCTATATTCTTGTTTTAAGCACGGATGGGTGCATGCTTTGTAATTAATTTTAATTTCAAGTTTATACGATCTGCGAATCGTTAGAGTCTTGTAATTAGAGTTTAGGGTCTATGAGTCCATTGAAGAAACTCGAGGATGAAATCCAAAGGCGAGTGAGAGAAATCAATGGAGGTTCAAAGATGGCGATCTAAGACGAACCAAAAGGCGAAACAAGAAGAAAACCAAAGGAGATTAGATCTTCTAGGTTAGGGGCCATACTAGAATCCATGTCTGCTTGATTTACTTTCTCGCGCGCATTTACTTACTTATTTACGCTTTATGTCGTGGATGTTAGTTAGGCTAAATAGTTCACTATAACAAACGCCAGACTAGCGTAAAAGTCCCCAAAACGTAATCTTGAGTAATCGCCTATCCAGATTAAGACACTCGTTGCGCCCTTGTTCGAGGAAGGTGGGTCGGCCTTCGCAGAGTACCTCCTCTACCTTGGGACAATGCGGGTAGGTCTATAGAAGAGGCCTACACGTCTAAATGGTTCTACTCAACGAGATCAGCAAGAGAGTCTTGGATACTCGAGGCAAAAGGATAGATTAGTCATTCATTAATGAAATCTATCAACCAAGAGTCATAAGGTATGATCAGTGAAGTAGTTCACTCACCCGGAACGACGGAGTCAAAGGGTAGGGCCTTCGTCCGCTTTACTCCGAAGAACTGAGATCTTGGAATCACTTATTCAATCGGGGACGATTTTTATTGAATAATGTGGGAAAACTAAGTTTTTCAAAACGATAACGAGTTTTAAAACTTTGTCATTTCTTTATGTAGAATTAAGATGACACATGAAAACGGTTCAACTTTAATCACACCTAAGGGAGGTGTTGATCCACTACCTAGAATGGAAGAATGAATCCGAGAATAGTTCTCAGATTCAAAAGGAAAGCTTACTAGAATACCCAATCCCAATGTTGACTCATACCGAAGAAGGTCAAAAGCCATTTGCAAGCAATCTTATAACATTCTCTTTGGAAGAGTAATGGATGCTAGCATAACCATTAAGACAAACTGAGGAAGAATTTCCCACAGAAGTCATAAATGGAGAGGTACGAGACCTCCAAGGCAATCTGAAAGTCATCCTAACGGAAGACAACAGAATACATCTATCACCCAATTCAATATCGATTGAACAAAGATAGATAAAACCTTAGATGAGTCACTCAGGTTGTTACGAACAAACTGAGCAGAACATACGGGAATATCCAGTCTAAGAAAGGTTCTTGAGATTTGGTACAAAGAATCTAAGAAAGAGCTCTTGAGATTCAAAAAGGCAAAGGATCAGTCAAGTGAGACAAACATTTGATCAAAGAAAAGCAGTTGCCGAGTACATGATCAAGAGTATTTCTCATTACTGTGAATGTTTCCAAACAATGGCTAGACCATTCAAGAGGAAACTACCCTTAGCACCTGGAGGACATAAGGAATGGAATTACGAATTCCGATTCCAACATCCTTGTTAACAAAGTTAAAAACAAGTATCGTAAAATTTCTTCATCAGGTATTTTATACCGGATGTACGGCTCGGTAAAGCTCAAGGAAATCACATACTTGACTAAAAGAAGTAAAGATCCAAGAGGGAGCAGAAGCAGTAATGCTAAGGATGCTGAAAGGGATCAAAGTCTTCTTTTAGACACTGATCTAGCTTAGAACTTAATAGTGATTATTTTGTTCTTCTAGAAACGTCTGATGTTTTAAACCAGTGGTAAAATTAACTGAAGGTTAACATTGATAATGGCTAAAATCAAGAGATTCAAACTCATTAAACTTCAGCATTGTCAATTAGGTCTTAAGGACTAAATTGACAAAGTTACCCATTTTAAAGGGCATAGAGACTAGTAATCTATTAGGACTCATACAGTGTTATGCAAACCTATAAGTTTACTTGCAGAAGCTAACGAGAGCTACTCCAATATGTACGCTGATAACTTCATGAAGTATGGAAACGTACAAATCATAAAGTATAAGTCAAAATGTTTGAAAGGTTCAAACAAAGTACAAACCGAAGTAAAGAATCATTTTGACAAGAGAGTTTAAGTCATCCGATTAGATTGGAGTGGTAAAAACTTGAGTCAAACATTTGATAACCATCAAAGGAGTTGAGAAGCCGATTCCCAACTCGCTCCATGGAACACATCTGTGGGATGGTGGATTCAGTGGGAGTAATCGAACATTGCTATGCATGATTCGATCAAAGATGGGTTTAAGCCAGTCTTCCGAATATTTTGGGATATAGTCTAGACACGATTGTTTTCACACTTAACCTATTCCGTCTAAAGCTAAAACTTGTAAAAATGTTACAAAACTAGCTAATATCTTACGCAATTTCTTTTAGAAGAAATTTGGGCTTCTTCCACAACCAATCAAGAGAACAAAGTGTTTGTTGCTCATGATAGTATTCTTCTAGTAATTAGCACACCTAGTAGTCTGGGAGAAAAGTACTAATTATTACAAGAATAAGTGGGAGAAAAGTACAAGTCGATTTAATTCGATCATGAGAAAAATCATGGAGGGTCATGAAGAACAATCATGAAACTTGTACAAGACGATTAAATTCGACCAAGAGCAACAAACTGCGGCTCCTCGGAAAAGGAAAGGTTAAAGATATGATCTTGTAAACCCACCGCACAAAAGCGAATGTCATTCGCAGGAGAACTCTCAAAGCGAGTGAAAGTATCTCTAAAGGAATATCTCAAAGTAGTTGAGAAAATTCCAAATTGTTGTTCAAAATCCCTGAAAGGTCAAAATAAAATCTTAAAGACTCAGAAAATAAAGGTTATTTCTGAAGAGATAAAAGACCTGCGCAGAAACGGAAACTGACTCTAGATATTGGCTAGAAGCCAAAATCATCGTGGAATCCATATCTCGTCAGGACATGAAGCTTGATAATTTAAGTCAACAAAAGACCTAAATTGGTTTTCCAAAGTAGAAAACTGAGAAGGATGGAAACATTCATGTTTCCCGAAACTAGACAAGAAGAATAAGATTCTTCCAATCAAGTTATGTCCATAGGTATGCTTCAGAAATCTATCGACGGATTAAAAGCACGCAAGAGTTAGAATCTTCGATTCAAAAGGCAATCAAAGAAGTTTGATTCCTGAGGAATGAAGATAATCTTGAATCACGAGTTTCAAGAAGGTAAGTGGGAGAAACAAACCTTCCGGGTTCGTATGTTGAGTACATACAAAAGATTGAGTACGACATAAGATGTTGTGTAACAGCGAACACACTGACTCAATAAAAGGACCGCATACAAGGATGAAATGCCATTTTGGGCATCTGAAGATCTATAAGCATAGATCAAAAGGATGATAGGATTAGAGAGACTCAGTACGCTGAGATGCTTGAGATCCGAAACAGAAAATCTAAGACTCGGAAAGTCTAAAAGAATTTCGACCCAGAACTCACGACTAAGAGCGTTGCTAAATCGGAGTTTGAAAAGACACTGATGCAGCAAACAAGCATGAGAGAGAGATTTATGTTCGAATACATAAAGTCAATCATATTGGATATGATTAGCATTTGAATATCCAAATTCGGATTTGAAAACCGAAACACTACTTAGAAACATCCTAGAAGGCTAAAGGATGAAGTAGTACAAAAGTTGAACATGTCATCGTAGCAAACTTCCAAACATGAAAGGAAAGTAGGCTAAAAGTGTTTTAAGCCGGGAACTGTTGCAAATACTACATAAATAATTAAAAGCCTTAACTCTAGTAAAAGTTACTAGAAATTATCAAGGTTGAAGATAACGGTCTTCAAATTAATTGATAATTAGCAAAGTTTAAACGGATTACATCCGTAGTCAAACTAAACTATCAACTAAGACAAAGTATAAGAATCATACACGAGTCTAAGGCATGAGGTATAATTTTAAACCTCGACAAGTAAAAATGAGTAGGTAAAAAGAGTTTTACGGAAGAGGCTCAGATTTACAACTCTCGTTATCAGAAATAATAGAGTTATTTCACAAGTCATCTAAATTTGGTTTAGTGTTTAAACGACAGTCCATTGATGATAAAACATTCCGAATAGGTTTGTCAGATACTAGATCTGATGAATGAAACCCTATTAAGTGAACTTGGAATATTTATTATCAAATCCCTGGTCCAGGTCATTGCATGGACAACAATGACTCACGAAGACTAGCACGAGAGTCGATGGGATAGCGCAGTTTCATGGGCTATAGGAATAGTATATTCTATTCGACTACGTGGGTGTGTAAAAGGTTTATACACTGGATAACCCTCAAATGAGAAGTACATCACTCGTGATGAACGTCAATACTTCTCATAAAGACAATTAGAGAGATTCCTCAAAACATGAGTGTTCCACTCATCTTATGAAAGGAATCTTCGACTTTGGTTCCGTCAAACGCCGCGCCGTAAAAGGAGGTTATAAAGACGGATACTGGGAAGGACAGGATAGACATGAAGTTAAGTGGGAGCGCAAGAATGGATTGTGTCATCCTAAATCACATTAGGTACAAAGTGTCTCAAGGCCACTTGATGAGTAGCAACTGAAAATGCGTGGCCACGCTCAAACGGATTAGGAGTTAATCGTTTGTATTTTACAGTTGTACTCGGATATCAAGAAAGTCTGAATGACGTGACGTATCAGATGGGATACTAAATTAACACGGGAATCGAGGCATTGCACTTGTTCTAAGTCCAAGTGGGAGTCTGAAGGAGATGTCCTTCGACCAAGGTGACAATGTGAACAATTTGTCGGATAGGACAATTGATGTGGAAGATCATCAAGTCCGATTGATTTAGGGATCGTAGAGTTGTAGCTAGAGACCAACTACGATTGTCGAATTACGAAGTAATTCGCGGCTAACTTCGATCGGATCCTACAACGGGTTACACATAAGAGTGAAAAATTGATCTAGGATATGACTAGTGGGAGTGATATATAATCATAGGAGTGCCCCATAAACATATCTCACAGGCCTAAAAAGGAATTAGGCAAAGATAGTACAAAAAGGCCAAAAACAGGGTTTTGGGCCTAGACCGGTTCGGGTACTTCTAGGACTCGGATTGGGCTGAATTTTGGAGGGTTAGTTTATGATATAATAAACATTATATCTGCCAATTTTCGTGGTGTTTCGACACCTCCTCCTTAGGGAATTGAGAAAATACCAATAGTTGCTATTTTCGACTATTTCCCTAAATCTTATTCTAAAGGGTGTTTTAGGAAACCTAAAAGGAGGTGGATTCTTATTAGGGTTCTATATAAACACTCTTAGGACAGAGAATAAGGTGTGGAATTTCTCTCGAAGCTTTCTTACTCTACCACATCAAGTAGAGAGGAGAAAGTGAGCTAATTCCCATTACTATCTATCTAGTCAAAGAAGAAGGTGTTCTTCTTTCCAACCACCATTGGTGTGCTAGCTATACAACAAGGTGGGAGATCAAATTGATTGCTCGTGTCTCAAGTAGAGGAGCTACGTTTGAAGCTCTTGGTCTTCTTTAATCAATTCAACTAGTTCGAGGGAAAAGCGATTAAGGTAATCTACTATCTCCATTAGTTTAATTACTAGTTTTGCATGATGATCTTGGGGATATTAGTGTTAGACATTAGATGTCGTTATCCGCTATAAACACTAGTATAAGGGTATAAATCCCTACACTAACTTCACCTATAAAAGGCCCCCCACTTCGTCCTTCACAGGACACGGTCTCTTCACTCCAGAAAGATGACCCCATACTCAGAGTTCTCACAACTTGCCTCCCAAAAGGATCGATCAACATTCATTATTTTACTACAAAAAGCACCCTGACTGTCTTGAGCGTCGGAGCGATTTTCGAACCCTTTACAGGTTTTCCCTCCTCGGGAACAGACGAACAGGAGCAAGGAGCTGGAGCAAAGGAGCAAGGAGATGGAGCGAAGAAGCCGAGCAGAGCAGTTAAGCAGAGCTGAACAGAGGAATCTCTCCTCTCCAAACAGAATATACCATCATAACGGAGGTTGTCATGCATCAACTCCCTTTTTCATGCTGATTTAACCGGGAGTCAATTTTCGACATCAACAGATATGTCATCATATGTTTGTATGTTGATGACATGCTCATATTTGGTGCCAATGAAGATGATGTGAATGAGGTAAAGACCTTTCTGTCCTCTAAGTTTGAGATGAAGGACTTAGGAGAGACAGATGTCATACTAGGGGTCAAAATCAAGAGAACCCGAGATGGCATCTCTCTAAGTCAACCTCATTATGTTAAACAGATACTGAGAAAGTTCAACTCCTATGATGTGAATCCTATGAGAACCCCCTATGACCCTAGCGCAACTCTGGTGAAGAATGAAGGACCAGGTGTCTCACAATCTGAGTATACTAAGATCATAGGAAGTGTGATGTTTCTGATGAATCACACTAGACCTGACATCGCCTTCGCGGTGAATAGACTGAGTAGATACACGCCTAATCCTAGTGAGGAACACTGGAGTGCACTTCGTCGTCTTCTTAAGTATTTAAGAGGCACAATTGACCTAGGCTTGCATTATGGAAAGTTCTCATTTGTTCTGGAAGGCTACTGTGATACTAATTAGGTCACTGATAATGATGAAGTCAGTTCCGCTAGTGGTTATGTTTCGTATTAGGTGGAGGGGTTGTGTCATGGAAGTCTTCCAAACAAACATGCATAGCACGCTCCACCATGGAGTCTGAATTTACCGCTCTTGAGCTGGCAGATCAGGAGGCAGAGTGGTTGAGGAGTCTCTTGGGAGACATACCACAGTAGGGAAGGGAAACAACTCCAATTTCCCTTCATTGTGACTCACAGGCTGCTATTGGAATTGCAAAGAACAATGTATTCAATGGCAAGAAGAGACACATCAGGATAAGGCATGCTGCAGTAAAGCATATGCTGAAAAATGGGGTAATAGCCTTGGATTATGTGAGGTCAGAACAGAATCTGGCAGACCCTCTCACTAAAGGCTTAACGAGGAGACTAGTTCTCGAGACGTCGAGGGGAATGGGGTTGAAGCCCTTGTGCTGATTTTCCATTCCCATGGCGTGGAGCAGAGCCAGCTAGAGTAGACCTAGCAGAGCTCCATTGAGGGGTCAGAGCTTGACCCGAGGATGAGCTTAAGGCTCTTAATGCGTTCATAGCCCTTTGTTGTGGTCTTAATGAGACGGACTTGATGAATGCACCGACGGCTAATATGTCCATTACCGTAATGGTGGTCCTATTAAGACGGACTATATGGGTGTATAGCAGCTGATGATGATGAGGATGAACTTATCAAAGTTCTTAATTATTTCTGACCCGAGTGAGGGGTCAGAGCCTACGATGAGGTAGACTCAAAGAGATCACCTACGTGAGCCCGATGGTGGAAGGTCGCCCTCTATAGAAGACAGACAGCAGTCTTCTTAAAAACTCACCAGTCCCAAGGTATGTTCAGGGCCTACTTAATGAACATGAACGAATCGCGGAGAACGTAGAACTCACTGGGTATAGTATGTGTTGTGGGGGTCTCAGCCAAAAATCTCCAAGTTCAAGAGTAATTTCACTTGGTTGCTTTATTTTTGGTTGTTGCCTCACTCCACTATGTGTCAATTCAAATCAAAAGATATTGAACACTTAAGTACATGTCCCACTTCCAACTTAGTAGTCAGAAGACTTTGATAGCCATTTTGTGGGGGATTGTTGGGTTTGTATCATGGTTGGGCCCATTTGGGTGATTCCTTTGTTGGGCCCATTACCATCTTATAATTAATTGAGAGTGAGTCTCACCCACTCACTACTAGTCAAGACTATTTGTCTTCTAGTTAGCACATGGGTGGGGTCCACCTCTAGAGGGAAGATGGCATTCAAAGCTTTCTTTCTCTACACAATTAATGTCCCACATCTTCCAACTAGTGAAACTAAAGGTGCCCTATAATAAGTTGTTTGACAACTCATTGTAAAGCACATGGTGGAGTAGAGAAGGCTCCCACACGCGCGCGCACACATGTGAGGCATTTGGGCTTTTAACCATTTGGGCTCTTTGGCTATTTGGGTTCTTTGGCTATTTGGGCTATTTGGGCTATTTGAGCTTATGGGCCTTTGGGCCGTGGCCCGTGAGCCCGGGTGCCCCTGACCCAGGTGCTTGGGAGCTTATAATGAAAAGACCCTTTTGCCACGAAGAGTAGTTTCACTTAAACTCGGATTTTAACTAAGTCGGTGGAATTAACCTAATTAGTGTTGGAGTATATCTCTAGCTGATTTCGTAGGGTTAATCCAATTAGTTTTTGAGTTTATCTCCAACTCTCTTAACTTCTCTACCACGTTCCTAGGTGGTTAGGGTTTTCTCAGAGGCTATATATACTGGCCAAAATCAAGAGAGAAAACACACAACTCAATTCGGCTATCTTCCTCTCTCTGTCTGCTCAAGCTTCAAATTCTGCAATGTCCATTACTTTCTCTGTCAGTGCAGACAGAGGCGGTAAGCTGTGGTCAATCCTTGGGGAATGAAGAAACAGTAATTTGCACCAAGGTTACTCCGAAATCACTTTCAAGGCAGTGGCCTCCATACCACGACACAGCAAAGAAAGCTACTACTGTTCGATTAATCCATTGATCTGCCCAATATTTCCAACAAAGAATGCTCTGTTTCAAGACTTTTTGAAGAACATGCAGTAGAAATACTTCATTTAATATGTAAAAGGTGCAGAGAAGAGTATACTGACTTGATTTTGAGGGAAGGAGTAATACCAGGACTACTTCAGATATGTGTAGATGGAACTAAGAGAACTAAAAAATACAGCTCATGATCTGTTATTATTGCTCAAACCAAAGAATTCCACGAAGAATTATGTATTGAAAGGAAAGAAAATGAGGAATTGGGTTCTTGAGTGGCTGATGAGAAGGATCCATTCTGATGAAGTTGAGATTGATCAGACTACAATTAAATTAGTGAGGATATGATCATTAATTCTACAGTTTGATCTTTTCTAGGGTTTTTTTTATTTCTATCATCAAGATCACATCTACATGTACAAATTATAAGGGTTAGGTCTTTGTTTTTAAATTGTTTACTTCTGTTACTAGTAGCACAAGTCATGACCATTTACACCTATCATCTGTCGATTACTTTGTGCACAAAAGCTTTTAAACGTAATTTGTGACTTGATGACTCAACTTCATTAGAAGTAAAATGAATTAAAATGAATCAAAGCTTTACGTCCATTTTGAACTTTTCTCTTGTATTTATGTAAATAGAGTTGCTAATAGCAAAGCCGATGAACTTGCTAAGAATACTAGAAGTTTGAGAACTCCACAAGAATGGCGATCTGTGTGTCCAATCTTGGAGTAGGAACGGTCCTTTTGTACATACTCTTTTGGTTTTATTGGATCAGTTCTTTCTGAAAAAAAAAACATCTTTTGTTCACTTAACATTTCCCTCATTCCTATGTGGGTAATTCGTGTGTGGGGAGCAGAGAGGGTTTAATATGACAGAAAAAAGACTAGATAACAGATAAAACTGAAATTTTTAAATGACAGTCAACTATGGGACCAAACTGGTCAAGTGTTGGGGGCCAAACCCTTCAAGATTTTGTACAACAAAATTTGCAAGAATTTTGCTTGCCCTACAACAAAATTTAATCTTTGGTACATAAAAAACCCATTCTAGTGAAGACAAAAGGCACAAAATTCTAGGGTTCGTCTGTCTATCTACTGAGAGTGGATCTTTTGTAAAACTAGCAACATATGGCAGAGAATCTCTAACCTAGAAGGTATGTTGTGCATTAAACCTTCGTCTCCCATCGCGTTTATAGTAAGGAGTTTCATCTATAGTGCTTCTCACATACTCCATGAAAGGTGAAGGTGTCCGAGGAGCTTGATGGGTATCATAACCTGGACTGCCTCTAACAGGTGTGACTTGACCTGCAACATTAGCTGTACTGGAAGGGGTAACTGGTGGTCCAGGATTGCTGGGTCGATCGAGGAACCTTTTGAATATGATCACAGTTGAAATAAACACCACTAAGCACCCCAAAATGCTTGCCCAAACAGTATAATTTGTATTTGACGATGAAAGAACTTCTCCTAGTTCAAAGTTTACATTGATTGCTGCTGTTTGCCCTGTAATAAAATCATTTGAGATGTTATTGTTACCTAAGGGTGATAATAGATGAGAAACAGAAAAGAAGTTCTTCAAAAGGTAGGTAATAAAATAACTTATAGTTAACATTGTTAAATAATAGGTTTACCAGTAGCTGGGAGTGTGATGATGATCTTATCTTTGAATCTTGTCGATCTTAAAACTTTGACCTGGAGGCAATGCAGAAAAATGAACTTTCTTCAATAATTTGTTTAAAATCCAAGAATTTAATAGTTCTTCAGGGAGATTACATAACTGGAACCTATAGACAGGTCACAAGAAAAAAAATTTGTTTACCTCGTATTCTGCACGCCCACCAATTCCGTTATCATCAACTCGAACAGGTAGCACTAACATTAGATCCCTCTCTTGCCAATAGATGTCCACGTCTAAAACGATAACACAAATATGTTATTACTGCAAACCACGGGTTATGGGTCAAGGCAGAATTATGTAGCCTTTTGTTATCCTGCAACCACTACAAGTACTCGGTCAATTTTTGAACATGGAAGACACTGAAAGGTTAATCACCTGTATTTCCCACAATGGTTATAGTACTCTTGTTGGAGTCTGGTGTCAGGCTTAACTGCATCAGATTCTGTAAATACAAATCATTTTCAACATGAGTTTCCACTGTAAGAATAGATTAATTTCTAGAATAACTGGACTAGTGGAGTTATCCAACTTTACATGTTCATCGAGTTATTTTGAACAAGAATTATCAGCATAAACAAAATATTTTGGCAATGTAGGTGGATAATTATCTAGTGTCATATACATATACTGATACAGGCTTATCATGAGTCAGGACTCGGAAGTTCTATTTAAAAATATTAATAGCGAGTTAATGAAATACCTTCTTGCCCATTTCCAGAACTGAGAAACCCCCAACAAAAAGTGCAGAAGAAGAACCAGTAACATGCCGCTGTTCTCTCAATGAAGCAGTGATGGAAATAGACAAATCTGGTCTCATGGCCTTCGACTTGGGTATTGAGTGTGCCAAGTGTTCCGGCGAGTAAGGAAAGAAGAGGCAATATGAATTACCACGATCAAGGTCTCTCCACGGTTTTGTATACCTTAAGCCCACCAATAGAACAAAAATTAAGTAGGGGGAAGAAATATAGTATTGACAGAGAAGAATAAAAGAACATGATCGAAGCATACCCAATAAAAGGCGGGTCTGCCCTACAATCATATGCAACCCCCTTACTATTGCTACTCATAGCTTCGAAGTTCTGACCAGAGGGATCACTTCTCAACAAACAAATAGATCAATCCATCAATAACCAACCATACTCGAAATTAAGGTTAAACAATGTACTAAAAAGAAGGAAATATTGATGTAGATGAAGGGTTGTGACAGTGAATAAAGAACGCAGACCTGAATGTAATGGAGAAGTTATAGCCCTTTGTCGGGAAAGGGATGTTTGTAAGGGTCTCTGCTGGAGCATCGACAAAAACCATATCCACTCTTTGCACAATAACTGATGTTTGCAGTTTTAAACTTGAACCTTCAAAGATTACTGTTCGAAAATATCACCAAATCCAGAAAAAGATATAAGGGATGTCTAAAATAATTTACAAGAGATTTAAAAAAAAAAAAACAGATTCATTAAGCTTCTGGTGACATCACATACAAGATATTTCATTCTTTACTGAAGATCTATGAGTTCAGTACCTTGAGTTGTACCTTCCCCGCGAGCATTAGCTTCTCCAGACAGCTTATTGATAGATACAACACTATCATTGCTACTTAACCATCGTCCAGATATCACATCATCCAACCCTACCACAATCATATAGAGAAGCGTAAAGATGGAAATTTACTGAGAATCAAAACTGCAGGGAACAATTTTTTCTATATCCCCCTAAAAGGCATTTTCAATTTAAAATGCAGTAACCAACATTAGTGATTGCCATGGAAAACAGAGGAATCTCAAAGCTGTCCCCATCTTTCTAGGTAAATCTATTTTCCATCAAAATATGTTTGGATAGTCAAATTTTTTCCATAAAAATCCATTTTCAGTGTAAGTTGCTTGTAATAAAATACCTATAGGAAAAAGAGAACTGGAAAGAGAAAGCTGTAGTCTGACAAGTTGGAATAGTATTCGAGGATTTACTTCGGAACTATAAACTATACTAAGAGATAAGTATTTTATTATCAACTGGTTCACTTGCTCAGTAAACAATCCTCAAAAAGAAAAAAAGAACCTCAAAAAATTTCATCTAAGAGAGAAAAAGAATATGCTAATGAATGTTATACCTCCAAGGCTGAAGTTAATATGATGACCCACATGCAGGACTGGATTCTGAGGATACAAATATGCACCAACTGAAATCTGAAAGGGCAGCCTTAACAATTAGTATTACATGGCATCTAAAGCTTTTTCCTGCAAACTCTATATATGGAGGTTTATCTGTGTAACTTCTTGATGAAATTCAAGATCAACCTAGAAATCAATCCTACTGCAGACAATCAAGAGTATTTCACAAAACAAGGGAGAAAAGAATACCATTATATAGTCCGACTTCTGAGGATTATCGTTCATCAATACTCGTACAAGAGCTCTACCATGGCGCATTGCCTTCAGAGTAAGAAAGAGAGTTAAAATATGTTATAGATCACCTAGGAAGTGCATGTGGATCCACAAGTATGCAGAAGAAGTTATATGACTGTAATTATGAAAAAATGTAAATGAAATGCTGGGGGCTCCAATATGTAACGCTCTGAAAAATATTTAAATTTTCTATTCTGAAAACATCAGAAGAAGAAAGCAAACGAACCTTCAGACGGATACTTCCAGAGCTATCATTCGTTTGATTAATGGACACAACTTCAGGATAATTAGTTTCAACATCAAAATGAACCACATCATTTGCTTCATGGAAAGGGTTTCCTAAAAAAGTAAAAGAGTAAAATTACGAAAAATGACTTAAAGTGAAATATAAGAAACTCAGGTACGGTTATATTGATGAACTATGAGTACCTAGAGCATCACGATAGTTTATAAGAAGTTCAGTTTCAGCACCAACAACTAGGTCAGCCACATGGAAAGGGAACTCCTTAGTAGTTACTCTTATTTGTGCTACCTGTTGCAAAATAAAGCACCCATACAGTTAAGCTTTTAACAAAAAGACCTAATAACTATAACAAAAAATAAAAAAGCTTGAAGAAACTAACACAGAATTTGTTGTCAATCAAATTAAGTAAATATCAGAAATGATAACATGAACATACCTCAGCGACCCTCACACAAGTAGCAATTTCAGTTCTTCCAGTTATTTTATCTTTTGCTTCAATGCAACCAAGAAATTCACTTTCCCTTGTTGTTAACCTAGCCCCATCAATCGAAATAGCATCATCCTCTTCTACATCTTTATTCTTTCCATTGCAACTTCTCAATAAAGAATAAACAATCGTTCCTTTACGCCCATGAGTATCCCGTTGGTTATGAGATTCTGATGATGCAGGCAAGATTTTTGATGTAGTATAGAACGGTGGAAGGATCCACGTAAGTGGTATTCCAAGAGAAAGAGGAGGATAAGGAACCACCGATAATGCTACAGATGCATTATATGATTTTGACAGAGAGAAGGTCTCCGAAATAAAATCACAAGAGAATGAAACTGCAACATTTGTTTTGCCTGCCGATCTGGTATTAACAGGAGTAAAATGAAAATTATGAGCGCAACTTTTCAGTTGTACAATTAAGAAATCAATCAGAAGAAAATTTTAAATTTTTTACATCCACATTGAAGATTGAAAATTTTAGTAAATGTTTTATGTGTTTCCAAGAACAAGAATGTCAAAGCATTAGTTATTCTAAACCTTCATTTCATGTACCCTGCTAACCCCCTATTCATTAAACATTATGCTCCACAGTCCATGTATTAACTGTAAAATGATTGACTAGTATAATTGCTCATTATATGAAAACTATGAAAAAAATTATATGCACCCACCAATCATCCGTTGTGAAACATAAGCCTAGATTCCAATGGTGTATTTTCAAGTTGAGAAATTCTCGAACAATGACTTATAGTATAATAAGTTCCTAATATCTCCTGCATTTGTATTAAAAAAATAGGTAAAGAAGAGCTGCTAACGAGTTTTAACACAGTTTAGAAAATGTACCTTCCATATACTGTACTAATAAAACCAAGATCTTTCTCATCATAATGACTAAGGGACTTGGTTTCCAAGGTACTGAAGAATGGCACGTCATCCAGTTTGTCGCTCGTAAAGCTCAAAACCTAAACATGGAAAAAAGCAAAACTCTCTACTAAAAAAGGCTAAGAAACTACAACAGTATCATCTTTCTGATGTTAAAACCCAATGCTTGAAAAGTACCAAAACTACAGTCAAATAATGAGTATTGTTTCGTCTTAACCTGCTCATCTTCTATAATCCACTTGTAATTATCACAGCGCTCATAGAAGGAAAATAAATTGCCCTGAAGTGAATCCTTTAGTTAGTCAAACATGCACCAATAATAAGGGGAATAATATAAACATTAACTACTTGGCTACTTGTATTTGTGCAAAACATGCGGAATTACCTCAACTAAAGAAGGGAATATTGGCATTTCACGGCCAACACTAAGCTGCTCACTTTGAAGATTCAACATCACTGAGGTCGGAATCCCAACTTTAACAACTCCTTGTGCTTGGCAAATCACAGTATCTCCCTTCCCGTAAACAGTGGCATGGACAGTCTGTCAAGAACATACTAATTGTATCAATGATTATACCTACGGGATGCCAGCATTCATGCTGTCGGATAAGGCTTGAAACAAAAGAAGTATCTAAACTCCTGGCTTACAGTATTTCCTGGCGAAATTGCTGAAAGCCGACCTGAGGATCTGTGGACGGCTGCAGTCGTATCATCCGATGTAGCATACTCTACAAACACCCCAGTTTTTGGGCCTCCTTTCAAAGTGAGCTATAACAAAGAGAAATTATCATATTTTCAGTAAACGAAACAAAATATTGGCAAAACAGACAACACCAAAACTTGCGAAAGGCCCATAGAGCTTAGAATCTGGGTTACATAAAAGACTTCACATGACACTGACATGCAGTGTCGGAACTCAGAACTGAAGCTACCAGGAATGACACTTCAGATATAAAAAAGAAAAAAAAAACTTCACTAGAATCTCAGCATTTAGATACCAAGCCAATCTCATATCATCAATAAGTGGAACAAAAACAAAAACTGCATCAACATACCACATAGGATGCACCTGGTACAAGGAAAATGTCTCCAGGATGTATCCTTGGAAGCGCGTAGACTTCCACTCTAATAGGATCACTGAATATTTCATGCCCAGATCGTTGTCTAGCACTGACCTGAAAATCATGTTCTACTTAGTAAACTTGAGAATGACATATCTAAATATTCCACAGAAATACCTTTGCAAGTTTAGCATGGTTAACAGAGAACTTACATACAGAGTTGTAACTCCAAGACTTCTAGCTCGTATATCAAAACCAGGCACATCAATGTATGTCTCGTGAGGACTTGAAGAGTCCTTGTTGACGAGCTCAAGAATAGGATCCTCAATATGCACATAAACATTCATGTACGCATACTATACAGAACAAAAAATGAAGCATAAGTCCAAACAGCAATATGAATATCAAAGAACTTAAGATGATTGACACACATAAATAATGATTGTAACAATGCTTTCTTCACTAATGAACTCCGTTCTTAACCAGGAGAGGCACATACAGTAAACTCAGAATACTTCGCCACTACAAGTACGTGGCCATGTTCTTCTATAGAGTATATGACGTGCCACGTGCAAAAAGGAACTGCTCAAACTTATTATTATTAGTGAACACAAAGCAAAACTAGTCAAACCTGAGAAGAATCGAATACAGTTCCATCACGAATACCAGCTAATACATCAAGAGAGAGTGCACTTCCTTCCTACAGAACACCAAAGTAAACATTACAGTTTATACATAACAGTTGTTCATAAAATGAAATTACCGAACTCGAATATACCATCAGGCTTATCTCTTCTTGAGAAATGATCTTTATCCAGTCTATATCTGCAACTTGCACCTGTAAAATATGAGAAATCAAGTTAGCTGGCCAGATATTTGGACATGGGGAGAAACAGCAGCATCACTGAATCACATGTAACAGATGGATAAAGGCCACACATAAGTGGTTCCAGTAAAAAAGGATAAACTATGTGGCCTAAAAAGGTATGATGGGATATTTCGTAAAGTCAACCCACAGACTTCCTCCAAATTGAAGAAAGAATAAGTGGCAGCGTGGAACAACTAAGATTAACAGGATCACATAGCCACATTTGATACTTTTGTAATACAACAAGTATTGGCACCGATTAGACTAGAGAGTTTAGAACCATGAACTTGCTCTGTTCCAAGGTGTCCAAAGTTACTCTATGATTCAAACGAAAAATTCAAAATAGACACACGTATCACGATACCACTGTAAACCAATAACAGATCGAGATCCAAAAGGATGAGTACCGTAGCAGAGGATGCAAGAGGAGGAGCAAGCCCAATATCATGGACATTGACAATTGATGTTCCCAGGCCTCGAGGACGAAGCATCAGATGTGTACATTGCAAACTGGGTGGTTCAATTACTTCTACAACTCGAGTATCATTGACAACAGCATCTAAGAAACAAGTCCCTCCTGTAATTAATAGGGTTACCTGTACAAAGATGGTAAATATTAAAACATTATCCTACAAAAGGATATATACATATATACCACAAATATAAATTAATGGCATATGTTCAAGAACTTGCATCTAAATTTAGAGAGAGTTATCCATTAACCAATGCGAGATTACAAGCTCCTCACTTTAGTACCTTTGCATCGGGACTGAAAAATATTAAGACGGAATCCGGGACAACCCGCAGAGTTGAAACGATCTGCATTTTTTCCAATAACTTTGCAAATAAATATCAAAGTGTAGATGAAATAAAGGAAAAAAGAAATCCAAAGAGAAAGGAAAATTGAATTTTATTCAGAAAAATAGGAAATTCTACACAGATATGCACATTTAGACCACGTAGCACGGACCTGCAAACGTATTGCGTCAGTGAGAGAGTTCTCCGAACTTTTAGGCAGCAAAGAAGCTATTTCGTATGGATGACCATCAATGGACTTGGAGAAACCAATAACGGTAGCACGAACCATGCACTGGAAGGAAAAATATAAGGAAATATTACATGCCTGCCTTTCCAAATTTAATTGTAAATGTATCTTGTGTTTTAAGATTAAAGACGAATTCTAAAGAATATTATGAAACCAACGTGACGTTCTAAAAAGCTTGAATCTGGATCAAATACTCGTGTTTGCGATTGAGATACCCTCGCTGGGATGAAAGTATCTCCAAATGCAGAAACTCGAAGTCACACGGGTTCTCCATATGAAATTTGTAGAGATTATGATACAGGATAATAAAGAAATAAACAGCATTAATAAGGTTTTACCTGTCCTGATGCATTCTGTAAAGCCAAAAACCTTTCCCAACTGGTCCTGGCCTTCTCTGAAGCGTTAGCACTCCAGTATGCCAGTCCATCACAACTTAGCTCCCAGTTTAGGCAAAGAGATGATGAGTTTGCAAAAACCTTTCCAGAGTGGTGAAGAGCAATTGCAGCAAGTCGAATAGTACAACCATTTGCCACAATAATAGGTGTTGCACGAACTCGTCCTGGGTTTCGATCAGCTTGAGCAGCGTACCAGATAAGCTCTGGTGTATTCACTGCAAAAATGGTGTGATGATCATTGTGCTAAAAGAAAGACGAATCAAACACCTAAAAACAAATTTACAAGACTAACAGCAATATAACATTACAAATCATAACACCAACCAACATGTCTTCGGAAATATGGCTGTACATTTCACAGAGAATTATCACTCATACCAGGTTCATTCGCGATCAGTGTGATTGAGGAAGGAAAGCTACAACTGATGTACAGTTCCACTGTTTCTAAAGCTGGCAGAGGATGGCCATCACCAACCAAGTTGCCCCGAGAAAAAACCAGTTGCTGTATCATGTCAAACAGAAGGTATGAATCTCTTGAAGAAATACCATATCATGTAAGTCAATAACCATATCTTGAATCCTTACTGCAAAAAGTAAATAAACTGTGACTTCTTACATAGGTTCCTGTTGTTAGGCATGAAATTCTGTACAAGCCCCGATCATTGGATATTCGATCCACAAGACTTCCATCATTAATTGTCTTGTGTTCCTCATCAAAAATTTTAACATTTTCAATAAACTCGACATGCTGATTCCACTGTTCAGGGCCCCCAATAAGCTTTACATTCAACTCTGTACCAGGAACAAGATACAGCTCATTCAAATTTTTCAACGGAAACTCGACCTCTTCTCTAGGAAACTCACTCCAGTAACCACCAAACTGATTTCCATTTCCTTCCTGATGCACAACAAGAGGGCTGTAGGCAGCAATAAGTGAAGATGCTTTCAGAAAAACTGGCCCATCAGAAGGTTGATCTAAAGATCCCAATTCTTTTGACAAAGTCGCATGCAGCAAAGCTCGACCAACACTTGAAGCATATATGTATGTCCATCCACATGGAGGACTATAAAGTGAATCATAACCCTCAATATTTGCTAACTTGTCGAAAGCTGATCCTTGTCCTGTTTTGTTGACAATTTCGAAAGAGTGACTTCCAATAGTCCAACTTATGAAGGAGCTAAAAGAATCACATCTATGAAAATAACCACCTGCAAATGCCAAAATTAGTTAGGAAACTTAAGACTATGCAAAAACGAGGTATTGGAGGTCTACAAAATTGATTTCCAGATGATTCAGGGATACAGGTTTTTACCACCGGATGCACTCATTGTCACTGCAGCAAGAAGATATGATCCTACAACAGCCTCCACAGCAAAGTTTGGCAGCATAACCATTGATGAAGGGACAGAGACTTTAATGACCACCTATATTATTAAGTAATACAATGGTTAAGGTCTAAAAGGAAGGATTTGCGTGTTCAATAGATTCACACCAAATGATTTTAGCCATAGAAAAAGTCAAAGACGGAAAACTCGCCCAGTATATTGCTGCTAATACATGAAATCAGAATTTTAAAACAACCGGTTATCTAAAAAAGGCTTTTCTGACACAAGATGGTAGCACAAACCAAAACATACAGAAACATCCTAGACATTTAAAATTGAGGACAATATATGGGGTAACTTGCAAGGATAAACTAAAGGTTCACACTTTTACTTCGTCATATCAGGTTGGGGCCAAGAAACCAAACTCAAAAGCATAAGTTAATATATTATCCATGAAACAGACTAAAGGAAGGAGTTTCATGTTTCCCTTCTAGGCTTCCAGGAATGACACTACTATTACTAAATGAGCAACTAAGAATACCACGTGTAAGATTAACAAAATGTCAATACCTCGTCGTAATTCATAGGATCGAACACAGACACCACTTTGATGGTCGCTTGACCAGGCTTCTTTGCCTGCACAATCCCAGAGGCAGAGACAAATACAGTGGTTGCATCAGAGGAATACCATTTATAATCATTTGATGCTTCCACACAACCTGCAGAAGATTGTGGATCTCAAGTTAATAGTGTTGGCGATACATAAATTACTCCGAGAATACAAATTAAAAAGAACCCACCCCCTGTTGCAGTTAGCTCCATTTCCTGATAAACTCCGGGTACCCATGGAAGGTCAATACATGTAGAAGAAACATTTCTTTTGTCCATGTTGAACTTCACATGATCACACACCATTACTTCTTGTACAACCCGGATAACCTACGGACAAAATGATTGTCGGGAGAGCAGTCAATATTTTCTGGTATTGTCACTATTTTTTCATCGGGTCCGGGTGGAGGCATGGAACACCCCCAAACTCAACAAACAGAGAATACATCATGTACCACAATTTTATACTACACTACGTGTCAACAGAAATAAGTCACCTCAGTTGTGTCCTGGTGCCCAGTAGGATATGCCAAGGATGCAGACAAACTCCCTAGTCCTTCAGAGTTAGCTTTTAGGAATCTAGTATTCCTCCAGCCATGCTTAACAACAATATCATCTGGCACCAAGAAAGTTGTCCAATATGCAGACTCGTACTGCAGCTTAACATCATCACTCTGCCCACATTCGCAAGGAAGATAAATAAATAAAGCCACATTAATGAACGAAATATATTTGAATAGTTAGCATCACTGCCAACTAATCAGGCCCCACCAAACATCATACTGTCTAGAACTGTAGATACATATCATCGAAGAACTGCATCATTAATTAACAAAAACAATTCTAAAAACCTTTCTCGTAGCATCTTTGTTCATGTATACTTTTCTAAGTAGTAACAAGGATCCTTATAATACATATGCTTTGATGTAATTGCATTGATTTGGTTCCCTCGATCTAGATGGAAACAATATTCGGACCAACAAACTACAAATAATACAACTGACTAACTCGTAGCCAAGTTTAGAGAAAGAAGTAACCATTATCTGTTTAATTACTTTGCACTCGAGAAACACATTTTTTTTCTTATTCTCTACTTTAGATAACACCTGAGAAGGCATTGTACCTCTGTGATACGTATTTCCTGGCCAACAGGTCCACGCGAGAACACTTTAATTTGGATTGCATATTGTTGACCAGCGATAACATACCAAAGGGAGGTGGATGGAGTAGCTTCTATTCCTGCAATAGGATCTCCAGCACTAGTTACAGGTAATTTGTATAAAAGTATAGAGTCCGGTAGGACAACATAAAGGGACGACATCTGCACATGCCCTGCCACTCTAGTGTCTTCCACAGTAATAGTAGTGGTCCCCAATTTTAGTGAATGTGCTACTCCCATCATGTGATCAACTCGAGCTACAGAAGAGTTCAATACTGACCACCGATGATATTCCGATGGTAATTTTATTGCTACAGAAATAAATAAAAAATAAAAAATAAATGAGATCATGAAAAACAAAACATGAACAATAAAATTAACTGCAAATGCTGGCAAGTAAGATATTAGGTAGAAGCTAATTATATTCAGCATTTTCCCATAAAAACAACAGAAGCAGCAAATCTAAATTTACAGTAAGAAGTTGTATAGAGAAGACCTTGGGGAACGTTCTGACGTATAACTTTAAGGCTATAGTATATGGAAGCGCCAATAATGACAAAGACAGGAGATGGAGGATTGATTGACATTGCCTCTGCAACAGTTAACACGATCTTATCTGCCATACTCTTCAATTGCGGCTCTATCAGATTGACAGAGACAATTTCGTGGCCGATTTCAGTTCCCTTTACAACAAATAAGTCTGAGAAAACACCCTGTATTGCATAGAAAGTAAACAAGAAACTGTAACATCTAGAGGATAATAAATGCCCAAAACATGATTTCTTTTTTTTTTCAAATGAAAACCATCAATCTGTCCCTTACACTATCTTCAAGTTTTATCTGAGTATCTAAATCACCACAAAATCCTCCACAGTCACTCAGAGGAGACTCCTTCAAAGGAACATGAACGAGATGGTGAATTCCTTCATTAGCTTCAGGCACGAGTACCCACGAAAATTGTAACCCAACCAATGACGAAAATACATTTTCTGCAACAAAAAACAAGTAATAAAACAACATTCTAACCCCAATCGTTCAAAACTTCAGACATACTTAATCAATAATGTACATGAATAGTAGATTAGAGGGAACCACACCTTCACTATCAAACGCTCGAGCACGAAGTGTAGCGAGACCATCCAAATCAAGTTTAATAGAGTTATGAAAAATTTGGACCCTAGAGATCTTATCAATGAAAACTTTGCAACGAATTACAATCCCACTCCGTATATCAGCAGCATAAATAGCAGTCTCTTTTCTACCACCATAAGGAGCAATAGATTTCAAACGAGCACTCGTAGAACATCTACTACTAGCATTATACTCAGGTTGTAAAGAGAGAATATCATGATGATCCCATGACCTAACAATTAAAAAAGAAAATCAAACACTTATCCAACCTAACAAAAACGAAAAACACAATGGAATCAAATCAACTTGAATACTAAACTTCAGATTCTGATATACTTACCATGAAAAGCATCCATCACTTCCTTGAAGCCGATACTCAACAGGATGGGTCATCCGAGGAGGCAACAAGAGATTCACATCGGTTATATGTGGGCCGGTAACTGACTCCATTACCGGGAAACTGACAACGATCAGTAGTAACAGTACGGTAACCGAGACCGGAAACATTTTGAATACTGAAATCTAACAAGAATAAGAACTAATTGAAGAATCCAGTTTACAATTTACATGTTAAAATGGCTAAGAAGTTGTTGCAGAAATGAAGAAATGTTGAGGTCAGATGAAAAAATAAAAACCCTAGAAATGCGGTTTTAGGGGTTTAGGGTGGTGAAATTATTGGATTTTTTTACCTTTTTTAAGCTGGGTTTAGAAGTCGCGGGAAACTGATTCAGGTGTGGGAAGGTTAGTTACGTGGCTTTAAATGATTGGTTGGGAGTTGACGGAAAGTTTGGAGACAGATATTTGCTATCGGGTCCTCCGTCCAGGTGGCTACATCTCCCAATACCGCTCACGTGCGGCTATATATTGAGGATTTTTTTATATAGACGGGATTAGGGGTGGGAATTGGGGGGTATGGGCGTCCATGGGCACTTGAAGCATCGGGCTGGGCGGGTCGGGCACAAAATTTCAATGGCTATTAGGGTAAGCGGGTTAATTGGGCGGGTAATTTTGAAATTCGCCTTGCTCATTACCCGTCCAAGCCCATTAAGAAGTTCGGGTAATTCGGGTATGGGCGGGCGGGTAGCGGGTAATCTCATGACTTGAAAAAAAAAATCACTTTTTCCTCTTTTTCTTATAGAATCTGGAAACACCTTTCCTGATTCTAAAGAGACAATGTGAGATTAAAACTAGACGTTATTTGTGTTGTTCCTTTTAGGAATTTAATCTCACATTGAAAACTAATGAAGAATTCTCATGAGATATAATATAAACTTACCCCACTCTTTGTCCCCTCAAAGCCAAAGACTACTTCAGTATTCTACTAAGAATTCTCTTTGGCCATTGCAAAGCAATATATTGGGTTCGTGTGATTTCCCTTAAGCATATTGTTTACCATCTCAATTAAGCCTAGTAACATAGACAGCTGGGGCTTCATCAACCCATAAAGTTGATGTAATTTGGTTGGTTATCATTTGGTGAGGTTAAGTGGGTGCGGGCATGGGCGGGTGCACGGGTAGAGGTTTTAACCCATGCCCGCCCACTAAAATTTGGCGGGCTGGGCGGGTTGTGCCCGAGACGGGCGTCCATGGTCATCGTTGGGCTCGGGTGCCCGTGGGCGGGTTCGGGCTCATGGGCAAAATTCCCACCCCTAGACGGGATTGGTTTGATCGACAAATTTATAGCCGTTGGATTATAAGGCATTTCTTTTTGAAAGTCACAACTTTTGTATGTCCACCGTTGGATTTGGATGCTTACTAAATTACAGTTAGATTAAGGTTGTGTTTGATAGCAATTTGGGGTAAGGAAAAAAAAAAACAGAGAAAAAATTTCTCGGAGTAATTTTTTCTCTAAAAAATTTTTTCTCCGTAAACACTTTCCATATTTTTCTATTGTTTGGTTCATTAAGGGAAAAATTTGTAGTTCTCCATTTTCTTAATTTTCCAATGTTTTGTTCGCTAGGGAAAAAAGAATATTTTTCTTACTTTTTTACTTTTATTTATGTTTGGTTTACCGAGAAAAATATTTTGTTAAACATCAAAATAAAACCATATTATTCATAAAAGTATACTTTCAAAATATCTAACAACTACCAAACCGAGTCAAACGAATACGCAAATAAGTGCCTAAAATTATTGAAATTCAATCTCTTAAATCACTAATACCAATGCTAAGTTGTGTCATACTAAAGTATATCGATTTGCGAAAAGGTGCAGCTAATTGACCCTCGATTAACCGTTGGTTAACTTTCTCTTTAACCATGATGCTCTTCTCGATTGAGGAAAGTCAAGGAATATACGTGTAAGTTCGGGTTTATATCCGAACATATACATAGCATCTTCAATCTCTTGTTCGCTCCAGTTTGGAATGGCCGTCAACGCATCTTCCACACCACGAACTGAAGGAGCTTGAACTGTTTCGGCAAGTTTGTTTGCAGCTTGCGCAAGTAAAATAGATGTTTCATCTGATTCTGACCGTCATCTACGTTTTGGAGCTATAAATTGATCTCGATTAACGGAAGTTGGAGAGCATAGCCCTTCATCTTCATACAGATTGATGGACGTCATATTAGCATTTTCACCTATAACAAAAATATGATTAGTGTGTTACTAAAATGATTAAAACTTTTAGAAGTTGATAATTTCTAATGATTGACTAACCAGGTAGTTCGTTAGAAATATCATCAGCCTCCACTTGTCTATTGCCAGTGGCTTGTTCTGTTCCAACGATGACTCCTAATTTTTCTTGATACGGAAAACTGTTTGTACGTAATTTTTTTGCATTAGGGTGTCCCTAACAATAAGCAATGTGAAGGAAAAAATCAAAATTTATTTCTAAATTTTTTAAGACAATATAAATAAAATAAATACCTCTACGTATTCTCTCCATGCATCGTCATCTGCCTCAATTCGAAAAGTTACATTGTTAAAGGCAAACCCACTAGCGTCGATTGCATGTTTCGCGGTAATATAATAGTTTCTGAATGTCTTCATACGAGCTTTGATATTTTCAACAGTAATACGGATTCTCGTCTTCTTATATATTTCATCAATTACTTGTTGATTTCCATTTTTTTCCAGCCAAAATGTAATCATAAAGCGTATTGACTAAAATATCATTCATTATAGTTCTCCACGTCACACTAGGCTTCTTACACCTTTTGTTTGAATTGACAAGGCCAGATTCAGCATCCATCTTTATCAACACATGGAAAATTACAGTGTCATATATTTTGATAATCTAAAACTATATAAATTGTTCGGTAAAACATAATTAAGAGAATAATATGATAAATAGTTTTAAAAATGAGAAAAATATTCAACAATATACTTAAACATCAATAGGAAAAAAAATAACTATAAATTCGATAAGTTAGTCCACATTTCCTCTGCTATCATATCCCTATGTGCTGTCCAAACTTGTGATGGGACAATATTAATTTCTTCATGTTGCACGAGTTGGTCGACATCATCTAGTTCACCTACTTCATCGCCATCACTCTCATTCTCTTCGTCACTACTTATATCATATGGATCTCCATCTCGTAAGAAGTTATGCAAAGCACAACATGCGATCACAATCTTAGCTTGTGTATCAATATCGTGGAATGGTGCACCTCTCAAATATGCAAATATTTTCTTTAACAATCTTATAGTCCTTTCAACGACATTACCTAAAGATGAATGACGATAGTTATATAGTTCTTTAGGATTTTGAGAACAACGACCAACATGATCTTGCAAATGATACCGTGTGCCACGATATGGTGTGAGAAACCCAGACACCAATGAAAATCCAACATCAGCAAGATAATATTTACCTACATTAACATAACTTATTATAATTCTACTTAAATAATAAATTTGTACCTAACTAGTTTCTTTTATTTAATATAATAATCTAAAATCACGTACCAATTGAGATTGTTAATTTACGTCCAGAACGAGAAACTGCACATCTCAAAAGACAACCGTCATGAGCAGACCCTTCCCACCCAGCAAGTACGTAATGAAATTTCATATCAAACTCACATGCTACAAGAACATTCTGGGAAATGTACGCTTTTCTATTACGATATCTAGGTTGGTGTTTGATATGAACAGTTGCTCTGATATGTGTACCATCAATCGCACCGACGGCGTCCGATAAAATATATATGATATGATTGAATAAAACACTTATATAATTAGTTGTAAATGAACGAAGCACTCCTGAATCTAGACTAACCTTGAAGTACTCATGCCAAGCTAGTCGACGGCATCCATCCATCGGAGAGTTAGCACTTGTCGTTGGTTTAACAACATCTTTGTAAAGCCTAAGAACTGTTGACAACACTATGTGGAAATACCTACTCACTGTTTCACCTGATCGAATGAATTGAAGAACTGAACTGCGATTACGTTGATCGTGCCCAATTGTGTATAAGAACATAGCAACTTGTTCTTCTACTTTCACATGTCGATTATCGACCAACGCGTACACATAAGCGTCGAAATGGTTCTCGTTTCATGCGAAGTTGTTCGTGACAATATCGATCACTCTCAGAGTAAATTCTTTGCAATATATTATTTCTCTCTTGATCTCGATTTATATAGACTCTCCTACTAATGATGGCATGTCTTCTACGTCGATTACTCAAATATGTATGTATAATGATAATCATCATTGTAAATACAATACGTAACTTTAATTGTGGTGTTAGCATTATATATCGTAGACAACTACAACAACAATATAAAATCTATAAATGTCTAATGTCTAATTGGTGATCATCTAATAAAATTAAGAAAATATATATGACATAAACATAAAACGTTTGTATTCTTTGTTGCATATATATATATATATATATATATATATATATATAACACTTACATATAAGCACTCATATATAAACATGAAATACTTATATACATACATATTTATTATATATAAGAGTTGTTGCGTATATATAAACAATCTAGAGATAAAAAGAGATAAAAAAAAAGAGAAATAAACATGGAAAAGTTCTTTGTTCTTTAACTAATTAATGTATCCAATTAATGACAGTACTACCACCTAGAGAAAATATGATAAAAAAAAGTGCTGGTTGTGCCCTTTTGTGGTGTCTATTGTCTTCTTTAATTAATACCATCAATCTAGAGAGAGAAAGTGAGTAAATTTGCTTTAATTTATTAATGTTAGTATTAGTAGTTTTTATGAAAAAAGAAAAATATAGGCTACAAAGAGATATAGCTTTTATACTTTAATTAGTTTAATTAATACCATCAATTTAGAGAGAGAAAGTGAGTAAATTTGATAAAGTAATATAGACTACACGAAATAGACATGCAAGTACTACAAGCTTTTATGCAAAAATAAAAAAAGTACTACTAGCTAGCAAAGTGTTGTCATGCATATACAGATAGAGAGAGAGAAAGAAAGAGCTAACCTTAACTTTTTCTTTTATTTGCTGCCTACCGTCCTTCTCTCTTTTGATGTGCAAATTTTTTCTTTTATGGGATATTATAATAGGGTTTATAAAGGGAAAAAAATGCCCTAACTTTTTTCGGAAAAATTTTCTCTTATAAAACGGGGGTCAAAAGATTCCCCTTTTTTTTAGGAAAGTTAGGGAAAAAGAGGTCACGTGATGTCATTTTCTTTTTCTCTAATTTGCCAACCAAACACATGGAAAATTTCTATTTTAGAGAAAAAAAATTATATTTTCTCTGGGAAAGTCTCCTATCAAACAGACCCTAAATCCTATTTGCCCATATATATCAGGAATAGCTAGAGTCGTGGTCTTTATTACTTTGATCTAACTGAAAGGCTGGTTTTAACGTCGACCATATTGTTAATGACTCTGATTTGTTTTTCTCTTCTTATAGTTTTGCTTTTGTCGACAGTATTGTTTAGTTTTGTGTTTTATAAGGGAACACTCTTGTTGTTTTTTTTAACTCAAATACGAAAACTAACTGGAGGTTTAAATTGACTCTAGTCAAATTTTATACAATTTTGTTTCTGTTTCAGTCGTTCGACACTTGAATATTTTAACTTCACTCGAATGCTTCTCTCTTTGGAATTCCAGACACACCAGAATAGTTCTAAAATCAGAGTTATATTCCAGACACACCAGAATAATTCTCTTTCCTTAAGACATTTTACACCCCCATAACAGTACCAACAGTTAGGGTGTATGTCACACGGATATCCCTTAATTCTGTGGGTCTTGTCTTCTTTCCACCTTATCTCTAACCAAGCTCTGGATAATACATCATCAAGGGTCGTACAGTTGAACTTGGTGTTGCAGTATGGGATTGACACCTTCTCCGTGTTGAATCTTCCAACGTATTCTCTAAGAGGTTCGCCTCTCCTTTGTTGTATTCGGTATAGGTCGGCAGACAATTTTTCAATCTTCTTGCAACTAGCAAACTGTTCAACAAAGGTATCAGTCACTTGTGCGAAAGATGAAATACAGTTGTTAGGAAGATTAATATACTGTTGTAAGGCTGTGCCAACGAGGCTAGAGCCGAAGCTCTTACACATGCAGGCCTCTCTCAAGTCTCGAGGGATAGCAATTATGAACATATGTTGCTTGTAAGAAGCAATGTGGTCAACATGGTCAGACGTACCATCGTACATTTTCATATTTGGGAAAGAAAATTTCTTGGGCATCTCTACGAGAGCTATGGAATCTACAAATGGGGAGTCAGCATAACTTTGGGGCCAGACTCTTTTTAAATGGAGTCGGGACCCCAAGTATGCGTGTAAGCAAGGCTTATAGGTTTTCGAGCCTTTATGCCAAGTTCTGCTCTAGAATTATATATAGGAGAGTACGGGTGTGTAGAGATGTAGGTTCCATTAGTCTGTAATGAGGAATAGCAGAGGAATGAGGAGCAGTCATAGTATGCGTTGTTGGTCGTTGGTTGTCATCCAAGTCTGGTGGAGTGACTGATCTGCTTGAGGTGTCGTCGGCTTCTGTCCTGTTTGACTGTTCCGGAGTTGGCGAGTGAAGGATCGGCTGGTTAGGCATGTCTCTCGCTTCAAAGGTTCTTCCAGCCTGCTCTTCAAGATTTGGCTCTGCCCGCCTAGAAACAACTGGTCTTCGAGGCGGTATGGCTACAGACAACTCAGTGATTTTTTCCTCCAATAATTGATTCTCTGCTCTGATCAAGACGTTCTCCTCTTCCAAGGCTCGGTATCGTTGCGTGTTCTCTTGCATTTAAGACATCAGTATTGCAAGTTGGAATGCTACGTCGAGTGGAGTATTGATCATCTCGTGCGCCATTGGGGTAAGCTTAGTTATTAGTTGTCAGGGCCCTCCTTCTAGCGCCAAACTGTGAGGGTATGAAATCGGGGTCAAGAAGTCAAGAGGACCGGGTCGTTGACCAAAAGTCAAACCTTCACCTGTTTAATATTTTTTCGGGCACCGACAACGTCTTTGGGCTTAACCTGTGACAAAAGAGACAAAACGCACGTGACTGTAAGATCCCTAGGACACCGGGATGGTGTCGGTCTAAGGAGGCTCTGACGGTCAAGTCAGTAAACTTGACAAATATCGAATACGAATAATAAACCGGAGATTTTGAGCTATCGAGTTAAAGATGTTGTCTGAACAAGACGATCGTTGGGAGAAAAGGTGATACAACCGGATGTATGCCTACCTAATTCTCTAATCGTCGAGGGAAATAAAGTGTTTGCACCCCTCAGTCGTATGGAGAGATAAATCAGTCACCTTCCTTTATCAGGTGGTCGTTGATGGGCCTAGAAAGTTTCCTAAATAGGTCACCACCCGCAAGTATACGGGCGTCAAGTAATAGTTCCGGTAAGACCGGTTCGTTCCTCAGAGACTAAGTCAATCTATTCTGACTCCTATAACTAATTTGGATTTACTTCGGTGTAAGATGTTGTGGTGGGAAAAATAATAAATAATTCAAAATGACGGGAAAATAAAGTGTAAAGAGAAGTTTTATATGGAGAAAGTCTAAGGTTTCGGAATCCACCTAAATATGCGTAAATTATCGCCTAATTAGTGACAACTCGATCTTCTATAACTCAAGGAGAGACAAATCTATCATCCTCGGAAAATAAAAACTTTCTTAGAACAAAATATAAAGTTTTGATTTCAAAAATAAATATTCAAGTGATAATCTAACTATTAACTATCAAATCCTAAGCATGAGACATTAAAGACACTTAGTCTACACATGAATCATCAAAATATAAGTATAGTTAATGAAAGAAATATCATGAATTTAAATGAGAAAAATCAATTTATCATTTAAAAGTACTTCGAAGATTTTAGGTATGAGTTGAAAAAGTCAGACATTTACGCGATACTAAGGTTTCATCCTAACCCTAGATTAGATAAGTTAGCTACTCATCACTAAAGAGATCATAATCATGGTGGGATAAATAAGAATTAATAAAATAAGAGAGGGAGAAAGAATCGGCAAAGAAACAACCTTTTTTCTCGCAATTTTCCCTCTGCACAACCAAACAAACCCTTAGGGAAGTGTATTTTCCTTCTGGTTTTGCTGAATTCTGCCAAACAGACCCTTAGGGAAAGTAATTTTCTCAATCTTACGGAAACGATTTCCTGGTGAGAAAATTATTTTCCTCGACTGGTTTTTCTCTCTCTACTGTTTTCTTTTTCTTTTTCACTCTAAACTTTGTCTTTCTCTCTCTATAACAAAAATATAACTCTCTTTTTCTCTCTCTAACCAAAACAGTAAAGAAATAAGAAGAAAGAAAAGATTTAATAGCTTTTTTTATTAATTCAAAATCTCTCTCTCTCTCTCTATACAGTAGCCTCTCTCTCTCTTAACTCTTTCTATCCAATCTTCTCTCTCTCACAAAGAGAAGGATTAGAAGATGAAAAAGAAACAAAGACAGAAACTCTAACTCTCCAAACTCTCTTTCTCTCTCTATCTCTCGGTTTTTCTTCAATGGCCGATCCCCTGTTCCTCCCAAAGAGAAGATGATCACCCTGTTGCTCTTTCTCTGTCTTTATAGAATAAGAAGAGAAATAAAAATTGATTCTTTCCTTCTTCCTTTCTCTCTCTATCTCTTTCCAACTCTTAATCTCTATCTCTAGGTTTCTCTTTCTATTGTTAGATGAGAAGATCCATCAATCCTTTCCTTCTTTCGAAATATCTCTTTATATTTTATCTTCTATCTATTGCCTTCTTTAAATGAATCCCCACCTCAAAATCTTCTTTCTATCTTAAACTCTCTCTGATAATCTCTATTCATCAATCACTCCTTTCACTTTTGTTCCAGAGATAATAAAAGAAGAAGGATAAAGAAACTTACTTTTCTTTGTAAAATCTTGTTGTTGCCTAATGTGTCTCTACCATATTATCTATCATCTTTCTCCAGAATCTGATTTTTAATAGGAAGAGATATACACCAGGATAGGAATGGAATGAAATAGGAATTCCCAAAAAAATTGGGAATCAATCACGTGAGTATTGGCTAAATTTTTATGGTGCAAGATTCAGCGTAGCAGGGTTTACCGAGTAAACTCACGTCACTGTCTACATGGCCGTCAGATGAAGAAAATAACAGGAATAAATGTTTGGATCTGTGGGACTACGAAAACCTGATTGAGCGCGTCACACCGAATCATTCACGACCATGTTTCATTTCGCTGCAATACTAGCACACCGAACTAGGGTGTTCCATCCTTCGAATTTCGCCACGTCATATTACTACAACCCACCAGCCAGAAATACGCCCAATAGTATCCCACTGGTCAACAATGTTAGACCCAACCTTTGACCTGCTGTAATTCTCCCGTCCGTACTCCGATTTCACTAATTTTTTTACCCATGAGTTCGTCTTAGACTGTACTTTTCAACCGAACACCAATATCGACCAAAATACCCTTGTCATTAAAATGACCAAAATGCCCCTAACATCTATTTCTCTCCATTTCGTTTATTTTTCACATTAAGCCCTGCAAAGACACCTGAAAAAGAAAATCAAACAAATCATTCCCCTATCCCCAAACTTAAACCGAACATTATCCTCAATGTTCTGAAGACTATGCAAAAATAACAGGGTGAAGGGAGAGATATTACCCGATTCAACGTCCTCTGCATGGGTTGCCTCCTAGAAAGCGCTAAGTTTAATGTCTTCAACCAGACGAAACAGATGACTTGAAAAATAGAAAAAAATTATACCTACTGGATTACAAATATGTGATTAACTGTAAACCAATAACTGATACATCTGTGGGTCCACCCAAAACACAAAGTTTTCAGTGAACGATAGTATCACATTAAAATAAATTGGTGATAGTGTAGGTGAGACTATCAAGAAAGAAGGGCAATCCCAAAACTTAGACGATAATAAGGTCGTTATGTTTGGTACTGCACCAGAAAGAGTACAGATCGTATAAAATGGGTCTTCATATGGATGATCGATAGTGGGAGTGAGTGCTTCAAAATCTACACATGGTTTTCAGGGACAAAATGCAAAGTAATCTAGAGGATTATCAAAGACACCCAGACTTAAACTAGGGTTCTCTAAAACAGGTACTTCGGGTTCCTTCAATGGAGAAACCCTACTATCAGACTCACAATCCCTAGAAGTCGAGTTAGATAGTCCTTCTATAGTTTCTTTTATCATGTTATCATCGGTGTCCCTAAAGAATTCTAAATCTTCGCCTAAATCAGGCGAGTCAATCCTCTCATTTAGCAAATTGGTCAACCATGATTCATCATCCTCAGTTGAGTCAAACGACTTCAAATCATCTTCAACTCTAGTGAACTCTTCATTATGGTCTGAATGGATTTCAAGTTCGATACAATGAGAGGATATCTCAATATCGGGCTCCATCGTTTCTAAGATTTTAGTCTCAATAACGATGTTGTCGGGAGAACTGTACTCCTCTAAAATTGTATCCTCGTCATCATAGTACACAGGACACTATGGACCGTACTCTACATTCTCATGGTGATCTTCTTCTATAATACTGGTCATTATTTCTTGTAGAGGTCTACAGATATTGTCAGTCTTTTCTTCTAAAGTCTGACAAAACTCGAAAGTACTCTTTTGAAGATCACTAACAGTTTGGGTCAATGAAGATGATGATAAAGATGGAGAGTCAATAGTTTAAACATTATCCCATTGAGGTTGAGACACACTTAAAGCATAAGACTCTTCAGTAATCTTCCTTAACATGCTCATAGTTTCGGCCAACGAAGATGATCCTAAAGATGGAGAGTCAACCTTTTCACTGTTATCCCATTGAGGTTGAGCCTTGTGTAAGGCATAAGACTCTTCAATAATCCTCCTTTGCGTACTGATGGCTTCCAAAGTAATCTTTTGAAGATCACTAACAGCTTGGACTAATGAAGGTGATGCTAAAGATGAAGGATCAACAGTTTCACCGTTACCCCATTGAGGTTGAGATACGTGTGAAGCATAAAATTCTTCGTTATAATGCATGTAAGAGTCATTAGTTTCAATGTTATCCCATTGAGGTTGGGACACATTTGGAGCATAAGACTCTCTACTGTAATGCATGTAAGGTGATCTGTCAGGATATCTATAATATGGTTCATAACCTTCTCGAGGTTGATAATAATTCCTACGACCATCATTATGCACATTGTCTCTAGGATGACTAATATTATTCTGCCCATTTGCTAAATACCACCATGGTAGATTTGAAGAACTCTCGTCCCTTCTGCCATTATGTTGGGACCACGATCTATCCATTTCTCATCAAATTTTTATGTTTTTTTTTTATTCGAAACCGAGGAAGCACTACGAAGATCCTAGAAGGAAAACAACCACAATCAAGCTGACTCAACCAAGCAACCTAAACAAAATCTAGAACGACTGACAGGGTGGTAATTTCACTTAAAAGTCTAAACAACTCCTATATTGTAACAAAGCCTGAACTATAATTGTTATGAGGGTTACTCCGTCAAAGTAATACGGTCAAACAATTCTTGGAGATGACCAACGATGAACGTTGTGATAGCCGTCCAACCTTCAGTAACGTTTCCTCTTCTCGAGGTGACCTTTTAAAGAATTGAGTGACACTTTCCTTTTAGGAATGCCCAAATAAAAATTAAGTCCCTGAATTGTTTCAAAGATCCTATGAGCTCGATACCCTAAGGCCAATGTCTAAACCAGATTTTAATTTAATTGAGGTTTGGGATTCGCAACGTTGTTTCCTAAATGGGCAAGAGATCGGTGATGAAATCCGACTCCTATCTTGTAATGGGGTTTGTGCCCTTACTAAAGACGATTAAACTAAGCAGTTCGTCAAATCAATGAGGCACACAAAAACATTCAAGTACCCACTTACAGGGGATTCGTGGGTGGTCAGAGAAATTACCTCCCGTTCAAGACGGGCGATGACCTTTGTAGACGACCCGGGCCACTCTTCCCTTAAGTGTCCGAACCCGAGGCTTCATTTGATTTTTCGGTTACAATTTAAAAGTCCTCTAATTTAGGGTCAAAACTTTAATCCAAAAAATAAAATTAAGAAAGTCTAAAGTCTCTCTCTCACCAAAATAAATACAAAAAATAAAAACTGTAAATTTCTTCTTTTGAGGTCCTCCTCCTTGTTGCGCCTCCTCTTTAGCTCCTTAGTGCTCTACACACCAAAAATAGAAAAGCAAGTCAAAGTATTCAAAAAATCAAAACTTACCAAAAATAAAAACATTCCAAGTTTAGAAAAATTTAAAACTAGTCCCTGGCAGCGGCGCCAAAAACTTGATGGGCCTAGCAAGTTTCTTAAATGGGTCACTACCCGCAAGTATACGGGCGTCAAGTAATAGTTCCGGTAAGACCAGTTCGTTCCTCAGAGACTAAGTCAATCTATTCTGACTCCTCTAACTGATTTGGATTTACTTCGGTGTAAGATGTTGTGGTGGGAAAAATAATAAATAATTCAAAATGACAGGAAAATAAAGTGTAAAGAGAAGATTTATATGGAGAAAGTCTAGGGTTTCGGAATCCACCTAAATATGCGTAAATTATCGCCTAATTAGTGACAACTCGATCTTCTATAACTCAAGGAGAGACAAATCTATCATCCTCGGAAAATACAACTTTCTTAGAACAAAATATAAAGTTTTGATTTCAAAAATAAATATTAAAGTGATAATCTAACTATTAACTATCAAATCCTAAGCATGAGGCATTAAAGACACTTAGTCTAAGCATGAATCATCAAAATATTAGTTAATGAAAGAAATATCATGAATTTAAATGAGAAAAATCAATTTATCATTTAAAAGTACTTCGAAGATTTTAGGTATGAGTTGAAAAAGTCAGACATTTACGCGATACTAAGGTTTCATCCTAACCCTAGATTAGATAAGTTAGCTACTCATCACTAAAGAGATCATAATCATGGTGGGATAAATAAGAATTAATAAAATAAGAGAGGGAGAAAGAATCGGCAAAGAAACAACCTTTTTTCTTGCAATTTTCCCTCTGCACAGCCAAACAGACCCTTAGGGAAGTGTATTTTCCTTCTGGTTTTTCTGAATTCTGCCAAACAGACCCTTAGGGAAAGTAATTTTCTCAATCTTACGGAAACGATTTCCTGGTGAGAAAATTATTTTCCTCGACTGGTTTTTCTCTCTCTACTGTTTTCTTTTTCTTTTTCACTCTAAACTTTGTCTTTCTCTCTCTATAAGAAGAATATAACTCTCTTTTTCTCTCTCTAACCAAAACAGTAAAGAAATAAGAAGAAAGAAAAGATTTAATAGCTTGTTTTATTAATTCAAAGTCTCTCGCTCTCTATACAGTAGCCTCTCTCTCTCTCTTAACTCTTTCTATCCAATCTTCTCTCTCTCACAAAGAGAAGGATTAGAAGATGAAAAAGAAACAAAGACAGAAACTCTAACTCTCCAAACTCTCTTTCTCTCTCTATCTCTCGGTTTTTCTTCAATGGCCGATCCCCTGTTCCTCCCAAAGAGAAGATGATCACCCTGTTGCTCTTTCTCTGTCTTTATAGAATAAGAAGAGAAATAAAAATCGATTTTTTTCCTTCTTCCTTTCTCTCTCTATCTCTTTCCAGCTCTTAATCTCTATCTCTAGGTTTCTCTTTCTATTGTTAGATGAGAAGATCCATCAATCCTTTCCTTCTTTCGAAATATCTCTTTATATTTTATCTTCTATCTATTGCCTTCTTTAAATGAATCCCCACCTCAAAATCTTCTTTCTATCTTCAACTCTCTCTGATAATCTTTATTCATCAATCACTCCTTTCACTTTTGTTCCAGAGATAATAAAAGAGGAAGGATAAAGAAACTTACTTTTCTTTGTAAAATCTTGTTGTTGCCTAATGTGTCTCTACCATATTATCTATCATCTTTCTCCAGAATCTGATTTCTAAGAGAAAGAAATTCTCTCTCTAATTAGCAAAAAAATTGGGAATCAATCACGTGAGTATTGGCTGGATTTTTATGGTGCAAGATTCAGCGTAGCAGGGTTTATTGAGTTAACTCACGTCACTGTCTACATGGCCGTCAGATGAAGAAAATAACAGGAATAGATGTTGGGATCCGTGGGACTACGGAAACCTGATTGAGCGCGTTGCACCGAATCATTCACGGCCAAGTTTCATTTCGCTGCAATACTAGCATACCGAACTAGGGTGTTCCATCCTTCGAATTTCGCCACGTCATATAACTACAACCCACCAGCCAGAAATACGCCCAATAGTATCCCACTGGTCAACAATGTTAGACCCAACCTTTGACCTGCTGTAATTCTCCCGTCCGTACTCCGAGTTCACTAATTTTTTAACCCATGAGTTCGTCTTAGACTGTACTTTTCAACCGAGCACCAATATCGACCAAAATACCCTTGTCATTAAAATAACCAAAATGCCCCTAACATCTATTTCTCTCCAATTCGTTTATTTTTCACATTAAGCCCTGCAAAGACACCTGAAAAAGAAAATCAAACAAATCATCAGAGTAACCACTCGAACTGGACTAACTAACCCGAGTTAAGAGATTCAAATGAGACATTTTCATGTCTCATCAGTCGTCAGGAGAGAGAAAGATCACTCGCCTTCCTTAATCAAGTGGTCATCTGGAGAGAGAAAGATCGTCCGTCTTCCTTGAAAGATCACTCGTCAGCTACTTGATTAAGTGGTCGTTAGGAGAGAGAAAGATCAGTCGCCTTTCTTAATCAGGTGGAGGGATGATGATAATAGCAGGCGTAGGTTGTCTGCGAGAGGTTTGGATGATCGATGTGAGAAAGAAAATAAGTAGTTAGCTGATTGCAAGTGAATTAGATGTCGGGTGTTGTTACCTGTAGTTGGATGATTTATTCGATCACCAGTTGATCCTTATATAGGGTTTTGTGGTCAACTACCCCTTTTGGTCAACTGTCACCTAGCGGTGAGTTGTTGTCTTGAATATAGTGGTAACGCATGGAGCTATTACCATGAATGGGGACATCGTAACTTGATGGGCCTAAAAGGTTACCCTAAAAGGTCTCTACCCGCAAGTATACGGGCGTCAAGTAGTAATAACCCGGGAAGACCGGGGTCGATCTGCAGGGACTAGTCAAACATATTCTAAAACTTAGAATTAGTACGGTTTTGTTTTTGAAATTGGTTTTGGTGATAAAATATAAAAATACTAAAACAAAAAACGGAAGTGAACTCAAATGGGGAGAAGTCAAAGATTTTAGAATCCCCATAATAAAATCACTTTTTCGAACAAATATTTAAAATGATTAATTTTCCTTTTTATAACTCAGAATTTCGGATAATGAACTAACCTAATTGCGGGAGATGTTTTCGTTAAAATCAATAAATCATAACAATGTAATTATGTTAATTTTGAAAAATAAATCTAGCTTTTAAGCACAATCAGGAGAATCAATCGATCAAAAATATGTTTCTAGAAGGTCTAATACGATTTCATAGTAAACCCCTAGATAGAGAGAGTTAGCTATTCATGAAATTAAACTAATAAGTATGAAGAATAGGAGAGAAAAAGGAGAAGAACTAAACTTTTTCTTGCTGGAAATTGTTTCTTGCTGATTTTCCCGTCTAGCAACCAAACGTGCCCTAAGGGAGCAGTTTTCTTGTCTTCTCGGAAATGATTTCTCTGTTCGAAAATAACTTTCCCACAGATTTTCTCGTCTCCCCCACTGTTTTCTCTCTCTAACTTTCTGTAGTTTCTCTCTCTGATATAACTCTTCCTTTCTCTCTTTGTATCTAATATAACTGAAAAGAATGAAGCTATCACAATGAAATCAATCAAAAAGAATTTTATAACATGAAACTCAATCTAAATTTCGCACTGTTTCTCTCTCTCTCTCTCTCTCTAACCCTCTGTTTCTTTCTTTCTCTCACAAAAATAAAGAAATACAAAGAAAAGAAATAGATGGTGATAATGGTGTCTCTCTCTCTAATATTTTCGGTTTTGGTTGAGCTACTCTCTCTCTCTGATTTTTTGTTGTAGTTGAGCTCGAGAGAATGACCCCCCAATTGAGAGATGATACTCAATCCCAGCCGACCTCTGTTTTTATACCAACAGAAGAATCAACCAAACCAGTCCTTTCTCTCTAAGAAATCTTGTTCATTTTTCTCTAATTGATAAGTCCAGCTGAGAGTTCTTTCTTTTCAGAAAGTATCCAACGATTTATGGTCTTTGGTAAAAGGACCTGTCTCTAGTGTATTGGGACACGATTAGTAAAGGGACATTAGTCCTTTTAGTAAGTAGACATTTTTCTCAGAAAAACTAAATAAATCATCATATATTCACTTTCGAATGACAATATTGATAATAATTTCATATCTAAAATTAACTACAAAAAGATAAAATATTTTAATAGTCAAAATCTCTTTCTCTATCTAAAAGCACGGAACAAATGATGAAATAAAATTTGACAGAAAAATTTCGGACAACGTAATCGAAATTTGGACAAAATTTCGACCAATATAGTCGAAATATGCGCAAAATTTCGACCATAATTGTCGAAATATGAATATCGATCGAAATTTTGGGCATATTTCAACCACTATGGTTGAAATATGTTTAATATTTCGACCACAGTGGCCAAAATTCTGGCGACAAATAAAAATAAGTAAACATAGTAGCCGAAATATTTACTTTTTAAGAGATTTAATCAACATTATACACTAATAGGATTAAATAACAAATGTCTTACATAGGAAAGAAAGAGATGAGAACAACTTAAAAGTAAATAATAATGTCGTGTTTATAGGTGATGGTTGTTTTATAGAATAGGTTGTTTGTAGATGATGGTTGTTTTTAGGTTAAAAATAGAATTTTGTTTTAAGATTTGTGGATCTAAGGAAGGACATGAAAATAAAAGAAAACTTGGATACTTGTATTGTTTTAATCTTAGTTTTTATCCAAATAAAAATTAGTTTATTCGATTTAAATCTCTAAAAACAATGTCTACTTTTAATTGGTAAAGGGACTTTAAATCTAAAAATATGATGTTTTGGCCATGTCCCTATACTATTTATCCATGTCCCTATACTAACCACCCGATTTATCTCTCGATTACATCTCTGAAAAGATCTTCAACTAGCCGAACCCTTCTACAAATATCACACGAATCTTCAATCATCACCTCTTTCTAATCTAGTTGAATCCTCCTTCATTCTTTCCTATTCTGTCCAAATCACATTTTATCTCTCTCTCTAAAACAGCAACTAGTTCTCTGTTCTTCCTTCTTAAGAAGAAATCTCACCCTCCTTCTCTGCAAAATATGTTTATTAAAGAGAAACTTTCTATAACACCTCAGAAGATCATCCCTCTCTAATCTTTCTCTTTCCATCCCTTGCCTTCTCGATTTTTCTCTATCATCTCTCTCTCTACTGTTAAATCTGGAGATAAAAGACGAGAGAAAGAGGAAGAAAATCGAGAGTTTGATTGGATTTCAAAAGTATAAGATTTGGTGTAACTGGGGGTACCGGAAGAATGTGAGATTGAGAGAAGATACCCGTCCGATCTGTACGCCCATGTGACGTCCGTTAGATTCTCCCGACTTACGGTAATACCACGGCTTGGGTTGCAACATATCCGACTTCGACATAATTCCTGAGTGCCTTCCCGCGCCGCCCAACAGTATACCACACAGTCATATTGCCATTAATCTACTTCCATCATGTGCGCCACGTATCTCTGACCGTTGTATGTTGACATTTGGTCAGCTTGTTTTGACTCAACTTTGACCTTTTATATCTTGCTAATCTGGACTCCAATTTGACTTCCGTTTTCTCTCTTGGATTCGTCTTAGACTCTCCTTCTCATTCGAGTACAACATTGGTCAAAATTACCAGAATATCCAAATGACCAAAATGTCTTTTTGTGTGTATTTCTCATGTTTTTATCTGTTTTTCGTGCTCAATTTCGTAGAATTAAGACACCTGGACAAGAGAAAGAACACAATTCATGAGAGTAACTGCTCGAAATAAACTAACTCGCCCAAATTGAGAGATTCAGATAGGACATTTTCATGTCTCATCATAACTCACATCCAATATATATATTGATGATATCCTTAACCAACTATTATTTTGAATAACAGTAACGCCTCAACGGGTATATGGGAAGAAGGTCCGCTTAGGAAATAATGATCAACCTTTTCGTGTAGAGCTTACTTCTTTACCCAGGGTTGGATAAGCTCGTTCCTTCGGGTGCCTAGAGACAAATGGGTGCGGGCCCATTTATCCATTAATTTATGGGCTTGGACACCGTGTAAGCCCATTAATCATGGATTTCTGGGGTGCTCCTGGTGACGTATTTTGGCCCATACACACGGCCGGCGATAGGATCCATAATCTTGGTGACAACATCTTTCGACTCCTTAAGAAGCGTAATACTTCAATTTAACATCCCGGGCTTAGTAGCTATAGAAAGAGATTCCTCTAGCATTCTTTCAATACCACCACTGTTAAGATCACCCATCAACTCATTCACGATCTCCTTTTCCATCTCTTTGTTTATGAAGTTCTCAATACTAAAAAACAGATGCAATGCTCAGCAATCAACCAAGCTTCTTCGAACAATCTTCTAGTGAACTATGAGTCTCGTTCTAAAATCAAATGCATGTTGAACCACAAAACTTCGTGTAAATGACTGAATTTAACTTCACCACCTGTATTGTTGTTGTTACAACATTAACTTATTCCATATTTCTATCACGCAGTAAAATTTCGCCTATGCTCTTTACACCGTGCGACACTTGTTCGAGCTCCTTTCTAGCACAAGTCTAAGCCTTTCTTCTCTAATGTCTATGTAACTTGGACTAATAGGCAAGCTCTATCACCAAGGATGCTCCAAGAAGACTATTACAAAGAACTTTAAGCTTTATTGCCCAAGAACTCTAAGTATACAAGTGTGGGCACACTTCTCAAGTCACTCAAACTCTTTACACTAGATTGCTTGACTCCAACTCGGTTGGTTTACAAATGAGGGACTCATCCCCTATTTATACTAGTTTGCATACAAAATGGATGTCTATGATTAAGCCATGTGGTTCACATCTAATGGCTTGAAATCTTCTTTGAGAATTCTCTAGACAACTATTGGTTCCACTGTTCTCTTGAGCCTTCCAACCAAAATATCTCCCATCATCTCTAGAGAACTCCATCGAAATCCCTGATTCCCACATATTTGAAAATTAAAACAATTAAATTGAATATGAGGGTTTTTGATTTGCCATATTAGGGTTGTTAAATTGGATTAGTCGGTAAACTCGCGAGATGATAATCAAAGGAAGTTGCTTCTTTCAACTGTGGGATGGTCAACATATAATATCAAAGAAGAACAACAACCCATTACCAAATCTTTGACATAAATAAATCAAATTGACAAAAAGTTAAAACAACATATACCTTGATTAATTGATTCAGTGAAAGGAGTTGTAATTGTTTGGAAGGGGTGAAAAAATTATGACGAATTGCTCTGATTTTATAAAGAAGTAAAGTAACTGAAATTCCTCAATTGATGTGGATTAATGTATGGATGATGATGGGTAGGACTACAGAAGAGAGATACAAGGAAAAGGTAACGAAAGAGGAAGAAGAAAATTTACTTGTGAGAGAAAGACTAAACGCTAAAAGCTGCCAATATTTTTGCTATAGGATCCCTTCCAAATTAGAAAAATACAAAAAGGGAAACATATTGATGAAAAAAAATGGAGTAGGAGAGTAGTAGTGGGGAATGTAACGACTGATCCACTTAATTTCAAGTTCCGCTCAAATTTCAATTGAATTTAACGACTAAAGAAAGAGATAAAAATTGGAATGAGAGGGACTTGAGACTTTAAATGTCCATTAATAAGAAAAAAATAATTATCGGGATTAAGGAAATTCAAGAGAGATGTGATAGGACATGCACATTTACTGTTTTAAGGCGATAGATGGACCTAATGCATCTAACGATTAAAACTTGATCTTAAATAAAACAGACGATCATGATTGTTAGAGGGTTTGTTAAATCGATTTAGTGAGTGGGAGAACTAAATATTTTTTTTTTTAGGTAGGTAACAGATCATAAGGTGAGGATGCAAACGAAAACACAATGAACGGCTAAATTTGTCTTTCAGTTTGTCCCAGTCAGCACAAAACATTGTGTTTTGTATAAAAGACTAGCTATAACCCGTGCTCCCAGGGCACAGACAATTATGTCTAGAAAATCACAGAAGGTTAATTGTTTTGGTCGCTAAATAGGAATAAAAAGTACATCACATTTACAAATAATAAGAAACAAAAAGGCATTAGAAAAAAATTAACAATAAATTAATAATGCTCGTACTAAGCATATCGATGTCAGGTATCACTTCGTACGAGATGTCGTAGAGGAAGGTGATATTTCTCTCATGAAGGTTCACACAGATGAGAATGCCGCGGAAATGTTAACTAAACTGGTGATGTGTAGCAAGTTTCAGCATTGCTTGGAATTGCTACAAATCGGCTCGTGTTAAGTTGCCCGAAAGGGCAGAATGGTGACAAGGTAATGTTTATGTGAAGGGTTGGTAGAACTACGATAGGCTTGATCCTATAAAAGGATACATAGGTAGCCATGGTCATATGGTGCAGTCGGATGAAGTTACAAGAAGCAGATATATCTTAGAAGGAGTAGAGCTGGTGTTCGTCCAAAATTTGAAGTATATCAAATTGTGCACGAGGTGGAGAATTATGAGCGTCAGTGGTGAGACTCCAATTAGAAGTCGGTTTGGTGAGAATCTAATTCCAATTGAATTTTCAAATTGGACTCAAAATTTGGAAACTGCTAAAAATTTGGAAACTGCTCAAAACTCAAGATTGGAGTCAGTTTTCAATGCTATATATAGGGGGTTTGAGTATTGGTAAAATACACAACAACACACAACACAACAACTACTCAACATAGAGTGAGAGCAAGAGAGAGAGAAAGAGATAGAAGGTTATTTTCTATACTGTCTTGGGACGAACTTGCGGGTTGTGTAAGTCGTCTTCATCTATCCTTCAACAAAATTTTCTTGTTCGCCCGAGGACGTAGGTTTTAAGCCGAACCTCGTTAATTCTGTTTGCATATTTAGTGTCTTGGCTTAGCTTTTCGATTAATTTTCATGATCGAATCAATTTCTAAGATAGGTTCGATAGCTTCCGCGAACGTTTAGTACTAACAATTGGTACCAGAGCCTTGTTGAGATTGAACGAAGAGAAGACGGGATCGAGAAGTGGTACGGTCAAATAAGTAAAATATGAGATAGAGAGGTTCAATGGGAAAAACGATTTTTCTTATTGGCGGATGCAGATGAAGAATCTGCTAATCTCTTAGAAATTACACAAGACGCTGACGGGAAAGAAACCTGGAGATATGTCAGATGAGGATTGGGAAGAGTTAGATCTCGAAGCACGGGCAACCATTATGTCGTGTCTTGAGAGGGACGTGACGTTCCTAGTAGACGGAGAAACAACGGCGGCGAGTGTGTGGTTAAAGCTAGAAAGAAACTTCACGACGAAAACTTTAACGAATTGGGTCTACTTAAAATCTAAATTATTCACGTGTAGAATGGAAGAGGGTTCTTCTATTCAGGAATATGTGAACAGGTTTGACAAGATTATCTCAGATTTGAAAGATATTGATGTTAAGATTGAGGATGAGGACCAAACCCTCATATTGTTACTTTCATTGCCTAATTCCTATGATAACCTTGTTCCAACTTTGATGCTTGTTGGTGATAGTCTTAGCATGGAAGAGACGAGAAATTCGTTATTAGCGGATGACCTTCGTAAGGTTGCTACTAGCGGTATGACGTCGGGTGGAGTAGACAAGGATCAAACACAAGGGTTGTTTGCAACGAGGGGGGAGGAGTAATGAAAGAGGAAAGGGCGGGGAATCTAGATCCAAATCTAGAGGCTCTTTCAAGAAAACGTGCTTTAGTTGTGGTGAGCTTGGCCACTTTAAAGCGCCTTGTCTAAAGAAAAAGTTGAAGCAAAAGAACGAAGGCTACAAAGGGAAACAAGAGATGCAAGAGGCGGGATATGTGTCAGAAGACCCTGACGAATGTTTCTCGTTAACAGAGGTGTCTGAGGAGATCTCCGATAAGTGGATGCTTGATTCAGGGGCGTCACACCACATGTGTCCAAATAGGAAGTGGTTTACTACCTATGGGAGTAATAGATGGTGGTACAGTTATAATGGGTAAAACTGTGGCACTCGGAACAATACGTATCAAGATGCACGATGGAGTGGTGAGAACATTGACGGACGTAAGACACATACCCGATTTGCGGAAAAATCAAATTTCCCTCAGTGTCTTTGAGCGGAACGACTGTAAGTTAATTATAGAGAATGACTCCATAAAAGTCGTTAAGGGTTCTTTGGTGTTAATGAGAGGTACACGGATGGGGCATTCAAGGAGTTTGTAATCAGGAAGGGATTGTGAGGCACTGGACAGTAGTAAACACACCTCAGCAGAATGGAGTCGCAGAGAGATTGAACCGTACACTACTTGAGAAGGCTATATGTATGCGCTCCAATTTGGGATTAGGCGTAGAATGGTGGACAAAATCTGTTACTACAGCATGTTATATTGGGAACAAGTCTCCACATTCTTCTTTAGATGGCGGCATACCTTACGAGGTATGGTCAGGTAACATGCAGATTACGAGAGACTTAAGGTTTTCGGTTGTACGGCCTATTACCATGTTAAAGGTAATAAACTTGATAATAGAGCAAAGAAGGCAATTTTCTTAGGATATGCAACGGGAGTCAAGGGTTATCGGCTATGGTGTACGGAAGACAAAAAATTTGGAATCAACAGAGATGTGGTGTTTGATCAGTCATCTATTGTAGCTATGGCGAAAGCTACGGTGCCTAGTTGTGGTGATGTTGGGTCTACTAAAGCTCTAGTAGTGGAAGTAGAAGCTGAAGACCAACGGGTTTCTAGGAATCATGATCAGGTGGAGCATCAGGATAATACTCCGGATGAGGAAATTGATGAACACAATCTTTAGGAGGTTCAAGGACAAGGTACACAAGTTTTACAACAACAGTTGTAGGATGTTTCGGTACACACTAGGCCCAAAACGGTTATATAAGCCGGTACAAAGGTTAGGGTCAGACAAACCTCTTAGGCATTACGGGCAGGCAAATGTGTTTGAATATGCACTCTCGGTGGAAGACGACGAGCCGGTCACTTTCAAACAAGCTATTACCGCGGAGGAAAGAGAGATTTGGTTGGTTTCAATGCAAGAAGAGATGAAGTCTTTTCACAAGAACAAGACATGGGAGGTTGTCCCATTGCCCGAAGGAAAGTCTATTATTGGTTGTAAATGGGTATACAAGGAGAAAGAGGATTCTTTCGAGATCAAGGGTACAAGGTGTAAGGCAAGACTAGTGACCAAGGGTTATGCACAGAAAGAAGGGGTCGACTACAATGAGATTTTCTCCCCGATCGTGAAACATACTTCTATTCGGGTGCTATTGAGTATTGTTGCTCACAGTGATCTTGAGCTGGAACAACTCGATGTTAAAACCGCCTTCTTGCACGGTGATTTGGAAGAAGAAATATAGATGGCTCAACCTAAGGGATACAAGGTTGAGGGCAAAGAAAATCAAGTAATGTCGTTTGAGGAAGTCTCTTTACGGATTGAAACAATCCCCTCGCCAATGGTACAAACGATTTGATTTTTTTCATGCTAAAGCATGGTTTTCGCAGAAGTGACTATATTGTGTATACATCAAGAAGCTTCGCGAAGGTGACTTTATTTGTCTCCTTTTGTATGTGGATGACATGCTTATTGCTACTCGAAGCATGGTGGAGATAGATAAGTTGAAATCTCAACTCAGTCAAGAGTTTGAGATGAAAGACATGGGCGCTGCAAAGAAGATACTGGGAATGGAGATTAAGAGAGAGCGGTCAAGTAAGAAACTGGCCGAGGGTGTGAAGGAAGCATTATGGTTGTGGGGTCTTCTGGATGATCTAGGGATTAAGAAGGAGTGCATAGGGGTATGGTGTGATAGTCAAAGCGTGATTCACTTGGCGAAGAATCAGGTTCATCATACTCGTACTAAGCATATCGATGTCAAGTATCACTTCGTACGCGATGTCGTAGAGGAAGGTGATATTTCTCTCATGAAGGTTCACACAGATGAGAATCCTGCGGACATGTTAACTAAAGTGGTGACGTGAAGCAAGTTTCAGCATTGCTTGGAATTGCTACAAATCGGCTCGTGTTAAGTTGCCCGAAAGGGCATAATGGCGACAAGGTAATCTTTATGTGAAGGGTTGGTAGAACTACGATAGGCTTGATCCTATAAAAGGGTACGTATGCAGCCATGGTCATATGGTGCAGTCGGATGAAGTTACAAGAAGCAGATATATCTTACAAGGAGTAGAGCTGGTGTTCGTCCAAAATTTGATGTATATCAAATTGTGCACGAGGTGGAGAATTGTGAGAGTCGGTGGTGAGACTCCAAGTGGAAGTCGGTTTGGTGAGAATCCAATTCCAAAATGGACTCAAAATTTGGAAACTGCAAAAAACTCAAAACTCAAGATTGGAGTCAGTTTTCAATGCTACATATAGGGAGTTTGAGTATTGGTAAAATACACAACAACACACAACACAACAACTACTCAACATAGAATGAGAGCAAGACAGATAGATAGAAGGTTATTTTCTATACTGTCTTGGGACGAACTTGCGGGTTGTGTGAGTCGTCTTCATCTATCCTTCAATAAAGATTTCTTGTTCGCCTGAGGGCGTAGGCTTTAAGCCTAACCTCGTTAATTCTGTTTGCATATTTAGTTTCTTGGCTTAGCTTTTCAATTAATTTTCATAATTGGATCAATTTCTAGGATAAGTTCGATAGCTTCCGCGAACGTTTATTACTAACAATAAGACTACCAGCTAATTGACTTTTATTCATCTAAAAAAATATTGAAATAAAAAATATTATTCAAATCGTAGTACAATTAAAAAAAATAATAACAATTCAGTCTCCAAAATAGATGTTATTTTTAATCTAATAAAAACGATACAAAACGATTGAAAATCAAAACTTGAAAAAAAAAATTATTCTTCACTTCAGAAAGAGGAACAAAGAAAACAAAAATAACATAGTTCGGTAAAGAAAGTGATAGATGTATAGAGAGAGATTTATCTTGTATCAACAATTAGATTTGTATTTACAATCAAACATTTTGCTGAACTTAAAGAAAATAAACAACATCAAGCAATTATATTTGTATTTACAATCAAATATTTTTACTAAACTTAAAGAGAATAAACAACATCAAGTTAATCATACATTTTTAATTACACAATAACAAAATCAAGAAAAGCTAACACTAATTGAACTAAGAAAAACTATCCACTAAAAAAAGTAATATTGAACAATTTCGTTGTCGACATAAATCTCTTCTACTAACAAGTGAGAAATGTCTTTTAACAAAAAAAAGAAGAAGTGACAAATATAGTAAGAGAAAGGGGAAGAAGGAGGTGTAAGAAAGAAAGATTGTAAGAGGAAAGTGTATAAAGAGAGGAGAAGGGATAAAATCCCTTAATATTCTTCTTTTATAATTGAAAAAGTATTAACGTTTAAGAAGTTATGGAATTAGAGAGGTTATGGGACAGAGATCAAGGGTTATGATTTAAGCAGATTCCAGGGTTAAGATCTAAGGGTTACACTTTCATAACTTAAAAACAGTTAATATTTATAAATAGTTAACGGAGATAATAGAATGTGAATGGTTATATAGATGACAAAATTTAATTACCATCAATTCTAGAGTTAATTCTTCTTTGGCCTCCTACTTTGTGACCAGCTTCCTTTATGGCCCTATATTTTCTGTAAATTCAAATTTGGCCCCATATTTTCATGTAAATGCCATAACTACCCCCCCCATTAATATATTTTCAAAATAAATTTAATTAGTAAATATTTCTCTCCACCTCAATTCCACCTCACATCCCTCTCCATCACACATGTCTCTCCACCTCATCTCTCTCTCCACCTCACCTCTTTCTTCTCAGACGAAGGTCGCCGACCGGCGACCTCCGATCGGCGACCTTCGATCGGCGACCTCCGATCGGCGACCTCCGACATGAAAAATAAAATCTCTCTTCTCTTCTCCCTTTCTCTCTCTCTCCTTTCTTCTCTCCCGTTCTCTCTCATTTCTTCTCTCCCTCTCTCTCTCATTTCTTCTCTCCCTACTCTCTTTTACTCTCTAAAGCTCTGGCAAAGGGGAGGAACCCCTTCGCGGGAGCTCCTGGTTTCCAAACGAAACCAGACCAGACGAGATCTGGTCTGGAAATCAGACAAGATCTTGTCTCGTCTGGTCTGAAAACCAGACAAGATCTTGTCTCGTCTGGTCTGGTTTCGTCTGGAAACCAGGAGCTCCCGCGAAGGGGCTCCTCCCCTTCGCTAGAGCTTTAGAAAGAGAAAGAGAGTAGGGAGAGAGAGAGTGACAGAAGAAAAGAGAGAGGAAGCGAGATTTTTTTATATTTTTATGTTGAAGGTCGCCGGCCGGAAAATTTTCCGGCCGGCGACCTTCGTCGGAGAAGAAATAGGTGAAGTGGAGAGAGAGGAGTCGGACCCCAAATGCCTTGTCATTATGGCTTCGCGTGTTGCCGAGGGGATTTTAATTCTTCTTTGACGCCTTCTTCTGTTTTAGGGAGGCTTTTGATCTTCTTCTTCCATTATTAATAGCCTCCATTGACCTTCGAATTCTCCTCACTTTTCAATCCTTGTTGTGTTGGGAGTTTTAAAGATGAGGCCACTGTTTGTGTTTATATTTGGTTTCTCCCTTGTTTTGTTTATGTTTCTTCATAATGTCCGTAGTAAAGGGTGAACTTCTTCATAATGGTTGTGGTAACCCCATGCGCCATTTTGGTATGTACCACCAGGGAGGGGTTGATTCCCTTGCTGCCTTCAACTGGGGTGCAAAGGAGAATGTGATGGCGATGGAGGAGAATCTTCTCCCTCGGTTGTCTTATTGCCTTGGGAATCCTTTGGAAAGGTGGCTTCTCGGGATGATCTTCTCTCAACCGACTTGCGCAAGTGGTCCTCTATCCTTCGATGTTCTTCGGTTTCCTCGTTGTTTTGTCTTTTTTTTTGTGGGTTTTATACCCATTTTTGCAATTTCTTCTGTAATAGACCCAGGCACCCACGGTTATCTCAGTGTCCCTAACTGCAATTTCTTCAGTAATAGACTTTGCTGAGTGATGAATAAAATCATCTGCTGTTGCTCTCCCTTTATTGTTTGTTGTTTTCTGAGTATCACCCGCCTTTTCGCGAAGGAGCGCCGGTTCGTCTTTAATACCTATTGCTTTATTAAAACTGCTCTGATCGAAACATTTGTTCGTTTTGTCTTCCCATGGCCTGGTTCTATAAATATGACTCAGATGGACGGATAATTTCATTCGTCTCTTTCATGGCCAGTTTGTTTATCCAAAGGCTTCTTCCCCATGATAATCTTAGAATTAGCTTTCACATGTCGCTCCTTACTGACGAGTTTTTCGTTCGTCGTTATCATGTTGATGCCGAAGGCGAAGGTCTGATCAGGGTTTTCCGCCTCATAGGTTTGTATGTCTTTGAGAATCTAGAGATGATTCTGTTTGGCGAGCCTTTCTTTCCCCTGCATTTTCCTAGAGAGGGGCGTTGAATGATGGCCTGCCAGTGACCCTCGAAGTGATGGGATACCTGATTCGTTTGATGGACGGGTCGTCTTGTGGCAGTGATCATACGGACCTCTATAGAACTAGTTCCTTCTGATGTAATCTCCTTGTTCACTCATTCTCCCTCCTCTTCCTCTTCATCTTATATGTAAATGGTCGATGATATATACTTAGACATCCTTTCTTGCTTATGTTTTTATCTACATACATACTTAAACATGGAATAATTATTTGTGAAAACCCTAATCTTACTAATGTAATATTCCTAACTTACTACGCATGCTCCATATGATCGCTTCTGCAAAGATAAAGAAAATTAGACTTATTCTATAATGCCCTAATCTTACTATTTCCCTCTGCAAAATAGAACCCAAGTTAGCCCTGTATAATAATTTCTGAATAGTTTCATAGGTAGTCCTGGAACTTTCCTTGGACCCCTGGTCGTGGCCTTGGCTACCAGGGCTTCTTTGTCTGCTTGAGCACGACTAGTTTTTCTAGGACTTCTCCTTAGGCCCCTGGTCGTGGCCTTAGCTACCAGGTTGCTTCGTCGGCTTGAGCACGACTAGCTTCACTAGGACCTCTCCTTAGGCCCCTGGTCGTGTCTGATGATGCATAAAATGTCAAGACGCTGACTAACGTCTAAAGAGTTAAGATCAGACCTGAAGTCCTTTGGGTCAACCCGGCTTAAGGCAACAGGTCAGCTGAACCCTTAACGATCCGTCACAGATTCCCCTAACTGGGAGGCCGACTAGAGGAAACCAACCCTGTAACGCTCTTGGCATGAACGGATCAGCCCTGGGGTTTCTAAAGGAATGAGGGGGTCCACGTAGGTTCGGTAGATGTCTTACGCCCATAACTAGGAAGGCAAAAGCGCACTAGCAACCTACCAACTTAATCCCAGAATATCTACAGAGATCTCATTCGGTGACAGATCTCTAAGTGTTTAAGCAAGTTTGGACTTCACGCGTCTAAGGGAGGAAACTTCTCCCTAAAGATCTATCACATCGGCAGGATATCTCTGAAAGGTCCTCGAATTTATGAACTTTCATCTATCCTGAATACGAGATAAACACAAGGCCCCCAAATCATCCTTCAAAGAACACGATCTCTAAATCCAAAGAGATCACAAGAAACTCTGAGTTCTAACAGCTCGCCCCCAAAAGGATCGATCAATATTCATTCTTTTACTACAAAGAGCACTCTAACTATCTTGAGCGTCAGAGCGGTTTTCGAACCCTTTGCAGGTTTCCTCCCCTTGGGAATAGACGAACAGTAGCTGGAGCAGGAGTAAGGAGCAAGGAGCAGGAACAAGGAGCAAGGAGCAGGAGCAAGGAGCAGGAGCTCGGAGCTCAGAGTAGGAGTACAGAGGCAGAGAACCAGAGCTGGAAGCAGGAACACTCAACAGAATCTGACTTAACGTAACAGAATATTCAATCATAACGGAGGTTGTCATGCATCAACTCCCTGTTTCATGTTGATACAACAAAAGACCATTTTTTGACATCATCATTTGGTGCCAGAGGAAGGGGATCTCTCCACAAAATCATTAGTTCGGTAACCCGAACTCTTTTCATTACATTTTCAGAACTAACTGTTTCTTTAAGACCCTCAGGTAAACATATCCTCAGAGGAACACACCCCTCGCGGATCCCAAAACCTGATACCCAACCTGGTTGAACTCATGGTCGAAATTGAACAACTTAAGGCCGACAGCGTACGAGGGAACGAAGAGGTAAAAAAATTACAAGAAAGCCTCCGTAAGGCCGAAACAATCAGGAAAAGCACAGCACCGGAAGAAAGAAAGGAAACAATCAGGATGCACGCCTGAAGACTCTTCTCGCCGGTTAATGCGTTCTCGACCGGAACTCTGGAGTTACAACCGGTGATCAGATGCAATTAGAGAGCATCCTAGACGAATATGGAGCACTGGATCCAAATCGCCCGTACATCCTTAGAAACAAGGGGGGTCGGTGAAGGATGCATTGACGATCCGACGGTCTGCGAGGAGCTCATACATCAAGTAGGGGAGCTGACCCGAGAAAGTGAAAAAGAGAAACAGTGGGGAAGAGCAGTAATACACCAGCCCCCTCTCAATCGGGAGATATTGAAGTCGGAGAAACCAAAGAACTTCAAAGGCCCAGCACTTGACCACTATTATGGTTTGGAGGATCCAAGAGTGTTCATCAATAATTACACTTCAGTAATGAACCTTTATACTACCGACCAGAATGTGTGGTGTGTGGTTTTTGCCACCATACTGAAAGGGCCAGCCCAGACGTGGTACCAAGCGTTGGCGCCTGGCTTAATCAAATGCTTAAGTCACAGTTGTTCGCCGACGAGGAAGGGTTTTCACCACCCCAAACTCAAGAAGGTACTAGGTATGATGACGAGGTTAATACGTCTAACCCTAGTACTAAGTTAAATGTCGATGAATTTACTGATAATATCCTAGAGCCTGAAAGGTCTGATGACCTTGTTGTCTTGCTTCCTCCACCTGTGTCATCTCACCATGATAAGACTGCATTAGACGCTAATGATGGCTCTATGAGCAAGTTTGAGGGTGACACAATTTTGAACTTTCCGATATTTGACACGTGTAAGGAGTCAGTCTTAGATGAAATTCTAGGAAGGCATGATATTATAAATTACTGCGAGGCTTTAGATGTCTTTGAGGACATTGATGACGCTAGAGACATGTTGGATAGTTTGTCAGACTGTTTACCTAAGGAAACCATGGACTTTGACTTGGTCCCCGAGCATACTGCCTTACCCTTAGAGTCTAGTTTGACCTTTCACATGGTCTCAAACTCAGTTGTTGATCCATTTTGGGACAATTCAGACGTCTCTTCAAGAATGTCTTTGGAGATAGCGGATATTCTATCCACTAAGCTTGCAGATGACTTTTTGCCTTCGACTGATATATTGACCCTTCATTATTATGTCGATCCTTTTGATAACTTTCTAACGTTGTTCCTAGTATTTATAGTTACTTAGTGGACTGTGCATCCACTTAGTTTGGGGATTGCCCCTCTTCTGTGATAGTCTCACATGCACTCTCTGCAATTCATAAAAATGTGAGACTATCGTTCACTGAAAACTTTGTGTTTTGGGTGGACCCACAGATGTATCGGTTATTGGTTTACAGTTAATCACATATTTGTAATCCAGTAGGTATAATTTTTTCTATTTTTCGAATCATCTGTTTCGTCTGGCTGAAGACGTTAAACTTAGCGCTTTCTGGGAGGCAACCCACCGTTAGTGAAGGATTTATCCGTTCGGTCTGAAGGAGATGTCCTTCCGAAGGAGTGTCCTTCGACCAAGGTGGCAATGCGATCAATTTGTCAGTTAGGATAACGATGACCACACGTAAAGATCATCCAGTCCGGTCCAATTAGGGGTCGTAATGCTTTGCTAGAAGCCAACTACGATCGTCGGATTAAGGAGTTGATTCGCGGCTAACATAGACCGGATCCTACAACGGGTTACACATAAGAGTGGTAGCTTGATCGGAGAGAATTGACTAGACGGGAACTGGCTAAAGTTGGATGGGATTCGACTGGAAAGGCCGAAAGGGTCCGAATGGAGATTCGGGACAAGATAGAAGGAAGGCTCTTTGGGCCGGCCATGAGATGGCCGACCAGAGTAAGTGGGCCGGTCATATAAGGCCCATGGTGGGCTGCCCTGGCCGGCCACACTTAAAGGGTTATCAAAATACCCCAAAAGGGTAGTTTGGTAATTATCTTTTCTGTGACCCAGAAATAGAAAACCTAATCTGAATGAGATTCTAATTAGGGTTTGTCTATATATTGGGTCAGTTGAGAACAGAAAAGGTGTGGATTTTTCTCTAAGGAAAAATATACAGCTTTCTTTCTCTCTGAATATACAGCTATTGGAGAGAGAGGAATATAGAGAAAAAGCTCTCGTTCTATCAATCTAGTCAAGAAGAAGAGTTCTTCTCAACCTTCTAGTAAGTCCTAGCAGTCTGAAAGGAAGGGAGATCAAGTCTATTCACTCGGTGTCTCAAGTAGAGGAGCTACAATTGGAGCTCTCGATCTTTGCATGCGATTGGAATGGTTCGAGGGAAAAACGCGTTAAGGTATTTATCCCTCTCTAGTTCATTGATTAGTTTATGCATAACGATCCTAGGCAATCTAGTGTTAAACATGAGATGTTTGAGATTCCGTTTACAACACTAGTTAGTGTATAGGATACACAAAACCCCACAGTTAGGACGTTGGAATCAGGTAATATCTTTTCCTTCACCCTGTTATTTTTTTCCATAGTCTTCAGAACATTGAGGACAATCTTCGGTTTAAGTTTGGGGATAGGGGATTGAAATTTTTGCTAAGTCCTTATTTCAAAGATTCATAAGGGTTTAAAATTTTTTCAAAATTTTTAATTTTTGGATTGAAAATGTGAATCTAGTTGTTTTTGCTTGTTAATAGTTATAGAGTCTAGTTGATCGAGTTATTCGTCTGCTAAAGGTTTTTCCACGAATTTCGAGTCTTGAAGTTGTCTGTGCACTAGCCATATGAGTGTTAGATAGGTGAAGAGTAGACATTTCTGAGTGAACTAGATTGATCATTAGTGGAGACTTAACCTATGTGAGATTCTGAGCCTTTATTTTTGTTTTGAGTGATCTCTTCTGTGATAACTCTGAGTAGAGTGAAGAGCTACTCAACCTCGCAAGATTCATTAGAGCTCAGTTGATCTCTTGAGTTCAAATTTTACAATCACTAGGGATGTCATCAGGAAGCAAACCCTTCTCTTGTAGTCTGAGAAGCTTGAAAGCAATGTCAACTAATGGAAAATAGATCTCATCCATCATTTAGAACCCTGAGAATAAGGCATGAAGCAAAGTGGAGAAAATTATACCCAAGGAAATTGTTAAGAAAGTAAGTTGTGTATTTTGATTTTTATTACCAGAAGTGTGTCAAAAAAAAATAGAAATAGAAATAGAAAAAGAAAAAAGTGTTTGTGTAGTTTTGTTTAAGTACTGTTTATCCCTTGAAGTAGTTCTTGAAGATTTGAAGGCGTCAAGTTCTCAAGAGTTCTAGTCACGTCATCATTATAGTCTACTGACCTCTAGGAAGCATTGTTAGATAGCTGATCAGGTGAAAAGAGTTGGTTAGCTTCCCCATTCCGTATTAGTGGTTGTTTCCTTTCTATGAGATCAGTCGTTTGCCAAAAATTTAGTCCGTCTTTTGTAATGTGTTGAGTTTTTCTTTATGCTCATACTCGCACATTGAGTGAAACATTTCGGAGTAACTTAAACTTTTGAGTGTATGACTGTGAGGCAGTAGTCGAGGCGAAATGTATTGAGAAGGTAATCAAGGTCTTCTCTGTTCTGAACCGAAATGATACTCATATTGGCTGGTCACGTGCACTTTAGGTCTTGATTACTAGTGAAGAGAATTTTAGCTTTTGTATGGTTTGGTTGGCTTGGATTTCATTCTATTAACTTTCGAAAATCTACCGGATAAACCTTTTTAGTCCACATCAGCCAAGCACGCTCGTAGAACTGATAGGAAGGTTCAACAATTCATAAGAAAGGAGGAAGATTATCGAAGGATGAAGGAAGTAGCCAACATCCCATACGAATGAGAATCATCCAGGAAGAAAGAACGAGAGGAAGCAAAGTCCTCCAGGGAACGAGACCGGAGCAGGAGGTCAAGACCTGATTTCACCACATACACCCCACTAGCGAGGGGCAGAGAGGAAATTTTGCAGATACTCAAGTCAAAAGGAAGAGTAGAGGTTCAAAAACCTAATGACGATGGAGAGGAGTTCAGCACCATAGACATGACTCCATGGTGCGCTTTTCACCAAGGATACGGTCATAACACTGACAATTGTCGACACCTTAAGAACCTCATTGAAGAAATGGTAAGCAAAGGTGAGCTAGACAAATACATCAAGAAAGAGCAACAATCTCCTGAATATAAGAACAAGAGGTCAGCAAGCAAAGGAGGAATTGGATCGGGACTGGACACCGACACACATTTCACGAGCTCCAAGAAAATAGTCAAAGGACTAGAAGAGAATGTCGGAGTAATAGGCAACATCAATACCATCACTGGAGACCAACCCTTAGCGGAAGCACCAAGGGAGAACATCGCAGATACGCTAACGAGGCAAAAACATGCCAGCACCGTTCAACAGGCCCAGTGAGGAGACACCACCCATCACCTTCACTGATGATGACTTGGTGGGGGTAATCACCCAACACACAGACCCGATGGTAATAACGGTGATGGTGGCAAATTGGAATGTCGGACGCATTCTAGTCGACACAGGAAGCTCAACCGAAGTCATTAGTCGTACCTGCTTTCAAAAGCTCGGGGTAAGTCCTCAATACCTTAAATCATACAAATCTTGTTTGACAGGATTCGACGACAATCAAGTAGAAACCGATGGAACGGCGTCGCTACCCATGTTGATAGGAGACGGGGAGGTGAAAAAGGCTATAATGCTAAACTTCGCCATAGTCGACAAAATGCATGCCTACAACATCATATTAGGAAGGAACTTCGTCAGGGAATCAGGAGCCACAATCTCTATGAACCACCTAATGATGAAATTCACAGTTCTGGGAACGAACCTCATAGGGACGGTAAGAGGGAATCAAGAAGTAGCTCGGGAATGCTATCTAATCTCAACCCAGGGCTGTGGAGAGGAGACAACCAACCCGGCGACCGTCGGAGGAGATAAGGTTTTCTATAGAGATCCAACAACAGATATGCCAGAATAAAAGCCGCTCAGGTATGGCGAACGACTACTACGTCATCCTATTTTATTTTTTAATTCACCTTATAAATAAAGCCGTTAAGCGGGAGAGTAGCGCTACAAGCTAGAGTTTTATCAAGAAAGGGTATTTTGTACGAAAAATATAACTCAATAAAGGAGAAGTTCTAGCTAAACTAGTCGTGCTCAAGCTGGCGAAAACAAGTAGCTCTAGTAGCCAAAGCCACGACCAGAGGCCTCAAGGAGAAGACCTTGCTAAACTAGTCGTGCTCAAGCCAACGAAAACAAGTAGCTCTAGTAGCCAAAGCCACGACCAGAGGCCTCAAGGAGAAGTACTAGCTAAACTAGTCGTGCTCAAGCCGGCGAAAGCAAGTAGCTCTGGTAGCCAAAGCTACGACCAGAGGCCTAAGGAGAAGTCCTAGCGAAACTAGTTGATCTCAAGCTAACGAAAACATTCCTGGTAGCGAAAGCAACGACTAGGGGCCTAAGGATAAGTCATAGCGAAACTAGTTGAGCTCAAGCCAACGAAAACAACCCTGGTACCGAAAGCAACGACCAGGGGCCTAAGGAGAAGTCCTAGCGAAACTAGTTGAGCTCAAGCCAATGGAAGCAACCCTGGTAGATAAGGCCGCGACCAGGGGCAGAACTCAGATCTGATAATTATTCGAAAACAATTATACAGGGCTAATCTGGGCTTTATTTTGCAGAGGGAATTAGTCAGTCAGGTCATGCTAAAATAGGTCTAACTTTTCTTTTGTGCAGGAGCGATCATCTGGAGCATGCGTAGTAAGATATGAGAATTGCATTAGTAAGATTAGGGCTAATTAACCATAATGTATATTTGTTTCATGATCTCTTTATATAGAAGCAAACAAAGGAGAGATAAGCAAGTAAAAATAATATAGATGACAACCATTGACAGGAGTTCACCGAAAACAACAAAAAGCTATGATAATTACACATCAGAAGAGGAGGATGGAGCAGCAGGAGGGCCGCCAATGTCCACCAAGGCTTTGACAATTACAACAAGCAGTCGACCACCCCCACGGCGACGAAACAGAAATCCGACGGCCGAAAAAAGGGCAGGTTCAGACGCACTCGTGGTGCCGGTCAACGAATATACCAGCAGGGGATAAAGTGGTCTGGCTACGACCAACGCCGAAAGGTTGTCTTCTTCCAACAGGTCCCAGGGACGAAGGACATCAACGACAGCTTCACCGACCACTTCCATGCATAAATTTTCAATTGAAGAGTCATCGTCGTTGAGAGACATGTGAAAGGTCACCCTTATGTCGCCGCCAGGAAGAGTCCCACTAACCATTAAGATATCTATAACAAGACCTATAGAGCATTCGTATTGCACCTTCAGGCGTATTTATAGGATACAAGGGTAGCCATGAATGGGCACGACCATCGAAGAGTCGCGGCGAACAGAAACGAGTGGAAAATAAAAGATCAACAGACTTACGTGCGGAAAAGTAAAGAAAGGAGTGAAAATCATAAAGGTGATTTTATTAATTCTTGAAACATGATTTATTAGAGAAGAAATTACAACCAAAATACATTAAGAAGAGTGCGACTATTCAGATCTATTACAGAAGAAATTGCAAAAAAGGATATAAAATCCACAAAAAGAAGAGACAGGGCAATAAAAAAACCAAAGAACGCGAAGGACTAGAAGAACAGTCGCGTAATTTGGTTGAACAAGAGTTGAGAGATCATCGAGAACCACCTTCCAAAGGACTGCCAAAGCAAGAAGACATCTAAGGAAGAAATAACCCTCTTTCCACCACCGTCACCTTCTCCGCACCCCAGTTGGAGGAGGCACTGGTAACCACACACCTCTGTGGAATTTGGCAAAATGGCACATAGAGTTACCATGGCCATTACGGAGAAGTCCACCTTTTACCACGGTCATTATGGAGAAACACCCATCAAACAGGTAACAAATATGAATTCAAACAGAGACCTCATCTCGGGTCTCTAATGGAAACAAGAGCTAAGAAGAAATATCGGAAAATATTAGTGAAGAAAAGGTTTCTAAGTATTGGGAAATCAAAGAGCCAAAATAAGTTATTTATAGTGGAAGAAAAAAGCCAAAAGACTCTCTCAACAAAGGGAGGTCATTAAGGCAAGGAAGTGGAAGCACCTCGGGAACATCTGAAGTCATAATGACTGGAAGGTACTCACGGTTGGAGACTGATCAAGTCGGAGAAGATATTAGCGGGACCCGAGAAAACACGCTGGTCTCTCCACTCATTGAACACCACATGTCCACGCATGGCAACAGAACTGCCGTGTGTAGATACCCAAAGGATTAACGCCAGAAAATGCGCGGTAAGAGGATTAAATCTGTGACGTCACAGAATCACACATAGAAAGGAAATCAATTGCCCGGGCAGAAATCGAGGCGTGTCATGGAAGAATAAACCACGTGTCCATCAGCTCAAGCTAACACCGCCTGAATTAGTTCTGGCAAAAGCAGTTTTAAAAGAAGAATTCCGCCAGTACAGTTAGAAAAGAAAGCATCTCCAACAACTCGGTACAAATCAGCTCACGAATGCACAACTACGGAAAATCAAAAAGGCTACCAAGCTTCACAAAACAGCTCTGGTCCAGGTAAACCCTCTATCTTCAGGGTCTTCAATGTTTGAGAGACACGAGTTACTTCTACTCCTCAGTCTCATTACTTTCGACTAAGGATTGGTGGGACTCATGATGATGCATAAAATGTCCAGACGTTGACTAACGTCTAAAGAGTCAAGATCAGACCTTGAGTCCATTCGGTCAACCCAGCTTAAGGCAACAGGTCATCTGAACCCTTAACGATCTATCACAAACTCCCCTAACTAGGAGGTCGGCTAGAGGAAACCAGCCCTTTAACGCCCTTAGCATGAACAGATCAACCCTGGGGATTCTAAAGGAATGAAGGGGGTACACGTAGGTTTGGTCGATGTCTTACGCCCAGAACTGGGAAGGCAAAAGCGCACTAACAACCTACCGACTTAATCCCAAAATATCTATAGAGATCTCAGTCGGTTACAGATCTCTAAGTGTTTAAGCAAGTTTGGACTTCACGCATCTAAGGGAGCAAACTTCTCTCTAAAGATCTATCACATCGGCAGGATATCTATAAAAGGTCCTCGAACTTAAGACTTTAATCTATCCTGAATACGAGATAAACACAAAGGGAAAACTTCCCTTCACGGCAATCACCGTCGCCTCTTAAGCCTATAAAAGGCCCCCAAATCGTTTTTCAAATCACACGATATTTGAATCCAAAAAGATCACAAGAAACTCTAAGTTCTCACAACTCGCCCCCAAAAGGATCGATTAATATTCATTTTTTTACTGCAAAGAGCACCCTGACTGTCTTGAGCGTCGGAGCGGTTTTCGAACCCTTTGCAGGTCCCCCTTTGGGTATAGACGAACAAGAGCTGAAGCAGGAGTAAGGAGCAAGGAACAGGAGCAAGGAGCAAGGAACAGAAGCAAGAGCTATGAGCGAGGAGAAAGAGTACAGAGGCAGGTAACCAGAGCTGGAAGCATGAACACTTAACAGAATCTAACTTAACATAACAGAATATTCGATCATAACGGAGGCTGTCATGCATCAAGTCCCTGTTTCATGCTGATATAACAGAAGGCTATTTTTTGACATCAGTAGTGACCTTAGCTACCAGGGCTGCTTCGTCGGCTGGAGCACGACTAGTTTCACTTGAACTTCTCCTTGGGCCCTTGGTCGTGGCCTTAGGTACCGGGGTTATGTCGTCGGCTTGAGCACGACTAGTTTCACTAGGACTTCTCCTTGGGCCCCTGATCGTCGCTCTCGCTATGAGGGTTGTTTTGCCGTCTTGAGCACGACTAGTTTCACTAGGACTTCTCCTTGGGCCCTTGATCGTCGCTCTCGCTATCAGGGTTGTTCCGTCGGCTTGAGCACGACTAGTTTCACTAGGACTTCTCCTTGGGGCCCTGGTCGTGGCCTTGGCTACCAGGGTTATTTCGTCGGCTTGAGCACAACTAGTTTCAGTAGGACTTCTCTTTGGGCCCCTGGTCGTCACTTTCGCTATTAGGGTTGTCGGTTTACAACTTGGTTAACTAGGACTTCTCCTTGGGACCCCTAGTGAGGGATCGCGTTTTACTTGAGCAAAGTGAGTTTAACTAGGACTCCTCCTTAGGGCCCTGGTCGTGGCCTTGGCTATCAGGGTTGTCCGTTTTGCTGAGGCAAAGTGAATTTTACTAGGACTCCTCCTTAGGTCCCCTGGTCGTTGCTTTTGCTAGCAGGGCTATCCGTTTTGCTCGCATAAAGGTGAGTTTAACTAAGACTCCTCCTTAAGGCCCCTGGTCGTTTCTTTCGCTATCAGAGCTATCCGTTTTGCCGAAGCAAAGTAAGTTTAACTAGGACTCCTCCTTAGGGCCCCTGGTTGTTGCTTTCGCTACCAGGGATATCCGTTTTTCCGAAGCAAAGTAAGTTTAACTAGGACTCCACCTTGTATAATACTTGTTTCCGAAAAGTATTATTTATTAATAGATACTACAACTATTGCCACATCATGGCCTACTGGCCTTATTGTAAGATAATTTAAAAGAAAGTACGACTCATTGTACCTGAGGGGTTTATGTCTTACTCTTGCATGTCTGCGGTGGGATTGTCGTAGCAAATCCTTCATCTCTAACGCTAATTAGGATTGCTGACTGGCATTTGCAATTTCGTATCGAGATCAGGTAACATTCCCGAGCCACCTCTTGATTTCCCTGAACTGTTCCTACTAGGCTCGTCCCCAGGATCGGGAATTTCATCATCAGGTGGTTCATGGAAATGATAGCTCCGGACTCTCTTAAGAAGTTCCTTCCTAGGATGATATTATAGGCATTTAGTTTTCCGATTACAGCAAAATTGAGCATCATGATTTTATTGGTCGCTCCGTCTCCGATCAGCATTGGAAGTTGTATGATCTCGTCGGTTTCAACTTGATTGTCTCTGAATCCCGTCAAGCAAGACTTCTAAGTCTTGAGGTACTGGGGGCTTACCCCCAGTTTCTGGAAGCATGTTCTGCTCATTACTTCGGTTGAACTTCCCGTGTCAACCAAGATTCGTCTGACATTCTAATTGGATACTACCGCCGCTATCACCAACAGGTCGGTATATGGGGTGAATATGCCCATTAAGTCTTCATCAGTGAAGATTATCGGTGGTGTTTCCTTGTTGGGCATGACGAACAAGGCCGGACAGTTCTTTGCTTCGTTGGCGTATCTGCGCTGCTCACCTTTTGTATTCCCACTAAGGGTCGGGCCTCCAGCGATAGTGCTAATATTCCTCATTATGCTCGCGTGTTCATCGGGTCCTTTAGCCATCTTTTTGGCAGATGTGGAGTGTGTGTTGGTGTCCAAACCGGACCCAACTCCTCCCATGCCTAAACTCTTTTTGTTTTTGTAGTGGGTAGGCTGCTGCTCCTTCCTGTAATCGTAGGTTTGGGACTCCCTTCTAATATACTTCTCCAGTTCTCCCTTACTTACGAGTTCTTCTATTAGATTCTTGAGGTGCCGAGAACTGTCGGTTCTGTTGGTTTGGGCAGCTGGACCTTCTCTTTTGAAAAGAGGATTTGCAGGATTTCTTCTCTGCCTTTCGCCAGGGGAGTGTATGCCGCGAAGTCGGGCCTTATTCGCCTGCTCCGGTCTCGTTCCCTAATGAGTTTTGCTTCCTCTCTCTTCTTTCTTCTGGTCGGGTCTGCCTCATACTAGATGCTAGTTATTTCCTTTATTCTCCGGTCATTTTCCTCTTTTCTGATGAATTGTTCGACCTTTTCTATCAGCTCTCTGAGATCACCGGGTTCTCTGTTGGCTATTTCTTGCAAGACGTTGTCCTGCCAAAGGCACCGTTTTAGGGCGGAAAAGGCAACCTTTCGCTTGAGGTCTGGAATTTGCACTATGAGGATTCGAAATCCTTGCCAGTAAGTCGTGAGGGGCTCGTTATTTCTTTGGCCGATGTTGAAAAGGTCATCCGTCTTTTTCTTGATTGTGACGCTGCCTCTGAAGGCATCACCGAACGCCTGTGCGAGTTCTTTGAAGGATTTGATTGACCCTGGTTCCATGCCTTGATATCAAGCTTGCGCACGTCCTCTCAGAATCGTGGCGAAAACCACACACCATACGTTCTGATCGGATGTGCTAAGATTCATAACCGAAACTTAGTTTCTGACGAAGACCACCGGGTCCTCCACCCCGTGATAATGCTCCAGTATAGAACATTTGAAGTTCTTGGGTCTCTCAGCTTCCAGGATTTCCTTGCAAAGGAGTGGCAACTTGATTATGGCCTTCGACGACATCTTTTTATTCTCCTTTTGTCGAGTCAACTCTGCCACCTAATGCAAAAGTATTTCACTGAGGGTCGGGTCATCTGTGCATCCGGGGCCGGATCCAGGAGGCTTAGGGATGTAGGGGCGGTTTGGGTCTAGTGCTCCAGCGTCGTCCAACATCTTTTCCAGATAGATCTGGTTGCCTGTCCTAATTATGCTCGATGCCAAGCCGGTTGAGAAAGGTCATGCGGGCGTCGAGAAGAGTTGGCGGGCTTGACTCCTAATCGCCTCCATCCTTTCTTAAGTCGCAGACTCTCTCCTTGCCGCCTCTGCTTTGCGAAGGCTCTCTTGTAGCTATTTCACTTCTGCTTCTCTCTGTAGTTGATCGGCTTTGAGTTATTCGATCTCGGCTAACAACGCGATCGTGTTTGGGAGCCTGGCATGGGACCTCTGAGGGGTGTGTTCGTCTGACGAAATGGTTGTCTGGAGAGCTAGTGAAAACGGTTAGTTTTGATAGTGAAATAGAGAATTCGGGTTACCGAATTGATAGAGTTGCTAGAGAGATGCCCCCTTCCTCTAGCGCCAAATGCTGATGTCAAAAAATGGTCTTCCGTTATATCAGCATGAAAAAGGGAGTTGATGCATGACATCCTCCATTATGTGTGAATATTCTGTGATGTTGAGTATGATTCTCTCGCCTGGTCCTCGCTCCAGTTCTGGTTCCTGCTCCTTGCTCTAAGCTCCAGCTTTTCCTTCTTGCTTCTGCTTCCTTTGATTCCAAGGGGAAAACATGTAAAGGGTTCGAAAACAGCTCCGACGCTGAAGACAATCAGGGTGTTCTTTGCAGTAAAAGATTGAATATTGATTGAACCTTTTGGGGGGTGAGTATGTGTTACTCAAAGAAAGTGGACCTGTCTAGTGGAAGACGATGGGGGCCCTTTTATAGGCAACATTAAGCCAACTTTGATTAGTGGTTGTGGTGAGGCGGTGGTCGTCAAACTGTTAGAGAAGTTTCCTCTTATTCGTATCTAGGATTTCCCTTAAAGTCTATCTCGGATGTTAGATAAGTGGAAGTTCCTAAATTCAAGGATACTTTATAGATATCTTGCCAAAGTGATAGGTCTTTGGGGAGATACTTTCTCCTCTCAGATTCTTCAATCCCAAGCTTGCTTAAGCACTTAAGATCTGTAACCGACTGGGATCTTAAAGGGAGATTCTGAGATTGAATCGGTAAGCTGTAGGCACTTTCCTGTCTCCCTAGTTTAGGGCGTGAGACAGAGGTGTAGCTTACATAGACCCCCCCTCTTATATCTTTAGTGATTCCAGTGCTGATTTATCGGTGCCAAGGGCGAAACAGAGTTGATGCCTCTTAACTTGTCCTGCCGACCTCCCAGTTAGGGGTGTAGGTGGCAGAGCGTCGAGGGCTTAGCTTTTCTGCTGCCTTAAGTCGGGTTGACACGTTGGACTTCAGGTCAAGGCTTGACTTTCTGACGCAATCAACATCTGGACATTTTATGCATCATCAAATATCTCCTACAAACTTTCCTCAACACTTGAAGATGGTACAAATTCATTGCTTAAACTCCACCAAACTTTTAGAATATCACATTCAAGGTTACAAATAAAATCGTATCTCAGAGTTTACCTAAAGTTAGTTTCTTTTTATTCCACTTTTGTGATGTTTCTTTAATCACCAAAAGATAATGACCAAGGTCCAACATGAAAAAGCAGAAATCTATCCATGAATGACACTCATTATCCAAAATGAAGGCGCACCAATTATTTTGAGAGGAAGGGGAGGAAGGAGAAGGTTTTCGGCGTGGGGCGTTCTTCCAACCAAAGAGTGCTTATCAATCCAAGCCGGCTCGGGCTTGGCGTAGGACCGACCCGTTTCGTACTGGCTCGGCCCGTGGAAGCAATTGCAGTAATGTGAAGCGCAAATAAAACTTCCTCAAATGAGTTGGCATACTTGAACAAAAAAACGGGTTGGGCGCTAATAGGCTAGGAATGTAAACTCTGGGCCGCAACCAGGCCCGACCAGTTAATTGTCCTTAGGCAACGCAAAGGGCAAAATAGGAAAGAGAAACCCCAATTCCTATATCTTCACAAACCCAAGATATCTCTTCTTGTCGTTCCTCACAGTAGAGTAGAACGGCCAAAGTAGCGAGAAACTAGAGAGAAAAAGAGGAGTTTTGCAGAGATGACAACCAGACTCAAGAAGAAAAGGAAGAAGAGAGGACACGTAAGTGTCGGACATGGACGTATCGGAAAGCATCGAAAGCATCCAAGAGGTCGTGGTAACGCCGGAGGTATGCATCACCATCGTATCCTCTTCGAAAAATACCATCCTGGTTATTTCGGTAAGGTAGGTATGAGATACTTCCATAAACTTCGTAACAAATTTTATTGCCCAATCGTTAATGTCGAAAAGCTTTGGTCAATGATTCCTGAAGATGTTAAAGACAATTATATAGGTTGTCAACATTTTATAACCAGTCAGGACATTGTTACATATGTAGTTAACAGTTTATAACAACACAATTATATATCTTGTCAACCGGTTATCAAAACATATTTATGTATGTTGTCGACATAAAAAGGTAAAAATGAGATTATGAAAAAAGTAAGACGGTCTCGTTAACTACATAATTATATATATTGTTAACTGTTTAAAAAAGGTTTAAAAGATGAGTGTTTTTACATTAATTTTCTGGAGTGGGGGGTTTTCACTATTTTGGCCCAGAATTTAGACTTTTCATGCATTTTTTCTTTTGTTAAACTGCCTTTTATTACTTCCCAAGGGTGTCCACTCTCTTCACATAGATTTGGAAAAGTGCAGAAATTAAGTGGTTGATAGTGTTGACATAGATCTCAAAATCTTGAAAGTCTCATGTTATACTTTCAAAAGAGGTGGAATCCGTGGTAATTGGGCTTTAGGCCTCTTTCGTGTTGTTGGGTTTTAAGCCTCTTTCATTATTGGTTTAACTTAGGCGGTTATCATGTTTATCACATATTTACGATGTATCAATGCCTTGTAACGACTAACGTTGATCTAAGTCGTAGTCGATTTCTAAAGCTTCTTTCGTCTTGTTGGACTTTAGACCTCTTTCATTATTAGTTTAACTTAGGCGGTTATCATGTTTATCACATCTTCGTGATGTATCCGTGTCAGTTCAATGTATCAGTGCCTTGTAACGACTAACGTTGATCCTAATCAATTTCTTAAAAGAAAGTTTGGTCAAGCTTAATTTTTTTTTGTTGAAACTTAATTGTATCATCGTTAGAGTTTATTGGTAAAATATGCAAACATTTTCTACTCCTAGTTAGAGAAATCGAAAATAATATACTTATTTAGAAACACCACAAAATAAGTTTGTGTTAGCAATTAACCTATAAACTTTTGATTGTTATCTGGGATCGAAATTGGGTCCTCGGGTTTTAGGCCCAAAATAAAACTCAAAAAGGGATTAAGGTCCAATTTTCCAGAAAATAGGATTTTAGTCTTTTTCCCTTTTGGAAGACACATTGTTGATGCATAATGTGTTATGTATGACACAAAAAAATGAAATAAAGTATGAAACTTTAACAATAAATAACACGTTGTTTATGAAACAAAACAAGAATCAATAAACAGAAAAACACTAAGTGGGGGTTATTCGTTCGGACCTTTTATTGGATCTTCAGAATTTTAAAGTTCAGTATTATTGGTTTAGAATCTTTTTTAAGATCTTTAAAAGTCAGTGTTATTGGTTCAAAACTTTTTTTAAGATCTTTTTTAGTCAGTGTTATTGGTTCAAAACCTTTTTTAAGATCTTTAAAAGTCAGTGTTATTGGTTTAGAACCTTTTTTAAGAGCTTTTAAGTGACGTGTTATTCATTTTTTACGAGATTTTAGAACTTTAAACCTAAAATTTGTCCCTAGATCTTTTGGAAGCAATTTTATTAGTGTTTTTGTCTAATTAAAAGATCCACCTATTTAGGTGAAACTTTTAGCCTAAAATTTCTCCCTCTAAAGAAATGACTTATTTTAATTCTTTTCTACACAACCGATTCTCTACTTCTTCTCCTCTCTTTTTAGTCACCTCTCTTTCCTGTTCAAATCTTTATTCCCTTTCTTCACAGAAATACTTCTCTCATCATTCTCTATTTACCTTCCATCTTTTATTGTATTTAATAGGTTAGTCATAGGTGTAGGTTTTGTTGTTGTTGAGATATTCAACAACTTCTATGAGGAAGTCATAGTAAAAAATTGAATTGTTTCTTTAAATTGAAATTGTTGTAGTACATGGAGGGGTGTTGATTTGTCTTTCATACTATAATTTCAAAAAATTTGTTTGTTGATGGACAAATTTGTTCTTGAATTTTTACAAGAGAAAATCTCTAGAATCTCATCATCTTTATCCTTCCACCTAATTTAATAGAAATCCTTAACAAAAAAAGAGAAAACCTAATTTAATAGACTAATAAATAACAATATGTAGCCTACAAACATATGATACCTATAGAGGTGTTGGAACAATACATTGCCTAAAAAGGGATGATGCCCCAAAACAAAACGATGAACCATCATTTTTAGTGCATCATCTTTATTGTTATCCACCTCAATACAATGCTAATATTTTTGATATTTAACTAAAGTAATAAACATTTAATAAAAGTAACAACTTAATCAAATTATGAATGAAAAAAAGAGAGTTTAATTTATTGTTCCAAATTATTAATGAAAATTGAATTGAACTCTTTTTTTTTCATTCATTCAATTAAAGTATTATTGTTCAATTTATGAATGAAAATTGAATTGAAAAAACTTTATCAAATTTATTGTTCAATTTCTTGTTCCAATATCGTTCCAAATCATGCAAAAAAAACTTAATCAATAGAGAGTTCATGAAAAAAAGACAGTTCAGTTTATCTCCATGAATTGTTTCTCCCTCTAGATTATGACATTTGTAGTGAAAATTGAATAGGTTGTTTCTAAATTATGCATGATTGGTTGTAATGGTGATAGTTAGAATTTATTTTTATTACCTGGAGATTACTATTGAGGCTTGTTTCAGATTTAAATAGAATATGTGTTCATCTTGGTATTTCATGAACTAAACAAAGTGGTGTGTGCACTTTCAATTTGTTTTGATTAGATGAATTCGGAGGAAAAAAAAATATATGAAATGGAAAGAGTAATTATCTAAAGTATTCCTTTTAAAATAAGAGTGAAATAAAGAGATGGGTAAAGAGAAATGGGGAGTGACTGCGGGAAAGAGTAAATATCTACAGTTTAGTTTTTAAAATAATATAACTTTTGTTTAATCTCAATCATTAGTTTGAATGACTTAGATTTAAAATGGACCACTTAAAGTTCTAGCAAAAAGTTAAGATCTTCGAAGTGTTAATAAAAAAATGTTCAGAACTTAATGGTCCAGGAATTTTAATGTCCAGAACTTAAAAAATTCAAAACATTAAAGTATCTGAACCTTTAAAGTTTGAAACATTTATGGACCAAAACTCTGAAGATCGAGTAAAAAAGTCTTAACGAATAACATGCCCTAACTTTGACATCTAGACATTCTTTAACTATACTAAATGTGTTTTGTTGTATAAATATACGTAATTGATACTAAATAACGTGTATATTGCGAAACAGATTGTAAGTTTGAAATCAATATCGATAAAATCTGGAAAAAAAAGAAAGACAAATTTGGGGATTGATTTTCAAAAGTGATTTTTTCTTATATAAAAGGTTATGATGAGCATTATGATTAAATAAAAAGGGTTATTTCCCTAATGGCCCCCAACTTTGTGACCAGCTTCCCGCCTGACCCCTACTTCACGAGAAATACTCATATGGCCCCCTTCCGTTATAACACCGTTACTCTCCCTCCTCCATCTCTTTTTCTCTCTCTGCCATGTCACGCCACATCATCTATTACGCCACCTCATCACCTTCTCCGGCAGAGGTCGCAAAGTAGGGGGTCAGGCGGAAAGCTGGTCACAAAGTTGGGGGCCATTAGAGAAATAACCCAAATAAAAATGATAGAGATCTGTTTTTTCTATAGAGATGGGTTAATTTGGACTAAGTATCCATTGTAATTCTTATTTTGGCTTAAAATCCTATATTAGTATTTAGGTGGACTAAATGTGTGTTTAGGTGTAGATTTTTGGACCAGGAACCGAAAAATTAATCGAAAATAAGTTTGTGGTTAATAGTTTTTAACTATTCCATTCAACATAGTTATAACTATTCCATTCAACATCAAATACGAACAACCAAATATTCTGATTAGGGGTGGGAATCGGGCGGGTTCGGGCGGGTTCGGACGGGCTCGGGCAACTATGAGCCGGACTCGGGCGGATCGGGCCGGACCAAACACTCACTATAAGAGCCCGTAACCCGTCCGAGCCCGCCAGCCCGAGCAGGCTCCACCGGACTCGGGCCGGACGGACTCGGGTAATTTGCTTTTCTTTTTAAGAAGATTAAAAATTAATAATTACCAACTATTTATGAAACCCTAGATTACCATGGGGTGAAACCCTAAATTACAAATTTAGGAAAACCTAAACTATCAAAAGATTTAAAAGGATATTAAACCCTAAATCTTCTTACTAACAAATCTCATTTCAAAAAAAATCTTCATACTAACAAATCTTCATACTAACAAATATGGTTTCAAAAAAAGAAAATCTGATTTATTAAACCCTATATTAAATCTTAGATCTTCACAATCACAACTCTTCAAAAAGAAGTTAAACCCTAGATTATCACCTATCCGAAACCCTAAATCTTCATAACAATATATCATAAAAATACAAAGAGATTTCAGTGAAGTAAATGATTACAACATATCAACATAATAAACAAAATTACATCCTTAAAAATAAAAATTACATATCATCATTACAAAATTTACAACCATCTCCATCTCATATAAAAAAAAAACTAACTAACCATTGTAGTCAAGCAAGCACTAGTGCACTACTAACAGAAATCAAGTTGTAGATAAAAGTGAGAGTCAAAGAACAAATCGACAGTAACTGAGAGACTGAGAGACACTAGGATAATAGATGAGATGAGTGTTTAGTTTAATGAAGGTTACTGGTTGTGGTTATTAGAGAGAGAGGCACATAGATAGAGTGAGAGAGAGAGGCGCAGAGAGAGAGAGAGAGAGGCGCATATTAGGTTTAGGATTAGGGTATTCTGTTTTTGAGTCTTTTTATAGGAGAGGAAATGTCTTCTTTAGATCCAACGGCTGAGGGTTATTTTAAAGAATCACCTTACCTCAGCCGTTAGATCATAAGAAACTCGCGGGTTTAGGACGGGCGGGTATTGGGTGGGTTATCACGGACGGGTAGCGGGCGGGCTCTATCGGGCGGGTAACGGACGGGCTTTTCGGGCCGGGACTCGGATTTGAGGGCCTATCCGAATCCCGGCCCTATAAGCCCAAGCCATCGGGCTGGGTAAGCCCGACTCGGGTAGCCTTCGATCTGCGGGTCTAAACGGTCCGGGCGGACCGGGCCGGATTCCGGGTTCCCGGACCGTTTTCCCAGCCCTAATTCTGATATAGGAAAAAAACAACACACCGTTGAGTTCATTAAAATTTTGTCTTTAGTTTATTATAAGTCATACTATTGGCATAATTTTTGTGTGACAAACGAGGATTTTGACCTTCTTCTACTGTGAGTAATAACAGTAAATTGTTTCTCATAAAAAAAACAATAAATTATGGGTATTGTTTCTCATAATTTAGATTCAACACTTTTACCTGAAGATGAGGACTATTCTATACCTATTTAGACACCTTTAACACGAAATCTCTTGTAAAACAGACCAAAATTAGTTGGTCAACGGCCTGCCTAACCACATATATAACTCTTCACCTTACCTAATAAATAATAAATAAGATTTATTAATTATAAGTTATTTTTTTTTGGCAAGTTTAATTGTAAGTTATTGGTTTCTATTGTTTAATTTCCTTTTTTATTATCGTACAAGGTTAGAGCATCTCCAATGCAAAACTCAAAAAAATCTCTATTCATAGTAGGTGTCAAGTTCCAATTGAGATTCTCACTCCTAAGTGGCGTTTAGAGATCCTCAATTTTTTTGTGTCTCCAATGCAAAACTCTAAACTTATCTCATTTACCTATGTTACATAGTTATTTTTGTAAATAAATAGGAATTTTTGAGTTTAAGGTCCAAAAATAAGGGGGGTAATGAGTCATATATCCACTCCTAAATTAATAAATAAAATAAAACCAAAATAAACCGAAAATGTAAAATAAGTCAAAAAATTAACTATTTGGTGGGTCCCATGCATCAATCCTTTAATTATCTCTCATTTTTGCCCTTTCATAAATATATTTTAACCATGGGTAAACCAAAGGTTTATACTGGTTAAGTTAATAACTCTTTCCATATATTTTATGAAAGAATATTTATGTTGGATATTTAATACCAATCTTTATTTCCATAAACTTTATAAATATTTAACCAAATTAGTGGATATTTAACAAAAATGAGTTGCACTCTCAAAAAAACGAGTTTCTATCTATGTACGTAACTCTATATTTTTTGAATTCAAGAAAGTATATTATTTCTAAATCCGTTGTATTTGATTAAAGTAACCTACCAAATCAATGGATATTTACCTAAAACGAGATGCTCAATCCCAAAAACGAATTTCTCTCTCTGTAACTCTTTATTCTTTGAACTTCAAGAAAGTATGAAGTTGTGATTTGCGTTTTATCTCTACCTCGATCTAATTAGACATCTACAAATTCGTTTGTGAGGTATGTCCAACTTAAATTGATCGTCAGAATCTATAAATCTCTATTACTAAAATCTTCTTAAAAAAATTATTTATTCTAACAAAAAACTTATATGTAACATTTTTTATCACTTTTTGGTAAAAAGTGAATGTTGAAATCTCTATTAATTCAATATTTTTTTCATAAAAAGGTTTTATAAAGTGAAATCGTGTTTGCTACATTTTCTGTATTCTACTAGCATTTTCTACATTCTATTAGCATCTGTTATGAATTTGTTACAATAGGTTAAAAAGCAAATACTATTTTGTTAGCATCTTATTGATTCTAATAACATTTTTTACATTCCATTAGCATCGGTTGAATGTATTTACTGCAGTAGGTTAAAATGCAAACACTATTTTTCTAGCATCCTATTGATTCTACTAGCATATTCTACATTCTATCAGTATCTGTTGAATGAATTTGTTACAGTAGGTTAACAAATACTTTTTAGTAATTAAAATGTATAAGGTGAAATTGTTTTTGTTACATTTTCCGTATTCTACTAGCATTTTATCGATTCTAGTGACATCTACTAGCATTTTCTACATTCGTATTCTACTCTGTCAATTTCATTGATCTCACATGTAGTTGTGGTAGGTGGTCAATAGATGGTATCCCTTTGAAGGAGTTGAAGGAGATGTCCTTCGACCAAGGTGACAATGCGAACAATTTGTCGGATAGGACAATTAATGTGGAAGATCATCAAGTCCGATTGATTTAGGGATCGTAGAGTTGTAGCTAGAGACCAACTACGATCGTCGAATTACGGAGTAATTCGCGGCTAACTTCGATCGGATCCTACAACGGGTTACACATAAGAGTGACAAATTGATCTAGGATATGACTAGTGGGAGTGAGATATAATCATGGGAGTGTCCCATAAACATATCTCATAGGCCTAAAAAGGAATTAGGCAAAGATAGTACAAAAGGGCCAAAAACAGGGTTTTTGGGCCTAGACCGGTTCGGGTACTTCTAGGACTCGGATTGGGCTGAATTTTGGAGGGTTAGTTGCTGATATAATAAACATTATATCTGACAATTTTCGTGGTGTTTGGGCACCTCCTCCTTAGGGAATTGAGAAAATACCAATAGTTGCTATTTTCGACTATTACCCTAAATCTTATTCTAAAGGGTGTTTTAGGAAACCTAAAAGGAGGTGGATTCTTATTAGGGTTCTATATAAACACTCTTAGGGCAGAGAATAAGGTGTGGAATTTCTCTCTAAGCTTTCTTACTCTACCACATCAAGTAGAGAGGAGAAAGTGAGCTAATTCCCATTAACTATCTATCTAGTCAAGAAGAAAGGAGTTCTTCTTTTCCAACCACCATTGGTGTGCTAGCTATACAACAAGGTGGGAGATCAAATTTGTTTGCTCGTGTCCCAAGTAGAGGAGCTACACTTGAAGCTCTTGGTCTTCTCATAAGCAATTGGAAAGGTTCGAGGGAAAACTAGCGAACAAGGTATTTATCTTTCTAGTTTTAATTAATGATTATCATAGGTTTATGCATGTGATCCTGGGAATACTAGTGTAGATATTAGATGTCTTAATTCCGCTATAAACACTAGTAGAAGGGTGTAAAACCCAACAGTGGCGTCAGAGCCTCTTGCAATTAGCCTATCTTATCTAAGTTTTGGACCAATTCCATGCTTTCCTAGATAGATTATTGTGTCAAAAGATTTCAAAATTTGTTCTTGAAAAGAGTTTCAAAACCTAAAATTTTGATCCAAATTGGTTTGATTAAAAGAGTTGTTTTTTAAGTTTTTGGAAACTTGTGAAAACCAAAATTTGGAAACTTAGAATTGTTCTAAAAAGAATTTGAAATATTTAGAAGTGTTTCAAATTTTGGAAAAAGCAATTTAAAATTGCAACACAAAAAAAAAAGGGGGAGACTATTGAGTTTTTTAGAAACTCAATAGGTCCGGCCAGGAAGCTTCCTGGCCGGACCAGTAGCCTGGAGGACGCGTCTGGTAGACGCGTCCCAGATTACTGTTGGATGCGTCTGAGGACGCGTCCAGCTGCTCCTGGTCGCGTCTTCCAAACGCGACCAATAGCTTAACCAGGACGCGTCTGGGGTCCTGGGTGTCTCGGACTAAGTCCGAGACACCTAGTGCTGGTCCGGTCCAGCACCAGATGCGTCTAGGACGCGTCTGGTGCTTGGACTAGCGTCCTGGCTCCGGCCAGGACGAGATCAGGCCTATTGGCCTCGGCTCGGACATGCCGGCCCTATGGGCCGTGCCATATCCGGACCTTGTCCAAGCCCTTTTGTGGGCTTGGGCCGGGACTTGTCTAGGACTTGTCCCGGGTCTTTTCAAGGCTTTTCGGACCACGAAAAGGGACCACTATTCGAGTGGGAGTTTTATCCAAATTTTCTCCCAAAATTCCAATCCAAATATTTCCGAAATTAACCCGGGCCATTCAAGGCCCAAACGGAATTTCTCTTTAAAATCAAATTTTAAAATCAAACCAAGACACACCATTAGTCTAATCTTTTGATGTAGACTTAAGGTGCGTACATGACATACGGATGTCGACAAAAGTATCTCCCGGATATACATGCATATATAATTGATAGCCTTGAAATATATTATATGATTGCATGTGATGTGAATGCGGAAACTAGTATGGCCATAGAATTTATTTCTTATTCTTGTTTTGAGCACGGATGGGTGCATGTTTTGTAATAATTTTAATTTCAAGTTTACACGATCTGCGAATCGTTTGAGTCTTGTAATTAGAGTTTAGGGTTTATGAGTCCATTGATGAAACTCAAGGAAGAAATCCAAAGGCGAGTGGGAGAAATCAATGGAGGTTCAAAGACGGAGATCTAGACGAACTAAAAGGCGAAACAAGAAGCAAACCAAAGGAGATTAGATCTTCTAGGTTAGGGGCCATACTAGGATCCATATGTGCTTGATTTACTTTCTCGCGCGCATTTACTTACTTATTTATGCTTTATGTCGTGGATGTTAGTTAGGCTAATTAGTTCACTAAAACGAACGCCAGACTAGCGTAAAAGTCCCTAAAAGTAATTTTGAGTACAGTGCCTATCCAAATTAAGACACTCCTTGCGCCCTTGTTCGAGGAAGGTGGGTCGGCCTTCGCAGAGTACCTCCTCTACCTTGGGACATTGCGGGTAGGCCTATAGAAGAGGCCTACATGTCTAAATGGTTCTACTCAACCAGATCAGCAAGAGAGTCTTGGATAAAATCAGTGAAAGTATTCACTCACCTAAATCAATGGGAATTAAGGGCAGGGCCCTAGTCCGCTTAATCCTTGAGAGATGGGATCTTGGAATCGCATTATTCATCTAGGGACACGTTTTATCTTGAATAATGTGGCAAAAAACTTAGGACTTTTTGCAAAAATTATCGAATGTAATACTTAGCAAAATCCTTTTTCTGTTTCATGTAGTTTTACTATGGCAAAAATCAATCTTTTCAACCTATGTTCAATCCTTGATGAGGACAAATTGAACATGGATAGCTTCCTTGATTGGGAAAAGAGATTGAGAAGTGTTCTCAAATCTACAAACAAAGAAAGCGTACTGGATACCCCTATTCCAAAAATAACTGCGAACTCAAAGATTGAGGAACAAAAGCAGGCCAAAAGTATCCGGATGAAATCAATTTCAGTAACTTGCCTTATGTTGGCAACCATGGAGCCTAATCTTCAAAAGAGATTCAGGAAAATGGATGCGCATACAATCATCCGTCGATTAAGGGACATGTCCCGAAACAAATCACGGTTGAGGAAGTACGGAACTTCTAAGGCAATCCGGAGAGGCATTGGAATGTCTGAATCAAAGAAAGAACTTCAACTGATTCAGAAGAACAAAAGGAAAAAGGAAGGAACTCACGATTCCGACCAAGGTATCTATGTTATCGAAGTTAACTTAGCAAATACATTTGATTCTCAATCCTGGGTATTCGATACCGGATGTGGTGCTCATATCATTTATGATGTGCAGGGCCTTAAGGGAATCAAGTATTTATCTGGAAGGGAGCTTGTCTTACGAGTAGCAAATAGAGCAACGGTTGCTGCGAAAGCTGTAGGAACTTTCAGTCTACCTATAGAAACTGGTCTAGTTTTAGAACTTCATAATTGCTATTATGTACCCTCTATTTCTAGAAACATTATCTCTGTCTCAGAATTAGACAAAGAGGGATATCACCTATTAATAAAAAAACCATCGTTGTTCTTTATACAAAGGTGAAATGTTTTATACCAGTGCTAAGCTATACAACGGTCTCTATATTACGAATATTGAGAACGAAGTCTTCAACATAGAAACCAATAGGCTACGGTCAGATGATTCAAATCCAAGTTACCTTTGGCATTGTCGTTTGGGTCACATTAACATGACACGCATGAAGAAGCTCCATGAACATGGACTTCTAGGTTCGTATAATTTAGAATCATATGACACATGCGAATCATGTTTAATGGGTAAAATGACGAGGTCTTCTTTTAAAGGAAAAGGAGACCGAGCCAAAGAACCCTTGGAACTCATACATACAGATGTATGCGGACCAATGAGTACTCCGGCGAGAGGTAACTATGGCTACTTCATCACGTTCACGGATGACTTCACTCGTTATGGTTACATATACTTGATGAGGCATAAGTCCGAATCGTTTGACATGTTCAAACAATTTCAGAACGAAGTAGAGAATCAACTTGGCAAGAAAATAAAAGCCATTCGATCCGATCGAGGTGGTGAATATTTGAGTCAAGAATTTGACGATCATCTTAGGAGTTGTGGTATAGTATCTCAACTCACTCCGCCAGGAACACCCCAGATGAATGGTGTTTCTGAAAGGAGAAATCGCACCTTGTTAGACATGGTTCGATCTATGATGAGTTTAGCAAATCTTCCAAACACGTTCTGGGGGTATGCTCTAGAAACGGCTGCTTTCACACTTAACCGAGCTCCGTCAAAAGCTGTAGAAAAGATGCCATATGAGTTATGGTTTGGAAAGATTCCAAAGCTGTCTTTTCTCAAAGTCTGGGGATGCGAAGTTTATGTAAAACGCTTACAAGGAGACAAACTCGCACCTAAATCAGACAAATGTCTCTTTGTGGGCTATCCAAAAGAGACAAGGGGTTACTACTTCTACCACGAATCTGAGAACAAAGTGTTTGTTGCTCGAGATGGTGTCTTCCTTGAAAAGGAATTCCTTTCCAAACAGACAAGTGGGAGAAATGTAGATATCGATGAAATTCGATATGAGCAACAAATAAACACAGATATAGAAATATCAAGAGGTTTAGCGGCTCCTATCTATACACAAAGTATGGAAAAGGAGAATGAGGTCGAGAGAGTACCTCCCGCTCAAGTCGAATCAAATTCGCAGGAGACATCTCAACTAGTTGAGAACACTCCAAAAGTTGCTCAGGCCCCTCGTAGATCTCAAAGGCTCCAGGAATTATCTCAGAAAACAGATATCCTACTGTTAGAAGATAATGAGCCGAGTACCTACAACCAAGCTATGACGAGCCCCGACTCCGAAAAATGGCTAAAAGCCATGAGATCGGAAATGGATTCCATGTCAGAAAATCAAGTATGGAACTTGATCGATTTGCCCGATGGAGCAAAACCAATCGGATGCAAATGGGTTTTCAAAGTAAAAGCTGACAAGGATGGAAACGTTAGCGTTTTCAAAGCTAGACTCGTGGCAAAAGGATACAAACAGATTCATGGCATAGACTATGATGAAACCTTTTCACCTGTCGCAATGCTTAAATCCATTCGGATCATTCTAGCAATTGCAGCTCATTATGATTATGAGATTTGGAAAATGGATGTCAAAACCGCCTTCCTGAACGGACACTTGGAAGAGGATGTGTACATGACACAACCCGAAGGTTTTGTAGATTCCAAAAATGCTGGAAAAGTTTGTAAGCTTAAGAAATCCATTTATGGACTCAAGCAAGCAAGCCGGAGTTGGAATCTTCGATTCGACGAGAAAATCAAAGAATTTGGATTTCTCAAGAATGCAGAAGAATCTTGTGTTTACAAGAAGGTTAGTGGGAGAGACCTAGTTTTCTTAGTCCTTTATGTCGATGACATATTAATCATAGGAAACAATATTCCGATGTTGGAATCAGTTAAAGACTGGCTTCGGAAATGCTTCTCTATGAAGGACTTAGGGGAAGCAGAATACATATTGGGAATCAAGTTCTATAGAGATAGATCAAGGAGGATGATCGGACTTAGTCAAGAAACTTATATAGATAAGATTCTTCAACGGTTCGAGATGACAAACTCCAAAAGAGGATTCCTTCCCATGTCACATGGTATGGTGCTTAGCAAAGATCAGTGTTCTAAGAGTCCTGATGAGCTAGCACACATGATGAAAGTACCCTATGCTTCGGCAATAGGATCAATCATGTACGCCATGATCTGCACTCGCCCAGACGTCTCATATGCTTTGAGCATATGTAGCCGTTACCAATCAAATCCAGGCCAAGCGCACTGGCACGCCGCCAAGAATATCCTAAAGTACCTGAAAAGGACTAAGGATCATTTCCTGGTATATGGCGGGGAAGATACACTAAAAGTTGTAGGCCATGTGGATGCAAGCTTTCAAACGGATAGAGACGACTTCAAATCACAATCTGGGTTCGTCTACTGTCTGAATGGAGGAGCGGTATGTTGGAAAAGTTCCAAGCAGAGCACAGTTGCAGACTCTACCACTGAAGCAGAATACCTAGCGGCCTCGGAAGCTGCAAAGGAAGGAGTTTGGATCAAGAAGTTCCTGATAGAACTTGGTGTCGTACCTGGCATGGAAGAGGGCGTGACTCTCTATTGTGACAACAACGGAGCTATAGCCCAAGCCAAGGAACCAAGAGCGCACCAAAAATCCAAACATATCCAAAGGAAGTACCACTTGATTAGAGAAATCATAGAAAGAAAAGATGTGGTAATTTGCAAGGTTCATACGGATGATAACGTTGCAGATCCGTTAACCAAACCGTTACCTCAGCCCAAACATGACTCACACATGAGGGACATTGGTATAAAGCGCATTGGGGAATGGCAACAAATGTAATTTGGATTCATAATAGAGTTTATGTGCCTAATTACTTACATTCGATAAATAAAATAAAAGAAATTTTATTTTTGTCCTTAAAATTTGGTTTGGTATTTTAAGAGACAGTCCACATGATAAAGAAAACGCTCCGAGTAGGCTTGTCAGATACGTGATCTGATGAATGAAACCCTACTAAGTGAACTTGGAGTGATTCATTATCAATTCCCTAGTCCAGGTCATTGCATGGACAACAATGACTCACGAAGACTAGTACGGGAGTCGATGGGATAGCGCAGTTTCATGGGCTACAGGAACAGTGTATTCGATTCGACTACGTGAGTGCATAATAGGGATTATACGCTGGAATAACCCTCAACGTGAGAAGTTCATCCAAAGAATGATGAAATCGTCAAACTTCTCACAAAGACAAGATTGAAGAGATTCCTCAAAACATGAGTGCTCAGCTCATCTTATGTAAGGAATGTCTGACTTTAGTTCCGTTAAACGCCGCGCCGTAAAAGGAGGTTATAAAGGCGGATACTGGGAAGGACAGGATAGACATGAAGTTGAGTGGGAGCGCAAGAATGGATTATGTCCTCCTAACCATGTTAGGGTACAGTGTCCTCGGGCCACTTGACGAGCAACAACTGAAAATGCATGGCCGTGCTCAAATGGATTAAAAGTTAATCATTTGTTTTGACAGTTGTACTCGAGATCAAGAAAGTCTGAATGACGTGACGTATCAGATGGGATACTAAGTGACATGGGAATCGAGCATTGTACTTGTTCTAAGCCCAAGTGGGAGTCTGAAGGAGTTGAAGGAGATGTCCTTCGACCAAGGTGACAATGCGAACAATTTGTCGGATAGGACAATTGATGTGGAAGATCATCAAGTCCGATTGATTTAGGAATCGTAGAGTTGTAGCTAGAGACCAACTACGATCGTCGAATTACGGAGTAATTCGCGGCTAACTTCGATCGGATCCTACAACGGGTTACACATAAGAGTGACAAATTGATCTAGGATATGACTAGTGGGAGTGAGATATAATCATGGGAGTGTCCCATAAACATATCTCATAGGCCTAAAAAGGAATTAGGCAAAGATAGTACAAAAGGGCCAAAAACAGGGTTTTTGGGCCTAGACCGGTTCGGGTACTTCTAGGACTCGGATTGGGCTGAATTTTGGAGGGTTAGTTGCTGATATAATAAACATTATATCTGACAATTTTCGTGGTGTTTGGGCACCTCCTCCTTAGGGAATTGAGAAAATACCAATAGTTGCTATTTTCGACTATTACCCTAAATCTTATTCTAAAGGGTGTTTTAGGAAACCTAAAAGGAGGTGGATTCTTATTAGGGTTCTATATAAACACTCTTAGGGCAGAGAATAAGGTGTGGAATTTCTCTCTAAGCTTTCTTACTCTACCACATCAAGTAGAGAGGAGAAAGTGAGCTAATTCCCATTAACTATCTATCTAGTCAAGAAGAAAGGAGTTCTTCTTTTCCAACCACCATTGGTGTGCTAGCTATACAACAAGGTGGGAGATCAAATTTGTTTGCTCGTGTCCCAAGTAGAGGAGCTACACTTGAAGCTCTTCGTCTTCTCATAAGCAATTGGAAAGGTTCGAGGGAAAACTAGCGAACAAGGTATTTATCTTTCTAGTTTTAATTAATGATTATCATAGGTTTATGCATGTGATCCTGGGAATACTAGTGTAGATATTAGATGTCTTAATTCCGCTATAAACACTAGTAGAAGGGTGTAAAACCCAACAGTGGCGTCAGAGCCTCTTGCAATTAGCCTATCTTATCTAAGTTTTGGACCAATTCCATGCTTTCCTAGATAGATTATTGTGTCAAAAGATTTCAAAATTTGTTCTTGAAAAGAGTTTCAAAACCTAAAATTTTGATCCAAATTGGTTTGATTAAAAGAGTTGTTTTTTAAGTTTTTGGAAACTTGTGAAAAACAAAATTTGGAAACTTAGAATTGTTCTAAAAAGAATTTGAAATATTTAGAAGTGTTTCAAATTTTGGAAAAAGCAATTTAAAATTGCAACACAAAAAAAAAAGGGGGAGACTATTGAGTTTTTTAGAAACTCAATAGGTCCGGCCAGGAAGCTTCCTGGCCGGACCAGTAGCCTGGAGGACGCGTCTGGTAGACGCGTCCCAGATTACTGTTGGATGCGTCTGAGGACGCGTCCAGCTGCTCCTGGTCGCGTCTTCCAGACGCGACCAGTAGCTTAACCAGGACGCGTCTGGGGTCTCCAAGCCCTTTTGTGGGCTTGGGCCGGGACTTGTCTAGGACTTGTCCCGGGTCTTTTCAAGGCTTTTCGGACCACGAAAAGGGACCACTATTCGAGTGGGAGTTTTATCCAAATTTTCTCCCAAAATTCCAATCCAAATATTTCCGAAATTAACCCGGGCCATTCAAGGCCCAAACGGAATTTCTCTTTAAAATCAAATTTTAAAATCAAACCAAGACACACCATTAGTCTAATCTTTTGATGTAGACTTAAGGTGCGTACATGACATACGGATGTCGACAAAAGTATCTCCCGGATATACATGCATATATAATTGATAGCCTTGAAATATATTATATGATTGCATGTGATGTGAATGCGGAAACTAGTATGGCCATAGAATTTATTTCTTATTCTTGTTTTGAGCACGGATGGGTGCATGTTTTGTAATAATTTTAATTTCAAGTTTACACGATCTGCGAATCGTTTGAGTCTTGTAATTAGAGTTTAGGGTTTATGAGTCCATTGATGAAACTCAAGGAAGAAATCCAAAGGCGAGTGGGAGAAATCAATGGAGGTTCAAAGACGGAGATCTAGACGAACTAAAAGGCGAAACAAGAAGCAAACCAAAGGAGATTAGATCTTCTAGGTTAGGGGCCATACTAGGATCCATATGTGCTTGATTTACTTTCTCGCGCGCATTTACTTACTTATTTATGCTTTATGTCGTGGATGTTAGTTAGGCTAATTAGTTCACTAAAACGAACGCCAGACTAGCGTAAAAGTCCCTAAAAGTAATTTTGAGTACAGTGCCTATCCAAATTAAGACACTCCTTGCGCCCTTGTTCGAGGAAGGTGGGTCGGCCTTCGCAGAGTACCTCCTCTACCTTGGGACATTGCGGGTAGGCCTATAGAAGAGGCCTACATGTCTAAATGGTTCTACTCAACCAGATCAGCAAGAGAGTCTTGGATAAAATCAGTGAAAGTATTCACTCACCTAAATCAATGGGAATTAAGGGCAGGGCCCTAGTCCGCTTAATCCTTGAGAGATGGGATCTTGGAATCGCATTATTCATTTAGGGACACGTTTTATCTTGAATAATGTGGCAAAAAACTTAGGACTTTTTGCAAAAATTATCGAATGTAATACTTAGCAAAATCCTTTTTCTATTTCATGTAGTTTTACTATGGCAAAAATCAATCTTTTCAACCTATGTTCAATCCTTGATGAGGACAAATTGAACATGGATAGCTTCCTTGATTGGGAAAAGAGATTGAGAAGTGTTCTCAAATCTACAAACAAAGAAAGCGTACTGGATACCCCTATTCCAAAAATAACTGCGAACTCAAAGATTGAGGAACAAAAGTAGGCCAAAAGTATCCGGATGAAATCAATTTCAGTAACTTGCCTTATGTTGGCAACCATGGAGCCTAATCTTCAAAAGAGATTCAGGAAAATGGATGCGCATACAATCATCCGTCGATTAAGGGACATGTCCCGAAACAAATCACGGTTGAGGAAGTACGGAACTTCTAAGGCAATCCGGAGAGGCATTGGAATGTCTGAATCAAAGAAAGAACTTCAACTGATTCAGAAGAACAAAAGGAAAAAGGAAGGAACTCACGATTCCGACCAAGGTATCTATGTTATCGAAGTTAACTTAGCAAATACATTTGATTCTCAATCCTGGGTATTCGATACCGGATGTGGTGCTCATATCATTTATGATGTGCAGGGCCTTAAGGGAATCAAGTATTTATCTGGAAGGGAGCTTGTCCTACGAGTAGCAAATAGAGCAACGGTTGCTGCGAAAGCTGTAGGAACTTTCAGTCTACCTATAGAAACTGGTCTAGTTTTAGAACTTCATAATTGCTATTATGTACCCTCTATTTCTAGAAACATTATCTCTGTCTCAGAATTAGACAAAGAGGGATATCACCTATTAATAAAAAAACCATCGTTGTTCTTTATACAAAGGTGAAATGTTTTATACCAGTGCTAAGCTATACAACGGTCTCTATATTACGAATATTGAGAACGAAGTCTTCAACATAGAAACCAATAGGCTACGGTCAGATGATTCAAATCCAAGTTACCTTTGGCATTGTCGTTTGGGTCACATTACCATGACACGCATGAAGAAGCTCCATGAACATGGACTTCTAGGTTCGTATAATTTAGAATCATATGACACATGCGAATCATGTTTAATGGGTAAAATGACGAGGTCTTCTTTTAAAGGAAAAGGAGACCGAGCCAAAGAACCCTTGGAACTCATACATACAGATGTATGCGGACCAATGAGTACTCCGGCGAGAGGTAACTATGGCTACTTCATCACGTTCACGGATGACTTCACTCGTTATGGTTACATATACTTGATGAGGCATAAGTCCGAATCGTTTGACATGTTCAAACAATTTCAGAACGAAGTAGAGAATCAACTTGGCAAGAAAATAAAAGCCATTCGATCCGATCGAGGTGGTGAATATTTGAGTCAAGAATTTGACGATCATCTTAGGAGTTGTGGTATAGTATCTCAACTCACTCCGCCAGGAACACCCCAGATGAATGGTGTTTCTGAAAGGAGAAATCGCACCTTGTTAGACATGGTTCGATCTATGATGAGTTTAGCAAATCTTCCAAACACGTTCTGGGGGTATGCTCTAGAAACGGCTGCTTTCATACTTAACCGAGCTCCGTCAAAAGCTGTAGAAAAGATGCCATATGAGTTATGGTTTGGAAAGATTCCAAAGCTGTCTTTTCTCAAAGTCTGGGGATGCGAAGTTTATGTAAAACGCTTACAAGGAGACAAACTCGCACCTAAATCAGACAAATGTCTCTTTGTGGGCTATCCAAAAGAGACAAGGGGTTACTACTTCTACCACGAATCTGAGAACAAAGTGTTTGTTGCTCGAGATGGTGTCTTTCTTGAAAAGGAATTCCTTTCCAAACAGACAAGTGGGAGAAATGTAGATATCGATGAAATTCGATATGAGCAACAAATAAACACAGATATAGAAATATCAAGAGGTTTAGCGGCTCCTATCTATACACAAAGTATGGAAAAGGAGAATGAGGTCGAGAGAGTACCTCCCGCTCAAGTCGAATCAAATTCGCAGGAGACATCTCAACTAGTTGAGAACACTCCAAAAGTTGCTCAGGCCCCTCGTAGATCTCAAAGGCTCCAGGAATTATCTCAGAAAACAGATATCCTACTGTTAGAAGATAATGAGCCGAGTACCTACAACCAAGCTATGACGAGCCCCGACTCCGAAAAATGGCTAAAAGCCATGAGATCGGAAATGGATTCCATGTCAGAAAATCAAGTATGGAACTTGATCGATTTGCCCGATGGAGCAAAACCAATCGGATGCAAATGGGTTTTCAAAGTAAAAGCTGACAAGGATGGAAACGTTAGCGTTTTCAAAGCTAGACTCGTGGCAAAAGGATACAAACAGATTCATGGCATAGACTATGATGAAACCTTTTCACCTGTCGCAATGCTTAAATCCATTCGGATCATTCTAGCAATTGCAGCTCATTATGATTATGAGATTTGGAAAATGGATGTCAAAACCGCCTTCCTGAACGGACACTTGGAAGAGGATGTGTACATGACACAACCCGAAGGTTTTGTAGATTCCAAAAATGCTGGAAAAGTTTGTAAGCTTAAGAAATCCATTTATGGACTCAAGCAAGCAAGCCGGAGTTGGAATCTTCGATTCGACGAGAAAATCAAAGAATTTGGATTTCTCAAGAATGCAGAAGAATCTTGTGTTTACAAGAAGGTTAGTGGGAGAGACCTAGTTTTCTTAGTCCTTTATGTCGATGACATATTAATCATAGGAAACAATATTCCGATGTTGGAATCAGTTAAAGACTGGCTTCGGAAATGCTTCTCTATGAAGGACTTAGGGGAAGCAGAATACATATTGGGAATCAAGTTCTATAGAGATAGATCAAGGAGGATGATCGGACTTAGTCAAGAAACTTATATAGATAAGATTCTTCAACGGTTCGAGATGACAAACTCCAAAAGAGGATTCCTTCCCATGTCACATGGTATGGTGCTTAGCAAAGATCAGTGTTCTAAGAGTCCTGATGAGCTAGCACACATGATGAAAGTACCCTATGCTTCGGCAATAGGATCAATCATGTACGCCATGATCTGCACTCGCCCAGACGTCTCATATGCTTTGAGCATATGTAGCCGTTACCAATCAAATCCAGGCCAAGCGCACTGGCACGCCGCCAAGAATATCCTAAAGTACCTGAAAAGGACTAAGGATCATTTCCTGGTATATGGCGGGGAAGATACACTAAAAGTTGTAGGCCATGTGGATGCAAGCTTTCAAACGGATAGAGACGACTTCAAATCACAATCTGGGTTCGTCTACTGTCTGAATGGAGGAGCGGTATGTTGGAAAAGTTCCAAGCAGAGCACAGTTGCAGACTCTACCACTGAAGCAGAATACCTAGCGGCCTCGGAAGCTGCAAAGGAAGGAGTTTGGATCAAGAAGTTCCTGATAGAACTTGGTGTCGTACCTGGCATGGAAGAGGGCGTGACTCTCTATTGTGACAACAACGGAGCTATAGCCCAAGCCAAGGAACCAAGAGCGCACCAAAAATCCAAACATATCCAAAGGAAGTACCACTTGATTAGAGAAATCATAGAAAGAAAAGATGTGGTAATTTGCAAGGTTCATACGGATGATAACGTTGCAGATCCGTTAACCAAACCGTTACCTCAGCCCAAACATGACTCACACATGAGGGACATTGGTATAAAGCGCATTGGGGAATGGCAACAAATGTAATTTGGATTCATAATAGAGTTTATGTGCCTAATTACTTACATTCGATAAATAAAATAAAAGAAATTTTATTTTTGTCCTTAAAATTTGGTTTGGTATTTTAAGAGACAGTCCACATGATAAAGAAAACGCTCCGAGTAGGCTTGTCAGATACGTGATCTGATGAATGAAACCCTACTAAGTGAACTTGGAGTGATTCATTATCAATTCCCTAGTCCAGGTCATTGCATGGACAACAATGACTCACGAAGACTAGTACGGGAGTCGATGGGATAGCGCAGTTTCATGGGCTACAGGAACAGTGTATTCGATTCGACTACGTGAGTGCATAATAGGGATTATACGCTGGAATAACCCTCAACGTGAGAAGTTCATCCAAAGAATGATGAAATCGTCAAACTTCTCACAAAGACAAGATTGAAGAGATTCCTCAAAACATGAGTGCTCAGCTCATCTTATGTAAGGAATGTCTGACTTTAGTTCCGTTAAACGCCGCGCCGTAAAAGGAGGTTATAAAGGCGGATACTGGGAAGGACAGGATAGACATGAAGTTGAGTGGGAGCGCAAGAATGGATTATGTCCTCCTAACCATGTTAGGGTACAGTGTCCTCGGGCCACTTGACGAGCAACAACTGAAAATGCATGGCCGTGCTCAAATGGATTAAAAGTTAATCATTTGTTTTGACAGTTGTACTCGAGATCAAGAAAGTCTGAATGACGTGACGTATCAGATGGGATACTAAGTGACATGGGAATCGAGCATTGTACTTGTTCTAAGCCCAAGTGGGAGTCTGAAGGAGTTGAAGGAGATGTCCTTCGACCAAGGTGACAATGCGAACAATTTGTCGGATAGGACAATTGATGTGGAAGATCATCAAGTCCGATTGATTTAGGAATCGTAGAGTTGTAGCTAGAGACCAACTACGATCGTCGAATTACGGAGTAATTCGCGGCTAACTTCGATCGGATCCTACAACGGGTTACACATAAGAGTGACAAATTGATCTAGGATATGACTAGTGGGAGTGAGATATAATCATGGGAGTGTCCCATAAACATATCTCATAGGCCTAAAAAGGAATTAGGCAAAGATAGTACAAAAGGGCCAAAAACAGGGTTTTTGGGCCTAGACCGGTTCGGGTACTTCTAGGACTCGGATTGGGCTGAATTTTGGAGGGTTAGTTGCTGATATAATAAACATTATATCTGACAATTTTCGTGGTGTTTGGGCACCTCCTCCTTAGGGAATTGAGAAAATACCAATAGTTGCTATTTTCGACTATTACCCTAAATCTTATTCTAAAGGGTGTTTTAGGAAACCTAAAAGGAGGTGGATTCTTATTAGGGTTCTATATAAACACTCTTAGGGCAGAGAATAAGGTGTGGAATTTCTCTCTAAGCTTTCTTACTCTACCACATCAAGTAGAGAGGAGAAAGTGAGCTAATTCCCATTAACTATCTATCTAGTCAAGAAGAAAGGAGTTCTTCTTTTCCAACCACCATTGGTGTGCTAGCTATACAACAAGGTGGGAGATCAAATTTGTTTGCTCGTGTCCCAAGTAGAGGAGCTACACTTGAAGCTCTTCGTCTTCTCATAAGCAATTGGAAAGGTTCGAGGGAAAACTAGCGAACAAGGTATTTATCTTTCTAGTTTTAATTAATGATTATCATAGGTTTATGCATGTGATCCTGGGAATACTAGTGTAGATATTAGATGTCTTAATTCCGTTATAAACACTAGTAGAAGGGTGTAAAACCCAACAGTGGCGTCAGAGCCTCTTGCAATTAGCCTATCTTATCTAAGTTTTGGACCAATTCCATGCTTTCCTAGATAGATTATTGTGTCAAAAGATTTCAAAATTTGTTCTTGAAAAGAGTTTCAAAACCTAAAATTTTGATCCAAATTGGTTTGATTAAAAGAGTTGTTTTTTAAGTTTTTGGAAACTTGTGAAAAACAAAATTTGGAAACTTAGAATTGTTCTAAAAAGAATTTGAAATATTTAGAAGTGTTTCAAATTTTGGAAAAAGCAATTTAAAATTGCAACACAAAAAAAAAAGGGGGAGACTATTGAGTTTTTTAGAAACTCAATAGGTCCGGCCAGGAAGCTTCCTGGCCGGACCAGTAGCCTGGAGGACGCGTCTGGTAGACGCGTCCCAGATTACTGTTGGATGCGTCTGAGGACGCGTCCAGCTGCTCCTGGTCGCGTCTTCCAGACGCGACCAGTAGCTTAACCAGGACGCGTCTGGGGTCCTGGGTGTCTCGGACTAAGTCCGAGACACCTAGTGCTGGTCCGGTCCAGCACCAGATGCGTCTAGGACGCGTCTGGTGCTTGGACTAGCGTCCTGGCTCCGGCCAGGACGAGATCAGGCCTATTGGCCTCGGCTCGGACATGCCGGCCCTATGGGCCGTGCCATATCCGGACCTTGTCCAAGCCCTTTTGTGGGCTTGGGCCGGGACTTGTCTAGGACTTGTCCCGGGTCTTTTCAAGGCTTTTCGGACCACGAAAAGGGACCACTATTCGAGTGGGAGTTTTATCCAAATTTTCTCCCAAAATTCCAATCCAAATATTTCCGAAATTAACCCGGGCCATTCAAGGCCCAAACGGAATTTCTCTTTAAAATCAAATTTTAAAATCAAACCAAGACACACCATTAGTCTAATCTTTTGATGTAGACTTAAGGTGCGTACATGACATACGGATGTCGACAAAAGTATCTCCCGGATATACATGCATATATAATTGATAGCCTTGAAATATATTATATGATTGCATGTGATGTGAATGCGGAAACTAGTATGGCCATAGAATTTATTTCTTATTCTTGTTTTGAGCACGGATGGGTGCATGTTTTGTAATAATTTTAATTTCAAGTTTACACGATCTGCGAATCGTTTGAGTCTTGTAATTAGAGTTTAGGGTTTATGAGTCCATTGATGAAACTCAAGGAAGAAATCCAAAGGCGAGTGGGAGAAATCAATGGAGGTTCAAAGACGGAGATCTAGACGAACTAAAAGGCGAAACAAGAAGCAAACCAAAGGAGATTAGATCTTCTAGGTTAGGGGCCATACTAGGATCCATATGTGCTTGATTTACTTTCTCGCGCGCATTTACTTACTTATTTATGCTTTATGTCGTGGATGTTAGTTAGGCTAATTAGTTCACTAAAACGAACGCCAGACTAGCGTAAAAGTCCCTAAAAGTAATTTTGAGTACAGTGCCTATCCAAATTAAGACACTCCTTGCGCCCTTGTTCGAGGAAGGTGGGTCGGCCTTCGCAGAGTACCTCCTCTACCTTGGGACATTGCGGGTAGGCCTATAGAAGAGGCCTACATGTCTAAATGGTTCTACTCAACCAGATCAGCAAGAGAGTCTTGGATAAAATCAGTGAAAGTATTCACTCACCTAAATCAATGGGAATTAAGGGCAGGGCCCTAGTCCGCTTAATCCTTGAGAGATGGGATCTTGGAATCGCATTATTCATTTAGGGACACGTTTTATCTTGAATAATGTGGCAAAAAACTTAGGACTTTTTGCAAAAATTATCGAATGTAATACTTAGCAAAATCCTTTTTCTATTTCATGTAGTTTTACTATGGCAAAAATCAATCTTTTCAACCTATGTTCAATCCTTGATGAGGACAAATTGAACATGGATAGCTTCCTTGATTGGGAAAAGAGATTGAGAAGTGTTCTCAAATCTACAAACAAAGAAAGCGTACTGGATACCCCTATTCCAAAAATAACTGCGAACTCAAAGATTGAGGAACAAAAGTAGGCCAAAAGTATCCGGATGAAATCAATTTCAGTAACTTGCCTTATGTTGGCAACCATGGAGCCTAATCTTCAAAAGAGATTCAGGAAAATGGATGCGCATACAATCATCCGTCGATTAAGGGACATGTCCCGAAACAAATCACGGTTGAGGAAGTACGGAACTTCTAAGGAAATCCGGAGAGGCATTGGAATGTCTGAATCAAAGAAAGAACTTCAACTGATTCAGAAGAACAAAAGGAAAAAGGAAGGAACTCACGATTCCGACCAAGGTATCTATGTTATCGAAGTTAACTTAGCAAATACATTTGATTCTCAATCCTGGGTATTCGATACCGGATGTGGTGCTCATATCATTTATGATGTGCAGGGCCTTAAGGGAATCAAGTATTTATCTGGAAGGGAGCTTGTCCTACGAGTAGCAAATAGAGCAACGGTTGCTGCGAAAGCTGTAGGAACTTTCAGTCTACCTATAGAAACTGGTCTAGTTTTAGAACTTCATAATTGCTATTATGTACCCTCTATTTCTAGAAACATTATCTCTGTCTCAGAATTAGACAAAGAGGGATATCACCTATTAATAAAAAAACCATCGTTGTTCTTTATACAAAGGTGAAATGTTTTATACCAGTGCTAAGCTATACAACGGTCTCTATATTACGAATATTGAGAACGAAGTCTTCAACATAGAAACCAATAGGCTACGGTCAGATGATTCAAATCCAAGTTACCTTTGGCATTGTCGTTTGGGTCACATTAACATGACACGCATGAAGAAGCTCCATGAACATGGACTTCTAGGTTCGTATAATTTAGAATCATATGACACATGCGAATCATGTTTAATGGGTAAAATGACGAGGTCTTCTTTTAAAGGAAAAGGAGACCGAGCCAAAGAACCCTTGGAACTCATACATACAGATGTATGCGGACCAATGAGTACTCCGGCGAGAGGTAACTATGGCTACTTCATCACGTTCACGGATGACTTCACTCGTTATGGTTACATATACTTGATGAGGCATAAGTCCGAATCGTTTGACATGTTCAAACAATTTCAGAACGAAGTAGAGAATCAACTTGGCAAGAAAATAAAAGCCATTCGATCCGATCGAGGTGGTGAATATTTGAGTCAAGAATTTGACGATCATCTTAGGAGTTGTGGTATAGTATCTCAACTCACTCCGCCAGGAACACCCCAGATGAATGGTGTTTCTGAAAGGAGAAATCGCACCTTGTTAGACATGGTTCGATCTATGATGAGTTTAGCAAATCTTCCAAACACGTTCTGGGGGTATGCTCTAGAAACGGCTGCTTTCACACTTAACCGAGCTCCGTCAAAAGCTGTAGAAAAGATGCCATATGAGTTATGGTTTGGAAAGATTCCAAAGCTGTCTTTTCTCAAAGTCTGGGGATGCGAAGTTTATGTAAAACGCTTACAAGGAGACAAACTCGCACCTAAATCAGACAAATGTCTCTTTGTGGGCTATCCAAAAGAGACAAGGGGTTACTACTTCTACCACGAATCTGAGAACAAAGTGTTTGTTGCTCGAGATGGTGTCTTCCTTGAAAAGGAATTCCTTTCCAAACAGACAAGTGGGAGAAATGTAGATATCGATGAAATTCGATATGAGCAACAAATAAACACAGATATAGAAATATCAAGAGGTTTAGCGGCTCCTATCTATACACAAAGTATGGAAAAGGAGAATGGTGTCGAGAGAGTACCTCCCGCTCAAGTCGAATCAAATTCGCAGGAGACATCTCAACTAGTTGAGAACACTCCAAAAGTTGCTCAGGCCCCTCGTAGATCTCAAAGGCTCCAGGAATTATCTCAGAAAACAGATATCCTACTGTTAGAAGATAATGAGCCGAGTACCTACAACCAAGCTATGACGAGCCCCGACTCCGAAAAATGGCTAAAAGCCATGAGATCGGAAATGGATTCCATGTCAGAAAATCAAGTATGGAACTTGATCGATTTGCCCGATGGAGCAAAACCAATCGGATGCAAATGGGTTTTCAAAGTAAAAGCTGACAAGGATGGAAACGTTAGCGTTTTCAAAGCTAGACTCGTGGCAAAAGGATACAAACAGATTCATGGCATAGACTATGATGAAACCTTTTCACCTGTCGCAATGCTTAAATCCATTCGGATCATTCTAGCAATTGCAGCTCATTATGATTATGAGATTTGGAAAATGGATGTCAAAACCGCCTTCCTGAACGGACACTTGGAAGAGGATGTGTACATGACACAACCCGAAGGTTTTGTAGATTCCAAAAATGCTGGAAAAGTTTGTAAGCTTAAGAAATCCATTTATGGACTCAAGCAAGCAAGCCGGAGTTGGAATCTTCGATTCGACGAGAAAATCAAAGAATTTGGATTTCTCAAGAATGCAGAAGAATCTTGTGTTTACAAGAAGGTTAGTGGGAGAGACCTAGTTTTCTTAGTCCTTTATGTCGATGACATATTAATCATAGGAAACAATATTCCGATGTTGGAATCAGTTAAAGACTGGCTTCGGAAATGCTTCTCTATGAAGGACTTAGGGGAAGCAGAATACATATTGGGAATCAAGTTCTATAGAGATAGATCAAGGAGGATGATCGGACTTAGTCAAGAAACTTATATAGATAAGATTCTTCAACGGTTCGAGATGACAAACTCCAAAAGAGGATTCCTTCCCATGTCACATGGTATGGTGCTTAGCAAAGATCAGTGTTCTAAGAGTCCTGATGAGCTAGCACACATGATGAAAGTACCCTATGCTTCGGCAATAGGATCAATCATGTACGCCATGATCTGCACTCGCCCAGACGTCTCATATGCTTTGAGCATATGTAGCCGTTACCAATCAAATCCAGGCCAAGTGCACTGGCACGCCGCCAAGAATATCCTAAAGTACCTGAAAAGGACTAAGGATCATTTCCTGGTATATGGCGGGGAAGATACACTAAAAGTTGTAGGCCATGTGGATGCAAGCTTTCAAACGGATAGAGACGACTTCAAATCACAATCTGGGTTCGTCTACTGTCTGAATGGAGGAGCGGTATGTTGGAAAAGTTCCAAGCAGAGCACAGTTGCAGACTCTACCACTGAAGCAGAATACCTAGCGGCCTCGGAAGCTGCAAAGGAAGGAGTTTGGATCAAGAAGTTCCTGATAGAACTTGGTGTCGTACCTGGCATGGAAGAGGGCGTGACTCTCTATTGTGACAACAACGGAGCTATAGCCCAAGCCAAGGAACCAAGAGCGCACCAAAAATCCAAACATATCCAAAGGAAGTACCACTTGATTAGAGAAATCATAGAAAGAAAAGATGTGGTAATTTGCAAGGTTCATACGGATGATAACGTTGCAGATCCGTTAACCAAACCGTTACCTCAGCCCAAACATGACTCACACATGAGGGACATTGGTATAAAGCGCATTGGGGAATGGTAACAAATGTAATTTGGATTCATAATAGAGTTTATGTGCCTAATTACTTACATTCGATAAATAAAATAAAAGAAATTTTATTTTTGTCCTTAAAATTTGGTTTGGTATTTTAAGAGACAGTCCACATGATAAAGAAAACGCTCCGAGTAGGCTTGTCAGATACGTGATCTGATGAATGAAACCCTACTAAGTGAACTTGGAGTGATTCATTATCAATTCCCTAGTCCAGGTCATTGCATGGACAACAATGACTCACGAAGACTAGTACGGGAGTCGATGGGATAGCGCAGTTTCATGGGCTACAGGAACAGTTTATTCGATTCGACTACGTGAGTGCATAATAGGGATTATACGCTGGAATAACCCTCAACGTGAGAAGTTCATCCAAAGAATGATGAAATCGTCAAACTTCTCACAAAGACAAGATTGAAGAGATTCCTCAAAACATGAGTGCTCAGCTCATCTTATGTAAGGAATGTCTGACTTTAGTTCCGTTAAACGCCGCGCCGTAAAAGGAGGTTATAAAGGCGGATACTGGGAAGGACAGGATAGACATGAAGTTGAGTGGGAGCGCAAGAATGGATTATGTCCTCCTAACCATGTTAGGGTACAGTGTCCTCGGGCCACTTGACGAGCAACAACTGAAAATGCATGGCCGTGCTCAAATGGATTAAAAGTTAATCATTTGTTTTGACAGTTGTACTCGAGATCAAGAAAGTCTGAATGACGTGACGTATCAGATGGGATACTAAGTGACATGGGAATCGAGCATTGTACTTGTTCTAAGCCCAAGTGGGAGTCTGAAGGAGTTGAAGGAGATGTCCTTCGACCAAGGTGACAATGCGAACAATTTGTCGGATAGGACAATTGATGTGGAAGATCATCAAGTCCGATTGATTTAGGAATCGTAGAGTTGTAGCTAGAGACCAACTACGATCGTCGAATTACGGAGTAATTCGCGGCTAACTTCGATCGGATCCTACAACGGGTTACACATAAGAGTGACAAATTGATCTAGGATATGACTAGTGGGAGTGAGATATAATCATGGGAGTGTCCCATAAACATATCTCATAGGCCTAAAAAGGAATTAGGCAAAGATAGTACAAAAGGGCCAAAAACAGGGTTTTTGGGCCTAGACCGGTTCGGGTACTTCTAGGACTCGGATTGGGCTGAATTTTGGAGGGTTAGTTGATGATATAATAAAAATTATATATGCCAATTTTCGTGGTGTTTGGGAACCTCCTCCTTAGGGAATTGAGAAAATACCAATAGTTGCTATTTTCGACTATTACCCTAAATCTTATTCTAAAGGGTGTTTTAGGAAACCTAAAAGGAGGTGGATTCTTATTAGGGTTCTATATAAACACTCTTAGGGCAGAGAATAAGGTGTGGAATTTCTCTCTAAGCTTTCTTACTCTACCACATCAAGTAGAGAGGAGAAAGTGAGCTAATTCCCATTAACTATCTATCTAGTCAAGAAGAAAGGAGTTCTTCTTTTCCAACCACCATTGGTGTGCTAGCTATACAACAAGGTGGGAGATCAAATTTGTTTGCTCGTGTCCCAAGTAGAGGAGCTACACTTGAAGCTCTTCGTCTTCTCATAAGCAATTGGAAAGGTTCGAGGGAAAACTAGCGAACAAGGTATTTATCTTTCTAGTTTTAATTAATGATTATCATAGGTTTATGCATGTGATCCTGGGAATACTAGTGTAGATATTAGATGTCTTAATTCCGCTATAAACACTAGTAGAAGGGTGTAAAACCCAACAGTGGCGTCAGAGCCTCTTGCAATTAGCCTATCTTATCTAAGTTTTGGACCAATTCCATGCTTTCCTAGATAGATTATTGTGTCAAAAGATTTCAAAATTTGTTCTTGAAAAGAGTTTCAAAACCTAAAATTTTGATCCAAATTGATTGATTAAAAGAGTTGTTTTTTAAGTTTTTGGAAACTTGTGAAAAACAAAATTTGGAAACTTAGAATTGTTCTAAAAAGAATTTGAAATATTTAGAAGTGTTTCAAATTTTGGAAAAAGCAATTTAAAATTGCAACACAAAAAAAAAAGGGGGAGACTATTGAGTTTTTTAGAAACTCAATAGGTCCGGCCAGGAAGCTTCCTGGCCGGACCAGTAGCCTGGAGGACGCGTCTGGTAGACGCGTCCCAGATTACTGTTGGATGCGTCTGAGGACGCGTCCAGCTGCTCCAGGTCGCGTCTTCCAGACGCGACCAGTAGCTTAACCAGGACGCGTCTGGGGTCCTGGGTGTCTCGGACTTAGTCCGAGACACCTAGTGCTGGTCCGGTCCAGCACCAGATGCGTCTAGGACGCGTCTGGTGCTTGGACTAGCGTCCTGGCTCCGGCCAGGACGAGATCAGGCCTATTGGCCTCGGCTCGGACATGCCGGCCCTATGGGCCGTGCCATATCCGGACCTTGTCCAAGCCCTTTTGTGGGCTTGGGCCGGGACTTGTCTAGGACTTGTCCCGGGTCTTTTCAAGGCTTTTCGGACCACGAAAAGGGACCACTATTCGAGTGGGAGTTTTATCCAAATTTTCTCCCAAAATTCCAATCCAAATATTTCCGAAATTAACCCGGGCCATTCAAGGCCCAAACGGAATTTCTCTTTAAAATCAAATTTTAAAATCAAACCAAGACACACCATTAGTCTAATCTTTTGATGTAGACTTAAGGTGCGTACATGACATACGGATGTCGACAAAAGTATCTCCCGGATATACATGCATATATAATTGATAGCCTTGAAATATATTATATGATTGCATGTGATGTGAATGCGGAAACTAGTATGGCCATAGAATTTATTTCTTATTCTTGTTTTGAGCACGGATGGGTGCATGTTTTGTAATAATTTTAATTTCAAGTTTACACGATCTGCGAATCGTTTGAGTCTTGTAATTAGAGTTTAGGGTTTATGAGTCCATTGATGAAACTCAAGGAAGAAATCCAAAGGCGAGTGGGAGAAATCAATGGAGGTTCAAAGACGGAGATCTAGACGAACTAAAAGGCGAAACAAGAAGCAAACCAAAGGAGATTAGATCTTCTAGGTTAGGGGCCATACTAGGATCCATATGTGCTTGATTTACTTTCTCGCGCGCATTTACTTACTTATTTATGCTTTATGTCGTGGATGTTAGTTAGGCTAATTAGTTCACTAAAACGAACGCCAGACTAGCGTAAAAGTCCCTAAAAGTAATTTTGAGTACAGTGCCTATCCAAATTAAGACACTCCTTGCGCCCTTGTTCGAGGAAGGTGGGTCGGCCTTCGCAGAGTACCTCCTCTACCTTGGGACATTGCGGGTAGGCCTATAGAAGAGGCCTACATGTCTAAATGGTTCTACTCAACCAGATCAGCAAGAGAGTCTTGGATAAAATCAGTGAAAGTATTCACTCACCTAAATCAATGGGAATTAAGGGCAGGGCCCTAGTCCGCTTAATCCTTGAGAGATGGGATCTTGGAATCGCATTATTCATCTAGGGACACGTTTTATCTTGAATAATGTGGCAAAAAACTTAGGACTTTTTGCAAAAATTATCGAATGTAATACTTAGCAAAATCCTTTTTCTGTTTCATGTAGTTTTACTATGGCAAAAATCAATCTTTTCAACCTATGTTCAATCCTTGATGAGGACAAATTGAACATGGATAGCTTCCTTGATTGGGAAAAGAGATTGAGAAGTGTTCTCAAATCTACAAACAAAAAAAGCGTACTGGATACCCCTATTCCAAAAATAACTGCGAACTCAAAGATTGAGGAACAAAAGCAGGCCAAAAGTATCCGGATGAAATCAATTTCAGTAACTTGCCTTATGTTGGCAACCATGGAGCCTAATCTTCAAAAGAGATTCAGGAAAATGGATGCGCATACAATCATCCGTCGATTAAGGGACATGTCCCGAAACAAATCACGGTTGAGGAAGTACGGAACTTCTAAGGCAATCCGGAGAGGCATTGGAATGTCTGAATCAAAGAAAGAACTTCAACTGATTCAGAAGAACAAAAGGAAAAAGGAAGGAACTCACGATTCCGACCAAGGTATCTATGTTATCGAAGTTAACTTAGCAAATACATTTGATTCTCAATCCTGGGTATTCGATACCGGATGTGGTGCTCATATCATTTATGATGTGCAGGGCCTTAAGGGAATCAAGTATTTATCTGGAAGGGAGCTTGTCCTACGAGTAGCAAATAGAGCAACGGTTGCTGCGAAAGCTGTAGGAACTTTCAGTCTACCTATAGAAACTGGTCTAGTTTTAGAACTTCATAATTGCTATTATGTACCCTCTATTTCTAGAAACATTATCTCTGTCTCAGAATTAGACAAAGAGGGATATCACCTATTAATAAAAAACCATCGTTGTTCTTTATACAAAGGTGAAATGTTTTATACCAGTGCTAAGCTATACAACGGTCTCTATATTACGAATATTGAGAACGAAGTCTTCAACATAGAAACCAATAGGCTACGGTCAGATGATTCAAATCCAAGTTACCTTTGGCATTGTCGTTTGGGTCACATTAACATGACACGCATGAAGAAGCTCCATGAACATGGACTTCTAGGTTCGTATAATTTAGAATCATATGACACATGCGAATCATGTTTAATGGGTAAAATGACGAGGTCTTCTTTTAAAGGAAAAGGAGACCGAGCCAAAGAACCCTTGGAACTCATACATACAGATGTATGCGGACCAATGAGTACTCCGGCGAGAGGTAACTATGGCTACTTCATCACATTCACGGATGACTTCACTCGTTATGGTTACATATACTTGATGAGGCATAAGTCCGAATCGTTTGACATGTTCAAACAATTTCAGAACGAAGTAGAGAATCAACTTGGCAAGAAAATAAAAGCCATTCGATCCGATCGAGGTGGTGAATATTTGAGTCAAGAATTTGACGATCATCTTAGGAGTTGTGGTATAATATCTCAACTCACTCCGCCAGGAACACCCCAGATGAATGGTGTTTCTGAAAGGAGAAATCGCACCTTGTTAGACATGGTTCGATCTATGATGAGTTTAGCAAATCTTCCAAACACGTTCTGGGGGTATGCTCTAGAAACGGCTGCTTTCACACTTAACCGAGCTCCGTCAAAAGTTGTAGAAAAGACGCCATATGAGTTATGGTTTGGAAAGATTCCAAAGCTGTCTTTTCTCAAAGTCTGGGGATGCGAAGTTTATGTAAAACGCTTACAAGGAGACAAACTCGCACCTAAATCAGACAAATGTCTCTTTGTGGGCTATCCAAAAGAGACAAGGGGTTACTACTTCTACCACGAATCTGAGAACAAAGTGTTTGTTGCTCGAGATGGTGTCTTCCTTGAAAAGGAATTCCTTTCCAAACAGACAAGTGGGAGAAATGTAGATATCGATGAAATTCGATATGAGCAACAAATAAACACAGATATAGAAATATCAAGAGGTTTAGCGGCTCCTATCTATACACAAAGTATGGAAAAGGAGAATGAGGTCGAGAGAGTACCTCCCGCTCAAGTCGAATCAAATTCGCAGGAGACATCTCAACTAGTTGAGAACACTCCAAAAGTTGCTCAGGCCCCTCGTAGATCTCAAAGGCTCCAGGAATTATCTCAGAAAACAGATATCCTACTGTTAGAAGATAATGAGCCGAGTACCTACAACCAAGCTATTACGAGCCCCGACTCCGAAAAATGGCTAAAAGCCATGAGATCGGAAATGGATTCCATGTCAGAAAATCAAGTATGGAACTTGATCGATTTGCCCGATGGAGCAAAACCAATCGGATGCAAATGGGTTTTCAAAGTAAAAACTGACAAGGATGGAAACGTTAGCGTTTTCAAAGCTAGACTCGTGGCAAAAGGATACAAACAGATTCATGGCATAGACTATGATGAAACCTTTTCACCTGTCGCAATGCTTAAATCCATTCGGATCATTCTAGCAATTGCAGCTCATTATGATTATGAGATTTGGAAAATGGATGTCAAAACCGCCTTCCTGAACGGACACTTGGAAGAGGATGTGTACATGACACAACCCGAAGGTTTTGTAGATTCCAAAAATGCTGGAAAAGTTTGTAAGCTTAAGAAATCCATTTATGGACTCAAGCAAGCAAGCCGGAGTTGGAATCTTCGATTCGACGAGAAAATCAAAGAATTTGGATTTCTCAAGAATGCAGAAGAATCTTGTGTTTACAAGAAGGTTAGTGGGAGAGACCTAGTTTTCTTAGTCCTTTATGTCGATGACATATTAATCATAGGAAACAATATTCCGATGTTGGAATCAGTTAAAGACTGGCTTCGGAAATGCTTCTCTATGAAGGACTTAGGGGAAGCAGAATACATATTAGGAATCAAGATCTATAGAGATAGATCAAGGAGGATGATCGGACTTAGTCAAGAAACTTATATAGATAAGATTCTTCAACGGTTCGAGATGACAAACTCCAAAAGAGGATTCCTTCCCATGTCACATGGTATGGTGCTTAGCAAAGATTAGTGTCCTAAGAGTCCTGATGAGCTAGCACACATGATGAAAGTACCCTATGCTTCGGCAATAGGATCAATCATGTACGCCATGATCTGCACTCGCCCAGACGTCTCATATGCTTTGAGCATATGTAGCCGTTACCAATCAAATCCAGGCCAAGCGCACTGGCACGCCGCCAAGAATATCCTAAAGTACCTGAAAAGGACTAAGGATCATTTCCTGGTATATGGCGGGGAAGATACACTAAAAGTTGTAGGCCATGTGGATGCAAGCTTTCAAACGGATAGAGACGACTTCAAATCACAATCTGGGTTCGTCTACTGTCTGAATGGAGGAGCGGTATGTTGGAAAAGTTCCAAGCAGAGCACAGTTGCAGACTCTACCACTGAAGCAGAATACCTAGCGGCCTCGGAAGCTGCAAAGGAAGGAGTTTGGATCAAGAAGTTCCTGATAGAACTTGGTGTCGTACCTGGCATGGAAGAGGGCGTGACTCTCTATTGTGACAACAACGGAGCTATAGCCCAAGCCAAGGAACCAAGAGCGCACCAAAAATCCAAACATATCCAAAGGAAGTACCACTTGATTAGAGAAATCATAGAAAGAAAAGATGTGGTAATTTGCAAGGTTCATACGGATGATAACGTTGCAGATCCGTTAACCAAACCGTTACCTCAGCCCAAACATGACTCACACATGAGGGACATTGGTATAAAGCGCATTGGGGAATGGCAACAAATGTAATTTGGATTCATAATAGAGTTTATGTGCCTAATTACTTACATTCGATAAATAAAATAAAAGAAATTTTATTTTTGTCCTTAAAATTTGGTTTGGTATTTTAAGAGACAGTCCACACGATAAAGAAAACGCTCCGAGTAGGCTTGTCAGATACGTGATCTGATGAATGAAACCCTACTAAGTGAACTTGGAGTGATTCATTATCAATTCCCTAGTCCAGGTCATTGCATGGACAACAATGACTCACGAAGACTAGTACGGGAGTCGATGGGATAGCGCAGTTTCATGGGCTACAGGAATAGTGTATTCGATTCGACTACGTGAGTGCATAATAGGGATTATACGCTGGAATAACCCTCAACGTGAGAAGTTCATCCAAAGAATGATGAAATCGTCAAACTTCTCACAAAGACAAGATTGAAGAGATTCCTCAAAACATGAGTGCTCAGCTCATCTTATGTAAGGAATGTCTGACTTTAGTTTCGTTAAACGCCGCGCCGTAAAAGGAGGTTATAAAGGCGGATACTGGGAAGGACAGGATAGACATGAAGTTGAGTGGGAGCGCAAGAATGGATTATGTCCTCCTAACCATGTTAGGGTACAGTGTCCTCGGGCCACTTGACGAGCAACAACTGAAAATGCATGGCCTTGCTCAAATGGATTAAAAGTTAATCATTTGTTTTGACAGTTGTACTCGAGATCAAGAAAGTCTGAATGACGTGACGTATCAGATGGGATACTAAGTGACATGGGAATCGAGCATTGTACTTGTTCTAAGTCCAAGTGGGAGTCTGAAGGAGTTGAAGGAGATGTCCTTCGACCAAGGTGACAATGCGAACAATTTGTCGGATAGGACAATTGATGTGGAAGATCATCAAGTCCGATTGATTTAGGAATCATAGAGTTGTAGCTAGAGACCAACTACGATCGTCGAATTACGGAGTAATTCGCGGCTAACTTCGATCGGATCCTACAACGGGTTACACATAAGAGTGACAAATTGATCTAGGATATGACTAGTGGGAGTGAGATATAATCATGGGAGTGTCCCATAAACATATCTCATAGGCCTAAAAAGGAATTAGGCAAAGATAGTACAAAAGGGCCAAAAACAGGGTTTTTGGGCCTAGACCGGTTCGGGTACTTCTAGGACTCGGATTGGGCTGAATTTTGGAGGGTTAGTTGATGATATAATAAAAATTATATATGCCAATTTTCGTGGTGTTTGGGAACCTCCTCCTTAGGGAATTGAGAAAATACCAATAGTTGCTATTTTCGACTATTACCCTAAATCTTATTCTAAAGGGTGTTTTAGGAAACCTAAAAGGAGGTGGATTCTTATTAGGGTTCTATATAAACACTCTTAGGGCAGAGAATAAGGTGTGGAATTTCTCTCTAAGCTTTCTTACTCTACCACATCAAGTAGAGAGGAGAAAGTGAGCTAATTCCCATTAACTATCTATCTAGTCAAGAAGAAAGGAGTTCTTCTTTTCCAACCACCATTGGTGTGCTAGCTATACAACAAGGTGGGAGATCAAATTTGTTTGCTCGTGTCCCAAGTAGAGGAGCTACACTTGAAGCTCTTGGTCTTCTCATAAGCAATTGGAAAGGTTCGAGGGAAAACTAGCGAACAAGGTATTTATCTTTCTAGTTTTAATTAATGATTATCATAGGTTTATGCATGTGATCCTGGGAATACTAGTGTAGATATTAGATGTCTTAATTCCGCTATAAACACTAGTAGAAGGGTGTAAAACCCAACACCCTTGTCAACATGCCATGTTGTGCATCAAGAATTATGATGGTGATACGACAAATTTTTTTTATCATTTTCACCAGACAAGCGTTCGTCAACACTTATCAATGTTATGTCTACCCAATACCAAATTATGATGAGTCAATGGAGTACATCGATGAAACAAGAACACTACCTCCGTTAACAAAGAGAAAACCGGGAAGACCAAGACAGTAAGAAGAGGGAGCTCAGGAAACATACCAAAAAAAATGAGGGTTTGCGGTCGGTGTAAAAAACCGGCTTATCACAATAGTGCCTCATGCACGGCAGCTATATAATAACTAACTTAAACTTTGATTATGCAGGTTTACTTATTCTGCTAGAAACATAAATATTCTACTTATGTCTTTTATATGTTTAGAGAATTTGATCAATGTTACCAGATTATCGTATTTAAACAAGAGGATTTTTCTATTTCCTATTAAATTTTATCAATGGTTACGATATTATCGTAGTTATACTCATATGTATTTGGCTAGAGTAAGTTACAAAATGTCGAAAAACTGAAAAATGTTGGTAGTGTTGGAGAAATTTTGTCAACATCTTACTGGCATCTTTATACCCATTGGACCATGCTAGAAAATTTGTTTGATGTTTCTAGCAATTTAGCAATTTTCAATACAATCAAAGCAGGTTGGTTTTAGCCTTTGTTATATTTTAATCAAAATGTCCAGATTTTTGATATATTTTTGTACGAACTATTTGTTTCCTTAATTGTATATGTTATCAATGGATTCAACATTAAGTGTTTGAGTTCATCATGCCTTTGCCCTACCACGTATTATAATTGTATAGTTTCAGTAGTGTCCAAGAAATTTGAGTAACATCTTTATCGTATATATAAACCTGTTGAACGACATCTAAAATACAATATTATTGTGGTATTATAGAACATTGATAAATAATCTCATAACTGCTCAAGATGTTATTCAAACTTAAAACATAAACATGTTTGCTACGTTTTATCACATAGTCCGTTACAAAATACAAGTTAAAGTATTTAAACATTTTTTTCCATATATCCTTCGGTTCATTCAGCAACAACCAAGTTAGTTCACCCCTCTTCCTTTGCACTAGTTTTGTCCAATCATCTTTTGGCATCTCGTTAGGAAAATGTTTATAGTTCGATTCAATATAAAGTTCTTCCATGTACAAAATCACATACAACCTACAGTCAGGCCTGTCAAAGTTCTAACAACAAACCAATTCAACATCTTTGGGTTGTAACCATTTATGCGTTTCTATAAGAAACTAAAAAATGCTAGTCAAACAAGTCATTTTTCTTATGAAACCAGTTTTGAACAGTACCATTTCAAGCTTCTATGATAAACTTCAAAAATGCTAGACAAAAAAATGACATTGTTTTTACAATCCAATTTATTCTCTCATTTTTTTTCCCATATTACACCATGTAATATTCTATGGTTGTCAAAAAATCAGGTTTGACAGGTAACCATTGATAAAGTTTTATAAGAAACTTAATAATGCTAGACAAAATATTAAGTTTTTATTGAAAGTAACTATATTCTAGATCTAACACTATGCTTGAAAGTCTACTATACAAAATCCTAAATTAGATAGAACCCTAAATTGTCGGTCTAAAATAAAAAATTTAAGCAGAAGCCATTTCTTCAAAGAAATTACACAACAACAGAGACAAGGTAACAATACAAATTTTTTGTTGTATGCAAAAAAGAAACATACTCTTCACTTTGAACTGATTTAGGGTTTTGAAAATAACTTCCATTAAACCACTTCGAAAGAACTAAACCCTAGAAATTTCTTATTAACTAATCAATTTCAGAAAAATAAATCATAGTTAAAGTTGTAAAAATCAGAACCTAATTTGTTTTGTGTTATAGAAATCAATCTAAATCATAAACAAAGTTGAAGGAACAACAAAAATGATGAAAACCAAAATAACTTACTCTTTACTGTTGATGATAATGAACGAAACCAACAATGGATTCTCCCTCTCTCCTACTCGATGCTCTCTCTCTCTCTGTTAGGTTTATTTTGGGCGTGTTTAAGATAAAGGGTTCCCTCTCTCTCTCTCTTTGGTTTGATATTTGAGGAAAAGACAACTTTTTTTTTGGTTATTTTTTTGAAACAGAAAAGGCTACTTTTTTTGTTATGCTAAACGAAAAAGGCAAATTTTTCCGAGAAAAGAAAGTTTGTTTTTGAAGAAATAAATGTAATGAATCTCTATATATTATGGTATCTTTTATTTTGGGTTGTTTTTTTTTTAACTTAGGATAGGTTAGGCAATAAAAGAGAATAAGAGGATAGACATGTAATTTACTTTGAGTGGATTTATTTTCTATTTCAGATTATCTTTGGTCTCTAGACTCGTTGATCATGCGATTTTGGACTTAAATCTCATCCCCTGAATAAATAATTAGTTATTTTAGAGAATATAGAAGACTCGATTTCTATTGGTTGAAAATCAAATATTGATGAGTTGGACAATTAGGGATATCTCAAGAAGACACTCTATTTCTAGAGTGTCCTCTTGAGATATCTCTATTCAACCCTCGACACGTCATCTTAGAGATCCAAATAGAGTGTTGCGTTGGAGATGATTTAAAAAAAAAACTCTAAGAATCCTAAGTGGCTCTCAGAGTTTCTAAGATTGAATGTTGCATTGGAGATGCTCTTAGTTTGAACTTCGTCTGACATAACCCTAAGATCATGAGGTTTAAGAAAGTATTGTTTTGATTTTAGTTACAAGAGAATAAAAATAATTATTAGGGTGTGTTTGATATCTCCTATTTCCATGAAAATAAAAGAATTCATATGGAAATAAAAAAAATTTCCATGGAAATAGGTATTTCCACTGTTTGATACGAAGTATAATTTTATGACCAGGGACGGATCCAGGATTAAAGAATAAGGGGGACCAATGTAATACGAAATTGGTTATTTTTGTTCGGCCATTTTATATTTATACTCCACTTATAAGAAACGATGATATATAATGTGAAAAAAAGAGTAGTACCATTGATTAAAAACTACCGTTTTGGTTAATTTTATTTTACTTTCTTCACTTGGGATCGTCTTATAAATAGAAATTTTTGAAACAAATCTTTTATTAAAAGAATCATAGTTTTTTTTTTCTTTGTCTAATCCATTTGAGTGAATGCTCTATTTCTCAAACCCAGAAACAAGATTAAAATGTATATTATTAAATGAGGTTTGCAAGAAAGAAATTGTTAGTGTTTTCTAAATTCATAACAGAAAAATACATGTTAAACAAAAAAATAAATGTTTCTTGGTGGGATTGAACCCTTGTCACCTGGGTTGAAAATCAAGACTGCTACCAGAATGCCTACAAGACTTTAGTTGATACTTCTTACATTTTCTTTAGATTATTCTTTTTAGAATCATGGTTTTAACGGAAACCGCTACAGGTCTACGGCTAGGTCGAGGGGTGCCACCAAATCTGAATTTTTTTCTAAGTATATTTCGCCTTTAAAGAAAATAACTCCATCACGGAAATTTCAGGGACCTATGTCTTCTCCTTCCTTCACTCGTTTAATTAATTCTTGAATTCTTGTATTAGTAGAATTTTCATTCCTCATAATCTCTAGCCAATTAGAAGCAGGTGATGACGAAGCCATTAGAGAGTTAGGTTCACCAACATCAACTTTAGTCTTTCTTGAAAGCGCATCAGCAACCACATTCTCCTTCCCCCTCTTATACTCCACAATGAAATCATAGCCCATTAATTTGAATAACCAACGTTGTTGTGCTGGAGTCGTAATTTTTTGGGTCCATAAGTGCTTCAAACTTTCATAATCAGTTTGAACCAAAAATTGTCATCCCAAAAGATATGGTCTCCATTTCTGTAAAGCCTGGCTAAAAAAAATTATAGGTCTTTCTTGGCGTAGAACAACACCAATACCGTAACCTGACGCATCACACTCCACTATAAATGATTTAGAGAAATCTGGAAGTGCGAGAATTGGGGCGTGAGTCATCACCCGCTTTAATTGAGTGAAGGCCTCTTCTGCTTTTGTATTCCATGTAAAGTTATTTGTCTTCAACATGCGAGTGATAGGAGCAACAATCTTTCCAAAATTCTGAATAAATTTCCTATAATAACCACAAAGACCAAGAAAACCCCTCATAGCCTTCGTAGTTTTTGGCTTTGTGATGAGTCATGAAAATGCCTTATTTCAATCTCTTAATTGGAGCTAGTTAGTCCATATCGAGCCGTTACTCTGATGAACTGCTTGGTTTTCTTTCTCAGGTGTCTTTTACGGAGTTTAGTGTGAAAAACAGGCGAAATCGGGAGAAATTGATGTTAGGGGCATTTTGGTCATTTGGTGACAAGGGTATTCTGGTCAACTATAGTGCTCATGTGAAAGTAGAGTCCAATACGAATCTATCGGCGAAAGCGAAAGTGAAATCAGAATCCGGATGAACAAGATAGCCCTGGTCAAAGTTTTGGTTCAAGTTGGTTGAGTAAAGGTCAGCATAAATCTTCCTATGACAAGTGGCGTGCAATCTGACGGCGAGGGCTAGGGTTTCAGTATGAAGGTGGGAAGCACGGGTTAAAGTCGGGATACTACTGAATTTTGATCGGCTACGTTGCGCGAAATCAGTCCCCGGTACTCCTTCACGATCTGGTGAATGCCGATGTGACACATGTGCTACGATTCCATCTGACGGACGGTTCTCCTTCACACAAAACTGCCGCGAAGCACTTTATCGATATCTCTAGCCAGCTCACACTACCTGATTGGGCGGTTCCCAAAACTTATGGGAATGCCATTATTTTCAAACAGTTAGATAGAGAAATCGAGAGAGAGAGAATCAAAACAGATTATCTCCTTCTCTCTCTCGTCTCTATCTAATGCTTATGAAAGCTGTCTCATATAAGACCGAGAGAGAGAAACAGATATTCTTGGCGGAGGGATTGACCAAGTAAGAGATAGAGTGAGAAGAAGATCAGATTTTGGGGGAGAACAGTCACGGTTTTAGAGAGGGAAACGGAGAGAGAATAATGTGAAGATCTTAGAAAAAAATCAAAACCGAATGGAAGAAGAGATAAGGCCGAGAGACTTGATATTCTTTAAATTCGAATTCAAAACAGAAAGAGAAGGATAACGAGAACTAAGGTCTATAAAAGAGAAGAGAAACAGAGAGCTGAGGCATCACGGTTTTGGGAGGTTTTTAGTGAGAGAAAAAAGAACAGTAGAGAGAGAGAGAACCGAGAGCTTAGTTTTTCTGATTTTTGTTTCTTTTATTTATAATCTTAGTTTCTTAGTGAGAGAGAGAGAGAGATTACAGAGAAAGAGAGCAAGTTAGAGAGAGAGACAGAGAGTTATTGTAGAGAGAGAGAGAAACAGATTCTCGGATTTAAGAAATTAATTTGATTTTTCTTGAGTTTTGATTTCTCTTGTTGTTTTCTACTTCTTAGTGAGAGAGAGGGAGATTACAGAGAAAGAGAGGGAGAGATTACAGAAAGAGTGAGGAAGAAATAGAAAGAAAGTACTTTCAAGAAGACGAGAAAATAATTTTCTCTCAGAGAAACCATTTCCGGGAAGACGAGAAAATCGTTTTCCCAGGGTGCGTTTGGCAAGTTTCCGGGAAAAACAGAAGGAAATCAATTCCTTAGGCTCTGTTTGGTGGGAAAATCGCAGAAAAGTTAAGTTTCTTTCTTCTTTTTTCTTATATTAATTCAAATATTTATCGTTTCTAGCATGAGTAGCTAAATCTTTTATATCTAGGGTTTTAGATGAAGTCATAATAATTATTTTCTCGATAAATTTATTAAAGTTTTTACCATTTTAACGATAAAATCTTCCGGGCTTTTAGACTGTTCATGGACTAAAACCTGAGTTATATAAAGAACTCTCTAATTAGATCAAAATTAAATTGTCGTTAGAATTGTTAGGAAGACGGATTCGAAAACCCTAGGTTCCCTTTTTCTGAATACCGACTTATTTCTTTATTTATTTTTGAGTTTTATATTTTATTTTTATTTTACCTCAATCAAACCATTTTTAAATCCCAATAGTTTTAAGGTTAGATTTTAGTTTAACTTAATCTCTGAGGAACGAACCGGTCTTACCGGAACTATTACTTGACGCCCGTATACTTGCGGGTGGAGACCTTTTAGGGTAACCTTTTAGGCCCATCACTTTGTCCAATCAATTACAACTTCCATTTTATTCGGATCTATAGCCACACCTTGGTTAGTAATAACATGACCAAGGTACTTAACTTCCCTTTAGCCGAAATGACATTTCTCAAGTTTTACAAGCAACTTATTCGTTTGTAGAATAGAGAGGACCAGTTCTAAATGTTTTAAATGATCATTCCAATTTTTACTGTAAATTAGAATGTCATCAAAAAATACTAGTACGAATTTCCGAAGGTAAGGCTAAAATACCTGGTTCATAAGAGACTGAAAAGTCAATGGTGCATTTGTGAGACCAAAGGGCATCACTAAAAATTCATAGTGCCCTTGATGAGTACGAAATTCTGTTTTCTCAATGTCTGAATGATGCACACGTATTTGATGGTAACCTGATCGAAGGTCCAACTTAGAAAAGAATAGTGCTCCCTACAACTCGTCAAGAAGTTCGTCTATCACTGGTATTGGGAATATGTCTTTGATTCTGATTTTGTTGAGTGCTCGGTAATCGACACACATTCTCCATGAACCTTCTTGTTTCTTTACTAAAATCACATGTGAAGAGTATGGGTTTGTGCTCGGTGGGATAACTCCAGATTGTAATAATTATACAACGATCTTTTCTATCTCCCCCTTTTTGATGATGGGTGTAGCGGTATGGCCTAGCCGAGACATGTTGTCCCCCTTTATACAAAGGTATATGATGATCATGCTCAAACATTACTTGATTCTTAGCTGATTGGTAAGATCTCAAGGCAAAATTGGGGGTATGCTAGAGGTCATGAGTTCAATTCCTTTTTTTTTTATTAAACCATGATTTCTTTCATGACAAGGATATCAATCCAGAACATTACATGGTTGAGAGATTAACTCTTCTCTTCAGACAACATAAGAGTTACATAAGTGAAGTACAAAATTTCCAAATGTAAAATACCTTACGAAGATATAGAAGTTGCAAGAATAAACCAAAAGAAAAGATCCTAAAGGTCATAAAATAAGAAGATCCTCAAGATCACGAATGAAAAGATCTTATAGATCATAAAATATAATCGAACTAAAACATAAGAAGAAATTATAAATTTATCTTCTTGAGCGAAGATAAATCTGTCTTTCTTTTCTTTTTATCTTCATTTAAAAGTCAAATCGATCTTGTTGTATGATTTCTCTCTTTCTTCCTTTCTGTAAGACATCTTCGGTTTGATGGAATTGAAGAACAAGCCCATGAAGACAAAGAACCATCATCATAACAACTGCCTCTTTTCCCCTTCCCCTAAAAGATGATAAAAGATGAAGAAAAAACAAAAGAAAACCTATATTAATACTAAAATAGGGAATTCTCCTTCAATTGTGAAGGAGATTCCGGCCCTTCCGTCGGAAAACAATAATTCCGTGTGAAACTCTTTGTGAATACGGTTTAGATGGAGAGAGAAAACGATTTTAGATGGAGTGAGAAAATAGTGGAGAGAGAAAATCACGGGTTCAATTCCTTGATCTTCTTTTTGTGGTGAAATAGTTTTGGGTTTTTAGGGTCTAAAATTGACCCAATTTTCCTAGTTGATTTTTGTCCAACTTTAGAAAGACTAGTTTATAGGTAGGAATTTTTTAGACCCCCTCAAAGTAAATCCTGGATACGCCACCGCCTCCTTCTATACTTAATATTGTTGTGTGAGCTTGAAAACTATATCTAGGGTCGCAAACTTTGACTTAATTAAAATGCGCACAATTTTGTGAAACTATACAGTTAGGGAAATTTTATAAATAGAGAAACTATGTTTCTTTTTTCCGTAAGCTAGGGGAAATTTTAAAAAAACTTCGTCAGGAAAATTCCTGAACGAATCAAAAGACTGTCTCTTTTTGGACAAATTTTTAAAATTGAAGGAAGAAAGAAAAATAAAATTTAACTGAAAATATTTGTCTTGAGAATTCCTTACATCTTGAGAGATATTCTTCTATAACAACACTGTTTGATTGAGTTGGTGGTTATTGGTTCGATTGAAAAATATCTTCTTCCTCCATTAAAGAAGCAACATCATGAACATCTTGAAACATAATAAAAACAATTATCCAATAGAAGAAGAAAGTGAGAATTAGTAAACTAGTTGTTTATTTGTAATGGTTGTTGTGTAACTTGATTGTGGAGAAGAAAAAAGAGGTATTGTTGTTGAAATATTTAAGATTTAAGAAAGAATAGGAAAGAAAACAAAAATTAGTGTGATTATTTTTTCTAATCCCTCTATATTTCACTATTTGATTCCAAATCCAAAAAATAGTTCTTAATACCAAATTGGTACGAGGAACCGTAGTCTCCCCAACAACAATATCCAGCTCCCCTTACCAATACCAATAGCACAAAATTGTACTTGTCTTGATTTTAACCTTTCATTCCTAAATTAGAGGGAAAACAACTAAAATGGTGGGATAATAAAAGATTCTTCTTAAAACAAAAGCCAAGGTTAAAGACTGAAAGGTGAAGTTGTCTTTCGTGTTGTTCCCACCTACTACCATACCCCCCTTCTCTCTCTCTCTCTATAAAAGTCTTCATATTTTCTCTCTCTTCTTTCTCTCTCTAAAAGATGGAGCAGTTGCTCTGTGATGAACTAATTCAAGAGATTTTCAATCGTCTTCCTTCATCTTCTTCATCATCCGTCTCACTTGTATCCAAGAGATGGTTACATCTCTATCGCACTTCCATCAGTTCCCTTTCTCTAACCATAAACCCTAATAATTCTTCTTCAATTCCTTCATTTCTCTCTCACTACCCTCATCTCTCTTCCCTCACCATCGTCTCTGATACTTCTTCACCTATCTTTTCATCACCCCTTTCTCAATCTAATCTCAAAACTTACTCTTCTGATGATCTTCTTATTTCTGTTGGTTCTAATTGTTCTAATCTTCATCTTTTCCGGTTCTTTGCTGGCCCAATTTCTTCTTCTTCTTCTTCTTCTTTAGTTTCTCTCTCTAGCTCCTGTAAACATCTCACTTCTCTTCATCTTTCCTCCTTCCGACCTCTCTCCTTTTGTTGGTTGACCCATTTCCCCTTTCTCAAAGACCTTTCTTTTACTAATTCCGGCCCCAAATTCGACGAATTCACAAATTTCAACTCCAATTCCGATGACGAAGAAGCTCTGTTTTCCCCAAATTCATCTGGGTTGCCGCTGGAAAATCTCTGTTTATCAGGAATCGGACCGGAAGATCATGGTATGGGTTGGTTATGGAGAAACTGTAAAAATCTTCAGAAATTGCAACTTAAAAACTGTGAAGGAATAGGTGATGATAATTCTTCTTCTTATTTCTTCAATTGTTTAAAGGGTCTTCAAGAATTGGAGCTAAGAACAAGTAGAACAGTAGTTGATGAAGTTTTAATGCAATTAACACAACACTGTGATTCTCTTAAGTCTCTACTGGTATATGATGGAGGTAGCAGAGATGGTCTTCATCAATTCATAACCAGAACTAGGTCAAGTATAAAAAGACTCGATTTTCGTCTTCCACTAGACCTCAACAACAATCATCTATCTGAAATTGCAGAGAATTTCAGAGATTTAATTAGTCTTAGACTTCAAAGTTGTTGTCTTGTTACAGGTGAAGGTCTTAAGAATTTTGGGTCAGCCATGAATCAAGAAGGAATTGAAGAATTAGCTCTGATAAATTGTGATGTTATAGAGAGAGAAATTGGGTTATTAACTAGTATGGGTCAGAATTTAAGGGGATTGAAGAAGTTGGATTTGTCTTTTAATGAGATGTTATTGGACAAAGAGTTGATTTCCATGCTTGTTTCTTGTAAGAATTTGATGGATATCAAATTAAGAGGTTGCAGAGGAATTACAAATTCTGCCATGATTTCTCTTTGTAAAAACTGCAAATTTGTTGTAAATTTGGATATAAAGCAATGTTGTGGGATTGGGGAAGAAGGTGTTGAATTTGTTCTGATGAACTTGCCCAAGTTGAGGAAGATTCAGATTGAGGATTTCAAGGTTTCTGGTGTTGCCAAGACATGGGTATCTCAGAAAGTTACTGAAATTTGTTGACTGAGTAATGAAAGCGGAAATTGAAATGGTTGGGATTTTGATGAAGGAAGAAAGATAAGCTTCATAATTCAATCCAAACTAGTTTCTTGAATCACAGGTGTAACTGTGGTGTTCAATTATTCAATGTATGTAACTATGTCCATCTATGTTTTTAAGTTCAAATAAATATATAAAAACTTATAATAATAAGAACAATGTATTTTTTTGGGTTGTGAAAGAATGAAATTCAGTTGTGAGTAGAAATTTCAGTAGACATTGTTTCGATCGAAATATTTCGAAATTTATTTGGTTGACAATGCATGGTTAAGGAAACTTTTAGTTAATTACTTTCGAAATCTCTAGATTCCATCATTTATGTCTGATGATTCCCATCCGTCGTTTGGACGACAGACACAGAAATAGAAATATTGGGGCCATTTCAAAATACATCGCACAGCCAAAAGGTAACAACTATGGAGAAGAAAAGAATTTTCCAGGACATAAATTCCTCCCCAAAAATGGGGGTGGAAGTTTTAGTTTTGCGGAGGCAAAATTTCAGGGATTCCAGAGCAAGGACACTGCCGCTATAGTTCAACAAAAAAAAAAAAAAAAGGACACTGCCGCTCTCAGTAATTAATTAAGAAATCCCTAGATTCCACCATTAATGCCTGATGATTCCCATTACCAAATTCTTGTTTTTAGGAGTAATAAAATACAGATTCTGGACCGTTCAAAAAAAGAAATACAGATTCTGGAATCTTAAAAGAGGTATTACACTTTTTGTACCTAATGACCTTGACTCCATGGACATTCCAGCAACAAGTAGAAGAATCATATAAACACGTAAACAAACTGATTTGAATAAAATGATAAAGTACACGAAGGTCGAGCCTGAAAAGGAAGATTTAGTTAGAAGATTATTCAGCTTACACTGTTAATTTACACATATTCATCGAGACGAAGGTAGAGGTTTCCAACTTTCGGCAAGATGCGTAACACGATCTCGAGAAGCTGGCGATAACTGCTGGAGTATAACATTCTTGACCGAAGTTGCATCAGTTTCACCTGCTCGAATGGCGAGCTCAAGATACACAGCAGCATGTACCATTTCCCCTTCCTGCTCATTTCACAAGTAGGACTCCATCAGAATCCACACTGCAAAGCTATTTGACATCGTTAAACAGAGAAAGAAACATTAAATTAAGGGTTTACTAACATGTTCCCTAAGGGCGCCCTACACACGAATTCTTTTACGTTTAATTGAGATTTTGATTTGGTACAATCAGTAAGAGAACTAAACCTTCACTTGTCAAAGGCGGAAAAAATTTATGACTTAACATGTGTCACTAGGACATACATTAGGGAACACATAAATCTGTTAGGACGAAAGGAACCCCTGTTGACTCCCAGGGGGTTTCATCGCCATTCATAGTATTTGTCTTGAGTCAGAGATAGGTAAAATTCACAGTTGCGTTTTGCCAGGGATAAATTAGGTTCCATAAGGATAACTGTTTCTCATTGATTCACATGATCACGTCTTATTTATACAAGTTTGTTTTATCGTTTGAACTAACTATCCGAACAAAGTTCAGCAAGTATTTGATACATACAGAGAATAGCCCAAGCCCATGCTCGAATTGAGCTTTACTATGACCATGATCAGCAGCTCGCTTCATCCATTTCCTTGCTTGCCGATGGTTGTGTGCCAAACCTTCACCAAAAGAGTAGCATAAGGATGTATTGTACATCGCACGCGCGTTTCCACCTTCGGCAGCTCTCAGATACCACTTACCCTGGTTCAGTGAATAAGTACCGAAAAATCATTAAATCACAATTTCAAAGATATAACAGAGAAAAACACTTAAATCACGTAACAAAACTGTTATGTGAAAATACAGGTTGATAGGACAACCTTCATGACTATAGATAGATCTTGAATTAGAACAAATAGATCACTATCATAAGGAAAGTCGGCACTCCACAGTAACAGAAAGGAAGAAGCACAGAGACGCCAAACCTATATAACGATTGAAAAAGAAACATTGCATACCGCTTCCCTGAGGTTGCACTCAACACCACGGCCATGATGCAGGCAAAGAGCAAGCTGGTATTGAGCACGCACATGCCCAGCATTTGAAGCCTGCAGCAACCATTTTACAGCCTCCTTCGGGTTAGGAGGTTCAGCTGAAAAACAACAAAAGTGACAAAAAGGAAAGTTAAAACTTAGAACATGGAGAAAATAAGAACTATGAGAACATGGGTTCTTCCATTATTAACAAAAACTATGAGAATATGGGCCACATAATACGCGCACGTGTTGGCGGTTGGTTAAAAAGGTTTGTAGTTAATAGGATGATCTTGATGGTCACAGTTACAAGGTCTTAGTTGGTGATTGCCGTGAAGTGAACATTGGATCAAGGGCATAGAGAGTGTATCCTTAGAAGTAATAAGAGTTTCTTGAACCCTACGACCATGTTACTAAGTCCTTTTCAACCTAAAAGAACCATAGAGAACAGCTCTGCAAATTAAAAGTCATGTCTATTGCAGCGAAGATTCAGCATCACAACTTCACTTCCTGATTCACCCATAAGACACCTTCACCATTTTTATCACAACAGTGATAATCAATCTATACAATGATAATAGTATCAAACAAATATCTAAACCTAACAAATTTTAAAGAAGGGGAAGTTTTTAACATTAGATCCGGAGTAGTAAAATTGAAGAGTGAGAATAAATTAAGTTAGCTCTAATTGACCAATCAAACAAACCCTTTGGAAAATTCCTACTTTTATTCCCTAATCCTTAGTAATAACACCAAAAAGTAAACCCTAGAGTAAGAAATCAAGGATGAAATTCAATAATAATGAAGAAAGATTGAACCTTTAAGTGATATACCTTGCAAATATGAAATCCCCAAATTACAACGGCCAGCAGGATCACCAAGTTCAGCGGCTTTTCTGTATAAAGCGATCCCTTCTTCTCTTCTACCCATCTCCCAATAAATCAAACCAGCATCAACCATGGCAAGAGTAGAACCACGAACAGAACCCTGTAAGAAAGAATCAAGAGCCTTTTGAAGATTAGGGCGGACTCCACCACGGCCATGTTTATATCTTTTCCCCCAACGAACAAACAACATGGCTTCTCTCAGAGGTCGAAGGGCATCTCTCCATGACCTACACACCATTGATGTTGATCGAAGGTCTGGAAGAGTGAATGAAGCGGCAATTTTAGATAGAATATCGAATGGGAGTGAAGAGAAATCATAATTTGATTGAGATGATGGTGTTAATGTTGATTTTGATGAATCGGAGATAAAGAGATTGCGACTATGAGACTTGGGTTTTGCTGCGGTGGTGTGTCTCCTTTTATGGAACTCTGGTTGTTGCTGGTGGTGGTGGTGTTTACTGTTGAATTTGGCGAGGGGAAGGGCAGAGTAATTAGGGCTGTCTGATGGGGCTGGCCAAGTTCTCTGATTCATTACTTCTTTCTTCTCTAGTGAGAGGGAGGGAGGGAGGGAGGGAGGGAGGGAGGGAGAGTCTTTAGTGAGAGAGAGAGATGGTGGGAGGGCGGTGATCAGTCCCAATTTCTATTCGTCAAACTGGTAGTCTGGATCGTGGGGGTAGGCAGGACCCGACTGACTAGGGGTCCGTGGGCGTTCACCGTCCGGTGACGGAGCTCGTCTAAACCAACTCACGCGATAGGTTTTTAGTGGACAGGCGCGGCAAGGGTACCCAGTGTACCCCACTAATCAGTCCGTTTAGGGCGTTTTCTTTTCGTAATGCCCACTCCTCAGTTCGAATGAATATGAATCATTATGTTTGGGTAAGATGGTAATGTTAGATTAGATAAGGGTTTGATACATATATACCTCAAAATAAGAAGAAACTCGACTCTTTTTGTGACGTCCCGTATTCTGAGTTACGGTTTGGTAGACAGTTTATAAAAGAAACTAAGTCTAAGTCTCGCTCAAACAGAGTTTCTAAAATAAACCAAAGACAACACACTTATCTCCGTTTTCAAACAAATAAAAAGGACACGACTAAATTTCAACAGAGTTTTCTCTGTAAATTGAGACTATAAAACCTGCCAAACATACACATATATATGCACATAAACTTCATATCATGACACAACGAAGTACAAACTCCAAACATTTCACACGTATTAGATACTATAGTGATACATATATACTGTTCGTTATGATAATTTACATACTTCAAAATATCAAAAAAACAAATCGATCTCACGTCACAAGTTGCTCACGAGCAGGATTAGATCGACCAAAGACTATAATACCTGAACAAAAACAATTGAAGAAGTGAAATTACTCGAAAGTCAGGTAAGTAGGATACCTAAACATCGTACCCGCACCACACATATCAACAATTTAATATATCAATAGTTTAGGTGATAGATAGTATAAAGATATTATTATGCATACCAAGCAAGACAATACAGCAAGATAATTCTTCTAGTTTACTAAGATCACAAATGAATACGTCCTCAGTCGGGGTCACCTACTATTCGGATAGAAAAAACCGGTAGGCAGACGACGCCTTATCGAACAGTTGACTATTGTACTGTACACATGGATCCATGTAATACCCTGGTAAGAGCTGTCGTAACTCTCCCTTCATCATCAACGCTCATTAGGCTAACTTGTGATTCAATACGCATCGAATAATAAATCTCACCCAAATAATGGTATACTTTGAATATGTCATGACTTACCCAGACGAATATAAGAGCATCATCGTGTAGTAGAGCCATTAACCCATGATGATAAATTATCTCATCTTGAGGAGCATCCTATCTCCGACAGATCTGATGCTACCTCTCCAGGTAGTTCAGTAACCATTCGAAGAATACCCAAACATATACATTGAAAGAGATGTCCTTCAATCGAAGATGCAACGCGAGCAATTTGTCGGATAAGACAATTGATGAAGAAGATCATCAAGTCCGGTTGATTTAGGGGTCGTAGTGTTTAGCTAGAAACCAACTACGATCGTCGAATTACGAAGTAATTCGTGGCTACCTTCAGCGGGATCCTACATCGGGTTACACATAAGAACATCTATTTGATCGAATGATATGACTAGTGGGAATGAGACATATAATCATGGGAGAGTCCCATAAACATGTCTCATAGGCCTAAAATAAGTTTAGAAGATAGCACAAAAGGCCCGAAATAGGAGTTTTGGGTCGGGAGAAGCTGGATTGGGGCCGGCCTAGGCTGGCCGGTTCCCCTAATGGGGCCGGTCAGATCTGCCCGTTTTGGGTGGATTTGGACGGTCACAACTTAAGGAAAGTGGAAAATAGAAACTAGTTTCTATTTTCGACTGTTTCCTTAATCTTATTCAAAAGAGATTTTTTTAGGAATCTAATTAGGGTTGGATTCTAATTAAGAACTCTATATAAGGTCTCTTAGGGACTTGAATAAGGTGTGGAATTTCTCAAGAAGCTTTCTTACTCAACCACATCAAGTAGAGAACAGAAAGTTAGCTAATTCCCAAGCTATCTAACTAGTCAATAAAGAAGAAGGTGTTCTTCGTATCAAAATACCATCGGAGTTCTAGCTAGCTACATGGTGGGAGATCAATAGATTATTTGGGTGTCTTGAGTAGAGGAGCAACACATGGAGCTTTTGGTCTTCGCATTCGATTGGAAAGGTTTGAGGCAAAACTAGCTATTAAGGTAATCCTATAAACTCTTAGTTAAATATTACCTTATGTTGGAATCGAAGCCGATTTTGGCTCAACCCGAGTCATCAAACTTAGAAACAGAATGCGCCACTGTGTTCGTCTCGCCAAGCTCTTAAACTTAGAGTCAAGAATCATTCAAATCCTATTCCGGATGAATGAGAAATTCAAGTTTAAAGTTTGGACGAAGATCAGTTGAAATAGGGACTAAAGCGTCAAAGAGGACAGTTCAATTTAGGGGCCATTTGAGCGAAACAAGCACGTCCAGACGGCTCGCGTTTACTCTGCGGGATTTCGCGAGATCGAACGGCCGCGCGTTAAGATGAGCTTGACAGAGTTGGGATCACGGCAGACGCGTTGGATCAGCGAGATCCAACAGCGTGCGTTTACTCCGAGTCGGGTAGCAAGTGGGCTACGCCCAATCTGCCCATCTAACGGTCAGATTTTCATCTGTTGGGCATCACTCGGTAACCATCTAATGGATGGCGTTCAACCCGTGCTTTCAAGCCTAATCTGACGAACCAGATTGCGCCGACTCTTATATTCAGTTTAAGTTCGTGAATTTGAAGGGACATGTCCTTTGACCACAAAAGACATATGCACCCATTCCATTCCTATATAAACAACCCATACCCACTTCATTTTATATATTCAATTCATTCTCATCTTCTCTTCTCTTCTCTTCTAACAATCAGTATTCTAGTGTATCTGGAATGTAAATCTGTTTGGGAAGTATTCTAGTATATCTAGGAAAAGGAAGAAAGAAGTTTTGAGTGAAGTTGTAATCTTAAAGCGTCTAGAAGATCAATTCATTCTCTTCTTCTCTTCTCTTCTAACAATCAGTATTCTGGTGTATCTGGAATATAAATCTATTTGGGAAGTATTCTAGTATATCTAGAAAAAGGAAGAAAGAATTTTTGAGTGAAGTTATAATCTTAAAGCTTCTACAAGATCCAATCACATCAGTCCAAGAGCTCATATTATTTACGAAGGTTTGCCTGCTTTCAGAATATAAAAGTACCATCTTAAAATTCTTAAAGGATAGTCGTTGTATCCCGAAGGCATACACCCTAACGTTTGGTACTGTTACGGGGGTGTAAAATTTCTTAAGGAAAGAGAATTTATTCTCGCCTCTACTCCATTATCATTTGTCTATCTCGGTTAATTCGAAAGAAGGAATTACTGATAAAGTCGGTATTCGCTTATCGTTTATCTCTCTATAACTTAGAGAAAGGAAGTTCTCTACTTCAACCCAGACTCTGGCTTAATCAAGACAAGACAGAGTTAAAGTGAACTTAAACCATAACCAGAGGAACAACAGCTTATGCATGATGATCCTGGGGAATGCTAGTGTTAGACATGAGATGTCTAAAATTCCGCTTAGAACACTAGTATGTATTATAACCCAACAGTGGTATCAGAGCCTCTTGCAAATAGCTAATTTTTGCTAAGTTTCGGACTAGTCCATGATTTCTTAGATAGGTAGCCATGTCTAAAAGGGATTTAGACTTCAATTTGATGATTTTGAATGTGATTTAAAAAATTTTCAAGTTAATTTTCAAAGTTGATGATTGAAAAGAGTTTCAAAAGATTCGATTTTGATTGATTTCGGTATTGAAAAGTGTTTTCAAAAGAATTGTTTTTCATTGATTTTACAAATTGTTGAAAAACAAGTTTTGGGTGTTTTAGAAGTTATTAAAAAGGTTGGACAACAGCTTTAGAAGCAAAAGAAAAAAAAACAAGTTTTAGAAGTTTCTAAAAATCTGTTCGGATGCATGGGATGCATCCCAGCCAGACGCGTCTCTCGTGTTATGGGCGCGTCTAGGACGCGCCCCCAGTGCATAGGAGAGCTTCTCGGACTTACTGTCCGAGACAGATACGTCTCAGGTCCAGGACGCGTTCAGGGAACCCAAGTACATCTCAGATTAGTCCGAGATGCGTAAGAAGCTTCCAGACGGGTCTGGAGTGCCTCAGGTATCTCGGTCTAGGACTGAGATGGCCTAGGTGCTTCGACTATAGGCCAGACGTGAAGGAGTTGAAGGAGATGTCCTTCGACTATAGGCCAGACGTGAAGGAGTTGAAGGAGATGTCCTTCGACCAAGGTGACAATGCGAACAATTTTTCGGATAGGACAATTGATGTGCAAGATCATCAAGTCCGATTGATTTAGGGATCGTAGAGTTGTAGCTAGAGACCAACTACGATCGTTGGATTACGAAGTAAGTCGCGGCTAACTTCGATCGGATCCTACAACGGGTTACACATAAGAGTGTCAAATTGATCTAGGATATGACTAGTGAGAGTGAGATATAACAATGGGAATGCCCCATAAACATATCTCATAGGCCTAAAAAGGAATTAGGCAAAGATAGTACAAAAAGGCGAAAAACAGGGTTTTTGGGCCTTAGCCGATTCGGGCACTTCTAGGGCTCGGATTGGGCTTAAATTTTTGGGAGAGATTTCTGACATATCCAGTAGTATGCATGAAAAATTTTGTGGTGTTTGGACACCTCCACATTAGGGAATTGAGAAAATATTAATAGTTGTTATTTTTGACTATTTCCCTAAATCTTATTCTAAAGGGTGTTTTAGGAAACCTTTGAGGAGGTGTATTCTCATTAGGGTTCTATATAAACACTTTTAGGGCAGAGAATGACGTGTGGAATTTCTCTCTAAGCTTTCTTACTCTACCATATCAAGTAGAGAAGAGAAAGTGAGCTAATTCCTATTAACTATCTATCTAGTCAAGAAGAAAGGAGTTCTTCTTCCAACCACCATTGGTGTGCTAGCTAAATAACAAGGTGGGAGATCAAAATGATTGCTCGTGTCCCAAGTAGAGGAGCTACGCTTGAAGCTATTGGTCTTCTCATAAGCAATTGGAAAGGTTCGAGGGAAAACTAGCGAATAAGGTATTTATCTTTCTAGTTTTACTTAGTATTATTATGGGCTTCTGCATGTGATCCTGGGAATACTAGTGTAGACATTAGATGTCTTATTTCCGCTATAAACACTAGTAGAAGGGTGTAAATCCCAACAGTGACGTCAGAGCCTCTTGCAATTAGCCTATCTTATCTAAGTTTCTGGGTGATATGCAAATAAAAATTTCAGTCTAATTCCAATCAAATGGCAAATTGTTTTTAAGACATAACTAATGAATCTGACATCGCTATTAAACACTATCCCTTGGAGATGAAGGACCTCTCTAAACAACAATTTAAAATTATTTGCAAGATATGAAGTGTTGGGACAAGGAATATTATGAGTCTCATCCTTTGTAGGTAAAGAAAGAGAAGGAATATCAAGATGACTGAAACTTTCCCCCATGATCTCGTTTTTTATATGTTCATCAACTAGTGTCTCCAATCTTGAAGGAGGCAGATTAGGGAAGGTGCTCCGTGGGACAAGTTATTTTTTTATGTCGTTCACTAAAAGGATATCTTGTGAGAGGTCCTCAGGAATTTGACCATATTTCTTTATGAGTTGGGGTTCTACCTTTGGGAGTCTTTACAACGAGTTCAAGAGATAATTTATTTACTTCTCAGGGCAAAATAGTAGGCTCTACTTTTGTGTCTTGAACAAACTGTCTTTCATTAACTATGTGGACAAGTTTGAGTTTGGGGTAGTTGACCCATTTGTTCGTACCACCATTATCAATGTCATTCTTTAGTGGAAGAGGAACAAACTCAATCTTCCTTTCTTTCAATTTTAGATTATTTCTGTGAGAAATTTCTAAACTAGTCTCGAGTATTAACGACAACAAATTGTGCTTCCATGTTCGCTACGCGGTCTGTGAGAGCTTGTAAGGCTTGAGTGATTTGGGTTGTATCCATTTTAGACTGATAATTTCTACAACTATGAGTGGACATGCAAACTCGTTTTTTTTTTATTTTGTTTTTTTAATATGAAAGAAAGCAAAACAAACTTGAATTGTTCTAACGAACTTATGCAATGCAGTTAAACATTGCCTATATGTTGGATCTAAGTAATGAACCCCTAAAAATAACCACACTCTGATACCAACATGGATATAGAACAACGTAGATGCCTATGTTATGCAACTCTAAGATCAATTACGCCTTAACATGAGCAATAAAAAGATGAAAAGCAATTCTAGTTTCATACATAACCGTTTAGAGTTTCATTAGGATATTATATGCGACGCGAAGCCTGTTACACTCCTATAATAGTGTGTCTTACTAAATAATAAAACGGTCTAGGGACCAATACTAACTCTAGGATGTTGAGGCAACAACTAAATCATGGAAGATAAGTAGAGATAGATGGGTTAAATACCTGAGATCATTGGGAAAGAAAAATTAGATAGAAAATCTTGCCTAATGAATGGATGAGAGAAAGTAAAGGTAGGAAGTATCTTTGGACAACAACAAGTTTCTCCTTCTATAATAATCAATCATCAATTACATAATACTAATACTAATGGCTTTTACCAATAACAGTTTCTTGGAATCACTCCAAGTGGCTTCACACCAAAGTTAAGGAATCACTCCAAAACTCTCAAACTTTTACTTCTAGTCTATGTTCTATCTGTTGGGTTATGATTCATACTAGTGTTGTATGCAGATAACTTGACATCTAATGTCAAACACTAGCATTCCCAGGATCATCATGCATAAGCTAATAATTAATCTAAGAGTTTAAGATTACCTTAATCGATAGTTTTTTCCTCGAACATTTCCAATCGAATGCGAAGACCAAGAGCTCCATGTGTTGTTTCTCTACTCAAGACACCCGAGTGATCTATTAATCTCCCTCCTTGCAGCTAGCTATAACTCCAATGGTGCTTTGACACGAAGAACACCTTCTTCTTTATTGACTAGTTAGATAGCTTAGGAATTAGCTCACTTTCTCTTCTCTACTTGATGTGGTAGAGTAAGAAAGCTTCTTGAGAAATTCCACACCTTATTCAAGTCCCTAAGAGACCTTATATAGAGTTCTTAATTAGAATTCAACCCTAATTAGATTCCTAAAGAATCCCTTTTGAATAAGATTAAGGAAATAGTTGAAAATAGAAACTAGTTTCTATTTTCCACTTTCCTTAAGTTGTGACCGTCCAAATACACCCAAATTGGGTAGATCTGACCGGCCCCATTAGGGGAACCTCCCAGCCAAGGCCGACCCCAATCCGGACCCAAAAAGTCTCCTTTGAATAAGATTAAGGTTTACGCTACCTGAAACTCAATACCTGGCGGGACATAAGGCAGTGAGAGCTATCCTTTCGTCGATTGCTTCATTCTTCACTCCTTCCTGGGAACACAGACCTTGGTTTAGTCTGATTCCATCCGAGTTGGAGGCAGCGCACACCGCTTCAGGCCTTTTGTGCTATCTTTGCCTAAACTTGTTTTAGGCCCATGAGACATGTTTATGGGACTCTCCCATGATTATATGTCTCATTCCCACTAGTCATATCATCCGATCAAATAGACATTCTTATGCGTAACCCGATGTAGGATCCAGTCGAAGGTAGCCACGAATTACTTCGTAAATCGAAGATCGTAGTTGGTTTCTAGCTAAACACTATGACCCCTAGATCAACAAGACTTGATGATCTTTTTCATCAATTGTCTTATCCGACAAATTGCTCGCATTGCATCTTCTATTGAAGGACATCTCCTTCAATGTATATGTTTGAGTATTCTTCAAATGGTTACTGAAATACCTGGAGAGGTAGTATCAGATCTGTCGGAGATAGGATGCTCCTCAAGATGAGAATAATTGTATCATCGTGGGTTAATGACTCTGCTACACGATGATGCTCTTATATTCGTTTGGGTAAGTCATGACATATTCAAAGTATACCATTGTTTGGGTGAGATTTATTATTCGATGCGTATTGAGATCACAAGTTAGCCTAATGGGCATTGATGACGAAGGCAGAGTTACGAAAGCTCTTACTGGGGTATTACATGGATCCATGTGTACACTACAGCAGTCAACTGTTTGATAAGGCGCCACCTGTTTCTAGAATATATCTCAAAAATCTATCATTGATCAAATCATGCCTAGAAGTGTTCGATTATTCCCACTGCACTCACCATCCCTTGGATGTGTTCCATGGAGCGATTTGGGAAACCGTTTCTCAACTCCTTTGATGGTTATCAAGTGTTTGGCTTTCTTGCCAAGGTGATTCTTTACTTCGGTTTATACTTTGTTTGAACCTTTCAAACATTCTAACTTTATACTTTATGACCTGTATGTTTTCGTAATTCATGAAGTTGTCAGGGTATGTGTTGAAGTAGCTTTCGTTAGCTTCTGCAAGAACACCTTCTTCTTTATTGACTAGTTAGATAGCTTGGGAATTAGCTCATTTTCTCTTCTCTACTTGATGTGGTAGAGTAAGAATGCTTAATGAGAAATTCCACACCTTTTTCAAAATCCTAAGAGACATTATGTAGAGTTCTAAGTTAGAGTCCAACCATAACTAGATTCCTACAAAGTCCCTTTTGAATAATATTAAGGAAATAGTCGAAAATAGAAACTAGTTGCTATTTTCACAATTCCCTTAGTTGTGGTCGTCCCCTACAAGGGAGAATATCCAGATCTCGCTGGCCCCTTATGGGAAGCCCATTGATCATGGTCGGCCACTCTTTTGGGCCCAAAACACCCTTTTGGTGGCCCGATCCAAAATTCCTTCTTTTGGGCCTTTTGTGCTATCTTTGCCTAAATTTCTTTTAGACCTTTGAGACATATTTATGGGACTCTCCCTTGTTTATATATCTCATTCCCACTAGTCATATCATCCGATCAAATAGTCATTCTTATGTGTAACCCGATGTAGGATCCGGTCGAAGTTAGCGATCGTAGTTGGTTTCTAGCTAAACACTACGACCCCTAAATCAGTCGGACTTGATGATCTTTTTCATAAATTGTCTTATCCGACAAATTGCTCGCATTGTATCTTTGGTCGAAGGACATCTCCGTTACAAAGGAATATCCTTTAGACTCCCACTTGTACTTAGAACAAGTACAATGCTCGATTGCAGTGTCAATTTTTTATCCCATCTGATACGTCATGTCTTTCAGACTTTCTTGATACCAAGTACAACTGTCAAAGACAAATGATTAACATTTAATCCATTTGAGCGCAGCCACGCATTTTCAGTTGCTACTCATCAAGCGGCCTCGAGACACGTTTTCCTAATGTAATTAGGATGACACAATCCATTCTTGTGCTCCCACTCAGCTTCATGTCTATAATGTCTTTCCCAGTATCCGCTTTTATAACCTCCTTTCAGGGCATGACGTTTGGCAAAACCAAAGTCAGACGTTCCTTACATAAGATGAGTGAAACACTCATGTTTTGAGGAATCTCTCCAATCTTGTCAACCATAAGCGTTTTGACGTTCATCACGATTTGATGTACTTCCCATTTTGAGGGTTATCCACTGTATATTCCTTATAGTACACCCATGTAGTCGATTTGAATACTTTTATTCCTATAGCCCATGGAACATTGGTATCTCCTCGACTCACGTGCTAGTCTTCCTAAGTCATTATTGTCAATGCGATGACCCGGAGATGATAATTAAATATTCTAAGTTCACTTAATAGGGGTTCATTCATCTGATCACATATCCTGACAAGCCTATTTGGAGTGTTTTATTATCTATGGATTGTCGTTTAAATACTAAACTAAATTTAGACGACTGTGAAATAACTAACTTATTTCCGATAACGAGAGTTTGTAAATTTGAGCCTCTTTCGCAAAACTCCTTTTACGTACTCAATTTTGCTCGTTAGAGTTATTTCTGTAATTACCTTATGCCTTGGAAATTTAGTATGATTCTCATACTTTTGTCTTAGGTGACAGTTTAGTTGACTACGATGTATTCCATTTAAACCTTGCTTATTATCAACTAATCGAAGGTTGATTCCTTTGATTTTCCATTGATAGTCTCTAGTAATTAACCCTTTACTAGTGTTAAGGCCTCCTATTCTTGCTTTTGTAGAGTCTGCAACAGTTCCCGGCTATAAACACTTTCTGCCTACTTTCCTTCTACGTCTGGAAGTTTGCATTGACATGTTCAACTTTCTCCACTGTAACTTATCCTAGCAATTTTACAAGCCTTTTTAGGATGTTAGTTGAGGTTTCAGATTGTCTTATCTGAGTTCGGATGTTAACATCTCTTAATACTTTAAGTATTCACGATGTCTTGGGCAAATTCTAAATCATGTCTACATGACCGATTTTATGCCTATAGCATAATTATCTTCCTCATGCATGCTTGCTCATCAGGGTCCTCCGACTCTGAGTCTTGCTGAGCTTGCGTCATGAGATTTGGGTCGAATATCTCTTCTAGAGTTTTTCGTCTTTGGTCCTTTCTTAATTGATTCCAACATCCCTATGTTGGTCTCAATTCTGATGTGTACACTGCACACCAAACCTGAAAAGCGTTTCTCCCACTAACCTTCTTGAAATCCTGAGGTTCAAGGTTTTTTTCATTCCTTAGGAATCAAACGCCTTTGATTTTCTCTTTTGAATCAAAGATTCCAACTCTAGCTTGCTTCATCCCTTGATGGATCTTCCGAGGCATGCTTGTTCATTAATCACTAAAGTCGACGACCGTTATGGTTTTTGACTTCCTCGTGTTTAGCTATGGACTTAAACATAGACTGATATAGGATCTCATTCATAGTCTCTTGGTCAAGGTCAAGAATCTTTTCATTGATTTACAAGTAATCATTAGAACCAGCTACTAAATACAAAAATTAGGTTCAAAGAAAATACACCTGTTACATATTGAACTTTTTTTGTTAATGAGATCCGGCAGCCAGACAAAGATAAACGAGTCCAGATCAATCCGTTGTTGCTATTTTTTTTAGGCCAACCCAGTCTTAGAAGCCTTCTTACTCTTAATCCCAGTCCTGGAATTGAAATTCCATCAGTACCAAAAACTCCCTCTTATTTAGAATGTTTACACTAATGTTTCCATCCTTCTCAGTTTTCTTTCTTGAAAAACTAATTTTTGTCCAATGGTTTTCTCCCCATTGACCAATTATCAAGTTTCCGATCTTGACCAGAAAGGATTCCATAAGATATTGACTCCTAACTAATTATCGAGTTGGTTTCCGTCTCTGCGCAGGTCTATATCCTTTATCTTTTATTAGTAAGATTTCAATCTTCTAATCTTGTAGATAAAATTCAAAGACCTTTAGGGCTTTAGAACAACAATTCGGAATACTCTCAACTCTTTGAGATATTCATGTTTTGAGCAACTTTCAACTACTTGATAGTTCTCTGACGAATCTCCATTCATCTTAATGAGGTAGGTATTTAGACCTTTTCCTCCTACTATTTCTTTAACAGTTTTGTTTCTCTTGGTCGAAGAAGCAATCAATTTTCCTCCCACTTATCCTACTAATTATCCTTCCAGAACTAATTATTAGGAGGATATCATCATGAGCAACAAACACTTTGTTCTCTTGATCGGTTGTGAGAAGCCCAAATTTCTTCTAAAGAAATTGCATCAGATTTGCTAATTTATGCCTTATAATCCTCGTACATGGCCTTTTTAGCTTTTAGACGGAATTCGGTTATGTGAGAAAGCGACTGTTTCTAGAATATATCTCAAAATTCGGAAGACTGGCTTAAATCCATCATTGATCGAATCATGCCTAGAAGTGTTCGATTATTCCCACTGGATTCACCATCCCTTGGATGTGTTCCATGGAGCGAGTTGGGAAACCGTTTCTCAACTCCTTTGATGGTTATCAAGTGATTGGCTTTCTTGCTAAGGTGATTCTTTAATTCGGTTTATACTTTGTTTGAACCTTTCAAACATTCTGACTTTATACTTTATGACCTGTATGTTTACGTAATTCATGAAGTTGTCAGGGTATGTGTTGAAGTAGCTTTCGTTAGCTTCTGCAAGAACACCTTCTTCTTTATTGACTAGTTAGATAGCTTGGGAATTAGCTCATTTTCTCTTCTCTACTTGATGTGGTAGAGTAAGAATGCTTAATGAGAAATTCCACACCTTTTTCAAAATCCTAAGAGACATTATGTAGAGTTCTAAGTTAGAGTCCAACCATAACTAGATTCCTACAAAGTCCCTTTTGAATAATATTAAGGAAATAGTCGAAAATAGAAACTAGTTGCTATTTTCACAATTCCCTTAGTTGTGGTCGTCCCCTACAAGGGAGAATATCCAGATCTCGCTGGCCCCTTATGGGAAGCCCATTGATCATGGTCAGCCACTCTTTTGGGCCCAAAGCACCCTTTTGGTGCCCCGGTCCAAAATCCTTTCTTTTGGGTCTTTTGTGTTATCTTTGCCTAAACTTCTTTTAGGCCTATGAGACATATTTATGGAACTCTCCCATGTTTATACATCTCATTCCTCCTAGTCATATCATCTGGTTAAATAGACATTTTTATGTGTAACCGATGTAGGATTCGGTCGAAGTTAGACGCGAATTTTTTCGCAATTCGACGATTGTAGTTGGTTTTTAGCTAAACACTACGACCCCTAATTGCTCGCATCGGTTATTTTATTTTATTTACAATTCTATCTTTTGTATTTTAGTTTTAATTTTGATTAGTTACTTCCATAACATGTGTAAGAGACATGTGGAAACAAGGGGTAGTTATAGGTGGTTTGTCATGAGTTCATGACATGTATAAAGTAGGTAGTTCTAAGTAGTTATACCCTAAATATATAATTGACAACATATCAACAGTGATAGTGAAGCATATTCCTTTGTAAAGGAGATGTTCTTGAAGGAGATGTCCTTCGACCAAAGATGCAATGCGAGCAATTTGTCGGATAGGAGGAAAACCCAATGGGACAAAACCATAGTGAAGGAAAAAGAGTACAAATTCTTTTTTCATGTACATCTTTTATGTACACATAATGTGCCTCATTAAAACCTTGTTAAGAAAAACCCCGTGGGAAAAAAATCTTAACGAAGGAAAAAGAGTACAGTTTGAAAATGCAGTATACAGTGTCTTCATAAACTTGCTCCCCCTCATGAAGGTTGAGGGTGTTGTTCAACTTTCGATTGTCAGCTTCCTTTTGGTATATATACACAAAAATATAATAAGTATCATTTGACATTTCAAGTTGCATTCATATAATGCTTCAAAGTTTATGCACACTTTAGATTAAAGTTTATTAAATCCTTCAGGGATTTAAGTTGAACTCACTCTCTAGTGATTCATATATGTGTATCATATGTATCGATTAGATAATTATAATATTTTGTGAAATCGTGTACTAATCATATTTCAATGTGCAATCCACTTGACGCGCATAAGAGGTGTTAAACTCATCGTTCAATGACTAGTTGTCTCGCCAAAACCTTGTCAGGAAAATCCAATGAGACAAAACCTGAACGAAGGAAAAAAGACTACAACTTTAAGAAAATTAAAATAATTTTCATGTACGCATAGTTGCCTCATTAAAACCTTGACAAGGAAAACCCTATGGGATAAAACCTTGACGAAGGAAAAAGAGTACAACGCGATTGACATTTTATACATGAATGATGGTTATTTTCTGAAACCTTATGACAACATATGTAATATATTGTTTGTACTATATTAGGTACTTCAGGACCTGAATTTCCATGACATATGATAAGTTAAAACAATATGAGTTGCTTTGAAGCTTATAGCCTTTTAGTATTTCAGAATATGTTCATTTTCAAGATTTTCTTTACTCGAATAATCTTTTTCAATACTCTACTGTCAAACTTTGATATCTCTTCAAGAGTCAAAATAGGATTTATAAATACTTCATAATATAATTCGAGGATTTGTAATTCATATTGAAATTTTATAAGTGGACGTCAAATCCTTTATAGACTAAGTGACATTTCTTACATATGTCTACTTTATTACCTTCAGAGTAATTCTTGGTTGGTGCTTCGACTTCATGTCTGAAGACTTAATTATTTTATAAGTAAAATCTGCAAGTAATGAAGTATCTCATCAAAAGTTGACAAATTACTAATTCTGAATCAATATGCTTCCAGTAGCTACTATTTCAGAAATACATCGTCTGATATAATTTATTTGATTTCTCAAATTCTCACAGCATATATAGTTCAATGATCTCATGTATGTATGGAGCATCGCCAATGATTAAATGGCAAGTGTGTGTCTGGATGTAGTCAAGAGGACGTTCCCAAGAGTATGCCAGTGGTGGATGGTTTGGTACCATGTAGTTCTCGCGGAGAGAAGCTACCGTGCTCGTTTAGTGGAGTCGGTGTCTCTTTTTACACATATCCTCTTCAGGGGATTTCATTAGGAATATGAATCACATTCAATTCTAATTTGATAGCCTCTTCAGGAGGAAAAATTATTCCTTCAGTGTCAAAGAGTATATGTCACTTTGATCAACTCTGATCATTTTCCATTACCTTTATCTGGATATAAGCATATTAAGCTCTGAAAAATATTAATATTTCGAGGTAGCAAGTTTTCCGTATAATGATTCCAAATGAGAAAAACTCGATCATTTTCATGTATTTTACGACATTGAATATAGGACTTCATCCCCCTAATGTCGATAGATTTTCGTCTTATTTATGAGCACATACTTCGAGGATGTGACAAAGACGAACGAAAATCAATTGCTTTAGGCAAATTTGATTTTTATTTTCGTATCATATTTTCCGTTAGGAAAAATTACTATCTGATCACAGGTTCAGGTGTGAGCAATTTGTTATAATATCACAACTTCGGGTGTGATTAATTACATGTGAGATATATCATCTTCATGTGATTTTATTTTATTTTATTTATTGAATCCATCATCACTTTCTCTTTGGTTATTACAACTTCAGGTGTAATGTGAAATATGATAATCAAACAATTTTATTTGTCAGGAATTTACAACTCATCACTATCTACAGACACGTAAGAAAATAACATCATCACCTGAATATATATTCTGGATTTCGACTTAATATATGATGAGTTTCACAAAAATTGGTTACATTCCACGATCGATGAAGAGTTTTGTCAAATTTGATCAAACTATATGTTGGTATAGTAAAATGAGATTCTCAATTTTTTCACTCTATTTCCAATCTGAAGTCGGTGTAGGATTTTTCTTATCACCGTCTAGTTATAATCCTTTCATAATCAATGGAAAATCATTTCACTACTGAAAAATTAGCATTTGTCATTCTTCAGGAATGCGCATATAAATTTGTTTTCTCAAGGGTTTACCCTTTTCGTGACAATTTTCCAACTCATAAGGGATATATCCTTTCATCCTTTGAGATTTTTTTTACTCTAATAATCATTTTAGAATTATCTAGATTTGAAGAAGCATATACACCAAACTTCAGGTTTGGTAATACCAATAGATGTTTCAATTTGATCTTAACCAAATTTTGATGGTTAAATATCCACTTTGGAAATATCTTCATTAATAAATTAATACCAACCTTTTCATCATTATGATATATTCATACAAAATGAAACATTAGCTATGAGAGTAATATCAATTTATTTATTTTAGGCATAACTTACCTTGACCTTACCATTGAATAAATTGCATTGCTATTCATATTAGTTTGCAATACCAACTTTTTCATCATTATCATCTACTTAATTTTAATATTCTTTTGATATGATTCACTATGCCAATTACAATTACAAAATCAATGGTTAGAGATAAATAAGAAAAAGAAGTTTGGAAATTTAACAAAGAGAGCTTATATACCTTTTAACTTACCAATAAGAATTGATCAATCTTACCAATATTTTATTTGTTTATGTTTTGCTCAAGGTGGTGGATAATTTTTTCCTCCCTTTGATCATAGAGCAATTCGTGCTGATAACGTGTTGTGAAAAATAGAGGAGGGAAGAAGAAAGATAATGAAAATATATTAACCAAGAGATTGTAGACAAGAAGAACTAGAATTGCATTTATATGTTTGTAGATGATTTCTCTACATTGATACATTAGTATATTGAGTATTATGATACATTGGTTTGATCCATCTTCTTCATTAGCAAGTAACTTCTTTATATAAGCATTTAGCTAGATGAGTTACACATCCAATAGGCACACAATAATGGAGCTTGATTACAAAGTAATGGTGGAAAACCTATGGTGGTGGGAGTTACAATTGGTGGTGGTCATCCACCATAAATCTAATATTTTTAACAATATATGATTTTTCTTGCACTTTTTTGTCAAATTACAATGTATACCCAGTCCTTGACCAGTCGGTGTCAGACTCGAAAAAACGGACAGAAAAAGGCATTTTCACAAAGAAAAACCAAATGCCTGTCCGGTTTGACCGGATGGGTGGTTTTTCGTGGACTGTCCGTCTGGGCCGATTCTTGCCCCGACGATTGACCAGTCTTGACCCATCATCTTGAAGATATACATTGATTTTTGTATTGGAGAATTTTTTAATGGAAAAACTATAAAAATATTATATTTGGCTAAAAAATTCAAAGATTAAGTATTGCTTTGGAGATGCCATAAACCATGTTTGGCGCGCAGAAATGGAATCCGATTACCGGGAATCACACTGTCTCAATGTGATTCTTAGGAATGTGATGATTTTAGTTTAACGTTTAACATGACAAGGAATATGAATACAAGTCGTGGCAGATTCCTAACTTGGTGTTTGGTTAGCATAGTTCTTAGGGGTAATTTGTAGAAAGGTCAAAATAATATTGAAAATAAATAGAAAAGCACAAAACATGTGAAAATTATTATTTAGGTCAAAAAGTGTGCAAATACTAAAATACCTTTTTTTGTTATTTTGTGTAACTAAATTCTTTTATTTCTCTTTAAACTTTAAATCGATATAGCTTTTGTTTGAGATGTCGGATTTCTATAAAAATTATATATTTAGAAATGATTTTTCATTAGCTTTCTAACAAGATCCACTTTCAATGCTTTTTTTTCAAAAAAAAAACCCAGAAAAAAACGGCGTTTTTTTCCTTTATGTTTTTCTACAAATGTGTTTGCGACAATTTGTTATGCAAACGTGTTTGCAACAATCTATTCTGCAAACGTGTTTGCAACAATCTGATCTACAAACATGATTTGCAAGCTCTGCAAAATATAATCTTGAGTTGCAAATCTTGCAAACTCGATTTGCAAATATAGAATATAAACTAAGAGTATGTCTGCGAAATCAAGTTTTCTTACCGATACAATCGGTATCCATGCTCTTTTCGGAGTTTTTGTGCTTGGGATTCTTGTCTCTAAATATTTGTGTAAGAATATCGTTTAATTCATGCTCCACATAGATTACAAATTTTATATGGTAGGGCATGTGAAATAGAAGCTGGTATCCACCTACTTACTATATAAGAATGTAACTGTTAAGAATTTAACCATTCCTACCAAGATAGGAATGCAACTTTTGGTGAAATATCATTCATACCGTTGTTTAAATGACATAGATTACACTTCAACTTTGTCATTCCAATATAGTTTTTTGTAGCACAATCCATTGGAATAGTCCAAAATAAAACCCTAAAAGGATTTAGGGTCCTATCTTGTAAAAAGAATGAGGTTTTAGTCATTTAGCTGTTTTGCGCATAATAAACTCATTTGTGTTTGTTAAATTCTTTTATATCCTTCTATAATATCCCACAACCCTTTAGAAACCTTTAGATTTCTTCTCATTAGTTCAATTAGCGATACCCCATTTCTTAATTAGATACTAGTGAAAGCCTTTTTTTTGCACTTAAAAGAACAAAAATACTCTTATCTTTATTGTTTTATCCATCTTTGTTTCTTCGATCTCTAATACTTGTTCGATGTTATGATCTGTTGGCGCATTTTCATTTATCATACTTTTTTTCTCTCTTATGCATATTTTTTTTACTTTACCGACCACACTTATCGAAAATATAAAATTAATAAACCACAATAATTTAAAATAAAAATCGTAAAATCAAAGAAAAAAATTTTGACTTCTCAATTGTTCTTTGTTTTACGATAAAATTGATGTTTCCAAGTGTAACTAACTTGAAGAAGACCTCTTAATATCTGTGTTAGGCAATTAATTCTGAATAGATGCAAAAGTTACATACCTTCAGCCATTGTTGATTAAGTAGATAAACTAGAACAGAAAGATGAATATGGAATACGGAAAATCTTCTAACCCCAATCCTCTCCGTAAGTTATTCTCATGTCTTGATGGAGAGACACAAGCATTATTTATTGGGAGGGGTTAGGGACCTTCAGTTATTATAACCACTCCACATTCTTTTCCATCGAAGAAGTGTGTAGTGAGTTGGTTATTGTAACCAACTTTATCCCTCAAATTTGATTCCCTTAAAATAGGGTAACCATCACCCAAATACGCAGTCTACCAAATTCAGATTGGTAACTGGTCAAACTTTCTCCAAAAGGGAATGAATGAATGTGGGCCACCCTTAGTCTCAATTAAAGAGACGTGTCCAACATTCTCCCACTTGGCCCACATGATAGATATCATAAATTAATGGATGATAGTCAATTTGTATGGTAATACGACACTCATTTGGGGATACCACTCATTCTCAATTAAAGAACATACTACACGAATCATAGCGGTCACATTCTGATTAGTGAATGCTCTCTTCTATGTATTATAATGCATTATGCTCTCTAACTAAGCACTTAATGAGCATGACTTCTGAATGAGTAATTTCTGACAAAATTACACAGGTCCTCCTCCTTTAATATTGCACTGGATATAAGATGGTTATTCTTTATCTGCACGAATATAATGATTTGTTCATAATAACCAAACATCCCAAACTGTCGAGGAAAGTACATAGTCAAGCATTACATAAGTTAACATGATCCTTTTGCACCACATAATCTAAGAAAGATTGTACCAACAATGTCTTAGTCATGAGAATGCAATATAATTAACTTATTACGTATAAGCTTAGTCGCCACTTCATGTTCTTTAACTTTCCTTTGACCAAGAGATATTGTATGTCGATATATTTATTTCTGCTCCCACTCTTATTACCTCATGAGAGGAAAACTATTGCAGAATTATCGCAAAGGATCTATAAATGTCTTTTTATAGTATCGACGATTTGAGAAGAGAAACGAAGTTTCCCAACTGTATTGCTGGTGTCATTGTTTCATAGCGTATGATGTAGCAAACTCAAATCACTATTTGCAAGTAAATATCATCTACATATAACACTAAAAATGTATACTTGCTCCCACTAACCTCAAGGTATATCAATTAAACTTTAATAGCATTAGTCTGATGCAAGTTTTAGTTGATACATATATTTCTTGAGCTTGCTAACTAAATAGTGTTAGAATTGAGACAATCTTTCTTTTGATGTTAAACTGTTTTGGAGAAGAAACATTCCTGAAGGCCATGATACTTTATTGGCGTAGTTGTTTCTTTCTACACATTGTTGACATGGTTGTCTTTCTTGGTACTTCCTTTAGCATGAGAAACAAAATGGACACTTTCAAGTTTCTCATGTTTCGTCCTCTCTTCCTCTTAAACACACATGGTCAGAAGTTCATTGATTGACCAACTTTCCTTGTGTGTTGTAGGAGATTTTGAAAAAAAAAATCCGTATTCCTTCGGAAGATAATTAAGTACCAAATAAACCGAGAATGATTCTAGAACCTCAACAAATGTTGAGCAAAAGTTCTCTGATTTTCATTATGTGCTCAAGCACACCTTAGTATGGTAAAAATTCATCCAGGGAAATTATGAATGGATTCAAAGCTATGAAACATATATTTTATTCTAAATTAACAAACATCAATTTAGTAGTAAATTCTAACCTTCATGTGGGTAGAGGCTACAACTGCATAAGAATTTACTGTACTATATTAATAAGACTAGTACAAATAAAATAATTAATCTGAAAAAATTTCATACATGTGGGCGTAGAAAATTCACATTTAATATTTTATTGTACTATCCTATTCCAATACAACTTTACAAAATAGTTATCTCTATGTGGGGCAAGAATTATTATTTATAAATTTTTATTATAATTAGAAATGTCGTTTTAACTTGATGCGATAAAACAAATAACATTTTATTATCGCATATCTACATATTTTTAGATGCTATGGCACCTCTGAAAATATGTAATATCCAAATAAATGACAATGTTTCCGTATGAGTTAATTCCTATTTCGCCCCCTACTTTGTGACCAGCTTCCTTTATGGACCCCTTTTTCATAAAATCAAATATGGCCCCCTTTTTTAGTGTAAATGTCGTAAGTACCCTTCATATATATATTTTTTCAAAATAAAGTTAATTAACACATGAAATTCCACCTCACATCTCTCTCCACCTCACATCTCTCTCGCCACCTCACATCTCTCCTCAACTCACCTCTCTCTCTCTCTCCAAGTCACCCTTGTGTTCTCCGACGACCTAAACATAAAAAAAAACTCCCATCTCTCTCTCTCTAAACACTCCAACGAAGGGGTTTCCCTTTGCCGGAGTCGGTCTGTTCTTGAACCCGAAAAAAGGGTGTTAGCTTTCATCTGATCTGTACTCAATTAAGTTTCTAACCTCGCATAAAACATGGCAATATACAGTTCCATAAAACAAAAAGAATAACATCTTATCCTAAAAAGTAATCTTTCCTGCCATTTCGATCATATCATCATCACCACACCAATAATTTCTCTCTCTTCATTATCTTCTCAAAACCCCAGCAGTAGTAAACTCAACAAAAATTCCATTCCATTCCAGTTATAAACCAAAAAAACCCCCCACTTCCTCTCTCTACCAATGAATTCCAAGAACAAGTTTACTCTGTTTTGACCTCATCAGTTCACTCTTTCCTAGTTCAATTAGGTTCTCTTTTGTTTTCTGATTGTGGGTATCTCTTAAAATTAAGAAATTTGAGTAAAAATGATGAGAGCACAAGATGAAAATTCTAGGGTTTTGAATGAACTTTGTGCTCTTATTATGAGTATAATTAGATCACCTCATCTTTCTCTTACAGTTTATCCTTCTTCATCGGCTGGTACTGTTTCTTCAACTTCCCGGCGGCGAACAACACCAACAACGACTCTAAGTCAAGTTTCACCGGTGGGATTCGCTTCATTACTTTTAGGAATTTCTTTAGCTTTGATGTTATGTGGATCAGTGACTTTTGTCATCGGATTTATATTGATGCCCTGGGTACTTGGATTCATTGTGGTTCTGTATTTAGTTGGAATTGTTCGAATCTCTCTAGTTTAGGACGAGCTATTCTTGGTCCGGTCGTTTCTCCACCACCACCACCTCCCCGGAAGGTGATCCCGGATGAGGGTTTTCGTCATTCAGTATTTGGAATCTTTCTTGTAATCCTCTTTTAGTTTTTTTTATCATTACATGATGAATTTATTTTGTTTTTTAGTTAAGAGTTTTTTTTGGATTGATTTGTTAGACAAACATATAAACATATACAATGAGTTCATGGGATAAAACATGTAATCGAAAAAATTCTTCCCATGATATAAAAGGACCTAGAGACATCATGTTCATCACAACAATACTTTATCTTTCAATGAAACTTGAAGTTCTTGATAGGTTGTGCATCTTTCTCCATGTTGTGTTTAGATAATAGATGATAAGCTTCTTCTTTGATTAAAGATGAATAAGTATACTCGTTCCCCTTCTTTTCTTAAAGCCTATAGAGATGGAAATTCTATCTTGAACTTGTATGAGCAAGAACATATTTTCCATCCATATCTATCTCCTATTTATACTACAACAAAATGCATTTCCATCATTGCATTTTGTCTTGCCTACCGCAACAAGTTGTGTTCACATTGTCAAACATTCCATGTGTCAAGACAACAAACCATGAGGTGTAAAGACAACAAGACAAGTGCATCTTATGTGTCAAACACCAAGTCCATAAGGTGTCAAGACAGCATGACAGCACAACTCATTCTTGAACTAGATATAGAGTTTCCTAAGCCCATTACTTAATGGGCTAATTGGATGGGACATACTATTGGGCTTGTACGTATTAGGCCCATTCGTAAAGTACAAGGCCCAAAGTTTACATTCTCCCACTTGACCCATACAATTGAAATCATATATTTGCAAGAAACCATCATTGCAAATCGATTATGGGTTTAAACAATTATGCACACATTTAAGAAACTCAATCTGAATCTAGTGTACCATAACAAGTAAGTTACTAATGTGAGTCATAGCGGTTATACATCTTAAAGCGATATATTTCCTTCCATGTACCACAACATTAGAACTCACCTTATACGATCATCATAAGGAGATTAGATACAAAATCATTCAGATAATTGATTTTGTTTCTTATAGCTCGAATGTCTTCCAAGACAGTTTCAGTCTTGCCTAGACTATTCCTGTAACTTTTCAACTCAATTCTATTATGTACACTTGAGTAAAGCAGGAATAAGGAAACATAATATTATGAGATCTATATAGTGTTTGTAGAAACTAATATGTTCATTCAATCCATAACGTTACAGAGATAACTAAGACCCATAGTTGCAACATGTTCCTTAAATGTCTTAGCTATCAATCCTTTAGTTAATGGATCTGCAACAATAAGCATAATACTTATATGTTCTACAATCACTGTATGTTTCCTGACCTCCTCTTTGACAATAAGATATTTGAGCTCAAGGTGTTTGCTCCCTCGAGAACTAGAATACTTATCATTCTTAGAGAAGAAGACTACAACACTATTATCACAATAAATTCTCAGCGGTTTGGCAATAGAGTCGACGATTCCAAGCCCTGAGATAAAATTCCGCAGCCATAAAGCATGAATTGTGGCTTCATAACATGCCACAAACTCAGCCTCCATTGTGCAGGACGCATAAATACTCTGCTTAATGCTTCTCCACGATATAACTCCTCCTGCTAAGAGAAACACATATCCAGACGTGGATTTTCTACTATCAGAGCACCCTGCAAAGTCGGAGTCTGAATAACCTATCACTTCCAGACTGTCTGTTCTTCTGAAAATAAGCTTATAGTCCTTGGTTCCTTGTAAATACCGAATCACCTTCTTTGCTGCTTTCCAGTGAACCATTCTTGGGTTACTTTGGTAACGACCAAGCATACCGACCACAAAGCTGATGTCAGGACGGGTACAAATCTACGCATACATAAGACTCCCTACTGCAGAAGCATAAGGAATGTTTTCCATTCGTTTTATTTTAAATTCATTCTTGAGACATTGCATAAGATTGAACTTGTCACCTTTCTGTATAGGTGTTTCAGTTGGCGAACAATCTTTCATGCCAAATCTTTCTAAAACTCTTTCAATATAACTTTTCTGAGACAATCTCGAAATGCCTCGTTCTCGATCTCGAAATATTTCTTTTCTGATAACAAATTTTGCCTCATTCATATCTTTTATTTCAAAGTTATTAGAAAGAAATTTCTTGGTCTCATATAATAAACCAAGATCATTAGTGGCAAGAAGGATATCATCAACATAAAAAAATCAAATATATGAACTTACTCCCACTGACCTTCTGATATATACATTGATCAACAATGTTTTCTTTAAATCCGAAGGTCACAATGGTATCATTAAACTTCAGAAACCATTGTCGAGAAGCTTTCTTAAGTCCATATATTGAATTATTCAATTTACACACCATATGTTCAATCCCGGTTTCAGAGTAGCCCTCTGGCTGCTCCATGTAAACCTCTTCCTCTAAACTTCCATTCAGAAAAGTTGTTTTCACATCCATTTGGTGAAGCTCCAAATTGTAATGAGCCACCAATGCCATAATAATTCTAAATGAGTCTTTTCTGGATACAGGCGAAAAAGTATCATGATAATCAATGTCTTCTTTCTGAGTGAAACCTTTTGCTACAAGTCTGCCCTTATAACGTTCAACTTTACCTTTAGAGTCGAGCTTGGTCTTAAAGACCCATTTACACCCGATTTCCTTACATCCTTCAAGTAATTGAACCAAATCCCAGACTTTGTTTTGTGTCATTGATTTCAACTCTTCATTCATTGCATCAATCCATTTAGATGAATCATTACTTTCCATTGCATGCGAAAATGAAACTGGATCTTCTTTGTTTGTCCCGATGTCATTTTCACGAAAGTGTCTTAAACTAGGGTTCCTTCCAGTCCAGAACTCAAAAGGAGTTTTTGGAACTGACTTACTAGGAACTCGGTTTAAGACATACACAGCAGTTTTAAGGGCATCACCCCATAACATAATGGGTAAAGTAAAGTTGCTCATCGTACTCCTAACCATATCCATTAGAGTTCTATTACGCCTTTCAGCTACACCATTCTGCTGAGGTGTTCCTGGCATTGTATACTGTGCACAAATGCCAAGCTTTTCTAAGAGTTTAGCAAACGGACCAGGATGTGGTCCTGATTCGTCATACCTTCCATAATATTCACCACCTTGATCCGATCTGATGATTTTCACCTTTCTGTCTAATTGTCTTTCTACCTCAGTGATAAAAATCTCAACAACATTCACAGCCTAAGATTTATCATGTAACAAGTAGATATATCCATAACATGAAAAATCATCTATGAAGTTGATAAAATATTTTTCTCCACTAATACATGAAGTAGAGAAAGGTCCACAAATATCAGTATGGATGATCTCAAGAAGTTCTTTGCTCCTTGTGGCTCATTTCTTTGTTTGTGTTGGTTTCTTTCCTTTTATACAATCAACACGAATCCCAAAATCAGTGAAGTCTAAGTACGGAAGTATTTCGACCTTCACTAATCTCATAATTCTTTCCTTGGAGACATGCCCCAATCTTTTATGCCCCAAGTTGCTAGAGATCTCATTAGTCATACTATGTTAAATTCCGAAATTCACATTAGGATGCAGGTTTAAAAAGATTTTGCAAACTGATCATCAAGCCTAATTTTATAAAGTTTATCATATAAAACACCACAACCGAAAACTCGATTATTTTTGTACAAGTCAAAACATTGGTTACCCAAAGACAACTTATACCCTAAAATATCTAGTTGATACATGGAAACCAGATTACGAGATACGGTTGGTACAAAAAGGGTATTATACAAATCTAAAAAACAACCAGTATCTAGTTTCAAACGGTAAGTTCCTATAGATATAACTTCAGAAGGAGTCTGGTTTGTCATTAGGATAAAACATTCATTCTGACTTGGGGTTCGACTTGAAAGGTATCCCTGCATCGTTTTAGAAATATGAACATTAGCACCCGTATCAAGCCACCAAGTATTAGAAGGAATTTCAATAAGATTTGATTCGAAACATATAAGGGCTATTTGCTCACCTTTCTTTTCGAACCAAGCCTTACATTTTGGACAATCAGCCTGAAAGTGTCCAAACTTTCTACAGAAATGACATCTGAATTTGTCCTTCTTTCGTATTTGGGCCTGAGGACCTAAAGCAGGTCCAGTATGCTTTGGTGGAATGACTTTCTTACCTTTATTGGGTTTCCATTTCTTTCCTCTAACTTCTTGAGCTACAAGATTAGTAGAAAAACTTTCTTGTTGCCTCAACCTTGTTTCCTCCTGAACTAACATACTTGAGAGTTCATTCACATTCCATTGTTCTTTAAGAGAATTGTAATTCATTTGGAATGGACCGTATTGAGGAGACAAAGAATTCATAATGAAGCGAACTAGAAAAGGTTCTTCTACGTTCATTCCAAGTCCATTTAATCTTGCTGCGATGTTAGTCATGTCAATCAAATGCTTCTGCATTCCTTTTACACCGTCATACTTTATGGTGGTAAGTTGAGCCATTAATGTGCCAGCTAGAGACTTATCAGTTGCACGAAATCTTTCCTCAATTGCTATAATGAAGTCTTTAGCATTATCAATTTGAGGAAGAGATGTGTTTATATTGCTCGCAATAGTCATTCGCATGAACATCATACTAAGTCTGTTCGACTTTTCCCAGACATCAAATTTATTCTTTTCATCAGTGCTACTTGACGCCGTTAGAGTAGCAGGTTTATCAGACATTAAGGCACGATCTAAATCAAGAACACCTAACGTGAACTTGATATATTCGTTCCATTCTGAAAAATTTGATCCGGTAAAGACTGAACAAACGCAGCTTGCGAGTGAAGAGATATAGGCGCAGATACTGCAAACATAACCAAATCATAAGCACATGAACTATATATCAAAATTTCTCCTTTGGGATTAAATTAAGACATACATAACATCAATTATTTTATATATAAAGAAATCCATTGGTATATCATCTAACCTTAAAAATGTTTATGACCTTTGGGCAACACAAACTAATTTTTAGATGATACCTTTTATATATAAACAAGTCCATTAGTGTATCATCTAATCTAAAAATGTTTATGACCTTTGGGCAACATAAACTAATTTTAGATGATACCTTGCATTTCTAGTCTACAATCCTTTTAACTTATAAATCATCTTTGGACAAATTATTTACTAAAAGAATCGTATAATGCAATTATATGAACCGTTTGATCGCATAAAATATTACAATAATGTGAGCCATTATTGATATCTATATTTACTTCATAAGTCACTTTGGTGACATTCTTACTGATTATACACATCATGGTCACTATTTAACTTTCCTTATGCTTTCTTAAAGTTATACCAAAACTTCGGTATAGAACAGTCGTAACCACGACCATGCCTACTAGGGTGGTAGCCACCATCCCTGTCATTTAATTGATGATCGTTGCCACAATCATCGAGTGGTAACCACCATCTCTTTCATTTAGCATACATGATCGTTGCCACGACCATTAGAGTGGTAACCACCATCTCTTTCAATTAGCATATATAATTGTTGCCCATTAGAGTGGTAACCACCATCTCTTTCAATTAGTATATATGATCGTTGCCACGACCATTAGAGTTGTAACCACCATCTCTTTCAATTAGTATATATGATCGTTGCCACGACCATCGAGTGGTAGCCACCATCTCTTATTCCATAATAACATATTCATAATACATAAATAAAATCAAAGATTCATTAATGTTCTCATCTAACTACTAAACTAATGGCTATATGAGTCCAATAATACAAACTCTTGTCAAGAACCTTTCAAATTCAATAAAGATTTTGGACAAACATGAACATCTACACCCTATGCTCTGATACCACATGTTAGACAAACATATAAACATATACAATGAGTTCATGGGATAAAACATGTAATCAAAAAAATTCTTCCCATGATATAAAAGGACCTAGAGACATCATGTTCATCACAACAATACTTTATCTTTAAATGAAACTTGAAGTTCTTGATAGGTTGTGTACCTTTCTCCACGTTATGTTTAGATAATAGATGATATACTCTTTCCTCTTCTTTTCTTAAAGCCTATAGAGATGGAAATTCTAGCTTGAACTTGTATGAGCAAGAGCATATTTTCCATCCATATCTATCTCTTATTTATACTACAACAAAATGCATTTCCATCATTGCATTTTGTCTTGCCTACCACAACAAGTAGTGTTCATATTGGTGTCAAACATTCCATGTGTCAAGACAACAAACCATGAGGTGTAAAGACAACAAGACAAGTGCATCTTATGTGTCAAACACCAAGTCCATAAGGTGTCAAGACAACATGACAACACAACTCATTCTTGAACTAGACATAGAGTTTCCTATGCCCAATACTTAATGGGCTAATTGGATGGGACATACTATTGGGCTTGTACGTATTAGGCCCATTCGTGAAATACAAGGCCCAACTTTACATGATTTGGTCATAGTATTGTATTGTGTGATCTTTTTTGGGTTAATTAATACAGGAACTTGGTTTGATTCATTTATATCTTGTTGTTCAATTCATTAATCAAAATTGGAACTTTCTAAACAAAGTAATTGGTTTACCAAACAATCTGAAACTCTGAACTAGAATTAATAATCAAAATTGATTGCAAATACCCAAAATGATAAATTACACAAACAAGATACCACATCTGGTTTGTTCAAGAACAGACCGACTCTGGCGAAGGGAAACCCCTCCGCCGGAGTGTTTAGAGAGAGAGAGATGAGAGTTTTTTTTTTATGTTTAGGTTGCCGGTAAGAAAATTTTTTGGCCGGCGATCTTCGCCGGAGAAGACAAAGGTGAGTTGGGGAGAGAGAGAGGTGAGTTGGAGAGAGATGTAAGGTGGAGAGAGAGATGCGAGGTGGAAGTGAGGTGGAATTTCATGTGTTATAAATTAACTTATTTTGAAAACTATATATATAGGAAGGGTACTTATGACATTTACACTAAAAAATGGGCCACATTTAAATTTATGAAAAATAAGGGGTCATAAAAGAACTGGTCACAAAGTACGGGGCCGAATAAAAATGAACTCTTTCCGTATTCATGAGCTATTCCTCATGTAGTTTGACATACCTTAATATCATGTCTCCGCATAAACAAATTTGACGTGGAATGATAAATATAATTGCATACAACTATGACAATAGCCTATATACTAGTTATTGTAATCGCTTCGTAATATTTATCTCTTAATTTCTCATATAATGAGTTGGAGGCACAAACACTTTTTTTTGTTAAGGAGCACAAAACACTTAATATTCATTAATTTTTTTTTTTTTTTGTTAAAAGTTTAATATTCATTAATTTGTCAAAGAAAACGAGCATAAGGTCCTGAACCATTTGTGTTGAAGGGTCATAAATATGGCATTACAAAGAAGCAACATAAGATGCAATGATTTGAAATTTACAAACCCTATAACAGGAGTCAAGTAGACATGACAAATTGTTCAAAAAAAAAAAAAAAAAAGTAGACATGACAAATTGACAAGTATCATCAATCTATCATAAACTTTAATACCTAAGATCCAACATTAGAGAGACAAATAATAAAAGAAAATAATTAGCCCTATTTGTGTTTCACCTTCCTGACCGATTTGGAGTTCGTTTCCAAACAAATTTTCAATCCTAAAAATCGACCTTTTATTTAGTGAATATTTATATGTCTAAAATCTCAACTAAAATCTATTTAGCAACCAGGATATAATTTGAATAGTGATTGCTCATAAAACATAATCCCAAAAATATCTCAACCATAATCTCTTTGACAAACGGAGATATAATTTAAATAAGAAGATAGAAATATAACAATCTAGTAATTGACTTTTATTCCAAATATCCCAACAGATTTTGTTTCTTAATTTATTTTTCAAAATCTGATTTTGCTAAGTCAAACAAATTCAATCTTTAAATTCCAACCGAAATCTCTGTAATAACACAGATACATAGTCCAGAGGGAAATTAAGCGAACTTCGTTTCAAATAATAAAATAATATTATCAAATACTAATCAACCAAGCCAAAGGGTGGCTCTGATACCAAATATTAGAGAATTAAATTTTAGATATATGTGGAAGTTAATGCCTTCAGCCATTGTTGATTAACTAGATAAACTAAAACAAAAAGATGAATATGGAATACTGAAAATCTTCTAACCCCAATCCTCTCCATAAGTTATTTTCATGTCTTGATGGAGAGACACAAGCATTATTTATTGGGAGGGGTTAGGGACATTCAGTTATTACAACCACTCCACATTCTTTTCCATCTAAGGAGTGTGTAGTGAGTTGGTTATTCTAACCAACTTTATCCCTCAAATTTGATTCCCTTAAAATAGGGTAACCATCACCCAAATACGCAGTCTACCAAATTCAAATAGGTAGCTGGTCAAACCTTCTCCAAAAGGGAATGAATGAATGTGGGCCACCCTTAGTCTCAATTAAAGAGACGTGTCCAACAATCTTATGTTTCTGACTAATTATAATTCGTATACAGTCAAAGAATAAAAATGCAAATTGAAATTATGAATTGAACGAAAAACCAAAAAGTTAGAAGAGAAATTATTAGTTGAACTAAGTTAGAGTGCTATGCCAGCCAAGAATTTACAAATTAGATTGAAAAATTCATGGGAAGTTTGAAGTTAGAGTGTTATGTTGGTCGTAGTGATGTGAGAGGAAAAAAAAGAAAATATATTAATTGTAGGGCTATTTTCGTACTTTTAAGTGTAAAAACGGGGTTTCTTTAATATCCAATTAAAAGAAGGGGGTGATGCCGTGAGGGGCTGTCGCTAAATCCCCCATTCTTTTAGTTAAATTTGGTTTATATTGAATAACACTTTTCTAGTTTGGTTGGCTGATGCAAAGAAAAACAAAAAATAATATCTTTAGTTAATAATTTTATTATTTATTGTGTTTCCATAATCTCTAATTTTATGATTTCATATTAACTAATTCGAATTTAAACTTAAGAATTTTTCTTCTCTCTCTATATATCTATATAATAAAGGAGGAGTGTATGTTTTTTAGAATGTACCCTCCTCTACAAAGGTTAAGATTACGCCTCATAAGTTTATCTCCAAAGGTTGAGATTACATTATCCCAAACTTATCTAAACTTATGTGCTAAGGTTACACCTCCTATATTTATCTCTAATGGCTGATATTGTAGAACTGTTTGTGTCCACCATGATGATGCATAAAATGTCCAGACGTTGACTGACGTAAAAAAGTCAAGCATAGACCAGAAGTCCAACGGGTCAACCCGACTTAAGGGAGCAAAAATGTTGAACCCGCAACGCTCCACACTCTACGCCCCGAACTGGGAGGGCGACCAGGATCAGCTAGAAGGTATCAGCCCTGTTTCGTCTATAACACGATCTGATCAACCCTAGAATCTCTAAAGGAATGGGGGGGGGGGGGGGGTCCACGTAAACTAGGTCGATGCCTCACGCCCTAAACTAGGGAGGCAGAAACACGCCGCAAGCATACCGACTCAATCTCGGAGTGTCGGTTAAAGATCCTAAGTGTTTAAGCAAGTTTGGACTTCAAGAGTCTCAAAGGAGGAAACACCTCATAGAAGATCTATCACCTCGGTAGGATATCTACGAAGTATCCTTGAACTTAGGAACCTCTATTTATCTTAAATACGAGATAAACTATAAGGGAAATCCTAACCACGAACACTAAGAAACTTCCCCAAACGGAGGATCACTATAACGCCCCAAATCTAGATTTCCACGTCGGCCACCATGAAAACCTAAACTCAAAGCATTTCTCCGTAGAACAGTAAACATAGTCGATATATACATCAAAAGAGACAAATAATATCAAATGTGAAGCTCATAAGAATCAATAAATCATCTAAAAGAAATCCATTAAACTTTCTTAACTCAAACAATATTTTTAAATCATCGACACGTAGGTCGGACAAGAACGAATGAAAGAAATAACTGTCTAGGAGGCAAAACTCTAAATACTACCTAATCTCGAAAGCGAAAACTAAGAAAGAAACTCCGAGCTGACGAACTGAGATCAAACTGGTGGCTTTCCCCGATCTCTATCACCTGAAAATAGTAGGCTGGGTCAGAACCCAGCTAGTAGATTTCTAATTACCTAAGGTATGAATAGACCAATTCAACAACAAAACCAAGTATCAAACAGAAGAAAAACAATAATATAGTCCATTGAGTTACACCTTTCGTGCCAACACAACTGAAGTCAACTTGGTACACGGTTGAAAAGATTCATACAATACAACTTCCCTTTTGGAGGGGCATAACCAATTTTGAGGTCCACGAGATAGCTTCACTTAGCATCTGTGTTTGCATCGACTTAAACCTCTCAATAAACCATGGATGCCTCTCAATTTAGAAGCATGTGGTCCACAAGAATGAACTTGTGTTTGCATCGATCATCCTGTCGAGCCAACCACCGATTAGTTATGGATTACAACCGTCAGTCCATATTAGAACTCAAACCCCTGGTCCACTAGGTTGTCCAATATCACATTGACAAACCCGTGTTTGCATCGACCCACATGTCGAGCCAACCAGTCTTAGTTCAATCCTTTAACGAAACTCAAGATCATGGTCGACCAAGTTATCTAATATCACATCAATAACTAGTGTTTGCAATCGACCCACATGTCGAGCCAACCATTCTTGGTTCCGAGTAGCCTATGCTTTCTAGGTTAACAACCTAAAGTAATATATCACACACAACTATTGGTAGCACTTATGCTCCAATATCATAAATATCATCTCATACAATCAATTATCAATAAAAATAACATAAACACAAATAATTCTTAGCTTCTAGGTTGCTGCCGGATCTATTTATACTAAATTTATATAACCTTAATAACTTAAGTTGTTGTTCGGGTATATAAATACTCTACTAATATAACTATAATGTTCTAGGGTTAATTTATTGTTGTTGGAATCAGTTTCTAATCATAGTATATGTCTATTGTATCACTAATTGGTACTAATTTGATGATAACCTAGCAACAATTGCAAGTTTAAAGCTATTATAGTTCTAACTATTCAAAACTAGGTTTAAAATTGAAGAGGGTTATGTAAACCCTAGGGAAGGAGAAACCTACTTGATTTGTAGCACAAACAAGGAGAAACTCAACCACCAAAGATGCCTATTTGGTGTTCCTTCTTCTTCTTCACTTTCTCTCTCTCTATATTCTCTTCTTCTCCTTCTCTTTCTCTCTCTAGATTTGCCTCTTTGTTGTTGAAAAATAATAAGGGAATGAAGAATGTGAAGGATTTTAGGTTATAAGGACTTAAGAGGGTTTCCTTTTTCTAGGGTTTTCTATAATGACGAAATTCTAAAGGCACCCCCCTTATATATGGGTTGTTACAATCACATCCGCCTCATCTAGACCTTCTAATCACAGTCGGTCTAATTCAGGCTATAAAAGCCCCCCCCCCATTGTCTTCCACTAGACAGGTTCACTTGACTGAGAAACTCATACTCGCCCCCTCAAAAGGTTCAATCAATATTCAGTGTTTTACTACAAAGAGCAATCTGACTGGCTTGAGCATCGGAGCGGTTTCCGAACCCGCTTTAGGTTTTTCCCCAGGTTTCGAGGAACTAGGAGCCAAAGCTAGGAGCAAGGAGCAAGAGCGAGGAGCAAGAAGAAAGCATCTATCAAACAAACGGAGTATTCGATCATAACGGACGTTGTCATGCATCAAGTCCCGGTTTCTTGCTGTCGAAAATCATTTTTTGACATCAGCACACCAGGCACAGGTTATACTCTTGTATACATATATATCATGTATTACATTTAGATATTCAAAGATTATAGAGAGATACTTTAAAAGAATAGGTACCGTTAACGTGTCTTCAAATATTAAAAGACTTAAAAGTACTTCAAGAGAGAAGGCTAAAGATGTCAAATATTGTCAAAAATAGATTACACAAACGAATGTAAGATGAATAGTTGAATGATAACTAGTTCACATATGATGAGAGAGATATTTTTTATCCTATCGATAATGAAGTGTTATTATGCAGCGATTTCAGAAGATAAAAACTCGGCGTGGTCAATTATAGATTTATATCTGATTATAGTATTATAAATAAATCAATCCGAATTTTATGTTCTTTAAATTTTCATTTAAGATTTTGATATGTGCCTCCACAAACCAAAAATCCTAAATCCGCCACCGACCAGGGGCGGGCCCACGTAGGGACCCGTGGGGGCACGTGCCCCCACGGACCCATGATTTAAGGCTGATTCCCAATAGAGGTGAGAAGTATTATATAGATAAAACTCCAAATTTCTACCATCAAAGAGTTGGTAGCATGTTGGTTATACCTCTGGTTGTCTGCTTTGTTGACTTAGGTTCGAATACCTCAATCCTCACCTTTTTCTTTTTCATTTTCCAATCGAGTAAATTCAGATATGTCCCCTAGTCTGTAAATAGTTGTACTTTTACCTCTATATTTCTTCGTTTTGACCTCCTATTTACACATCATTTCACTTTTCTTTTTTCAATGTAAATTCAACAACTCCCATTAACATTGTTAGAGATATTTTTCTCTACATCATTCTTATGCCTTCTTTTTATTTCATATTCTTATACATATCTACTATATAAAATAGAATGAAGAGTGATGACGAGGACAAACTCAAAGACAAAACAAAGACAAACCAAAGATAACTCTAGCCGTCCATCTCAGATGAGCACAAATCACCATGATAAAATATAGGGATAAAAATCCTTGATAAATCTTGACCACCCGATTTATTGGTAAGTTTTACAAGGAATGGTACAAATTTAAAGCTGATCATCAACACTATTTACACAATAATGGCGACAGGAGTTACATCTTCATTTTTTCTCTTTATTAGCTATTTATTTCATGATTCAATGGCCAAGATCAAATCTATTACATAAAATGTAATAGATTTTATATAATAGACGGACAATCCAACCGTTTATTTAATTTTCTCTAGCATCCTCACCCTTTAATCTATTACATACCTTAGTAAAGAAAATTATTTGTTGAGCCTCCTAAACCTAGACCCTCCAAGTCCATATTAAAACAAAAAACTTAATATAATGGATTGAAACAAAACTCATCTTAATTGTCAAAGTTAGGACCAAATAAAAATGCCTCATGTTCAACAAAAAAAATAAAAACGCCTCATTCTCACAACCGTTAGTAAACCATTACTTGTAAAAATAGTGTAAAGAGTAGAGGGAGAAAGAGTGTTTCCTACCATCAGTCAACATTCTTTACTAATCAGTGGCTTAAGTTACAACCTTCCTACATCGTCAATAGAAATGCTTCAACTTCTCAAATTAATCTTTGAGAAACAGAAGTCACTCTGACTCCTCTTATAGTTGTCCCTTTAAACTTCCCTCTCTTTGAAGTTTCCAAAATCTCCCATACCTAATTTCAATTGGGAAACATGGGTGTCTTCTTCCTCATCCATCTCTTATAATGGGTGAAAGTCACACAGAAACACAAAATTGAGGGTTCTGTCTTTAAATGGGGGAAACATGGGTATCTTCTTCCTCATCCAACTCTTTACTTTTTTTTTAAGGATTATTGCGCTTCATTTTTTTCTCTTTACCTCTCTAACCATGACGAATATTGTCTTCATCATCTCCTAACTATGTCTATTTAAATACAATAGTTTGCATTGTGGGTGTTTTTTGGTTTTTCTTTTTGTCTAATACATTACTTTTAATTCAGGTTCATTTGATGTTTACTGTTAACTTAACTCATTATTCTTGGAATGAACTGCTTTTAATGTAGCTGTTTGCCCAAGTAAACAAATTTTTTTGAGGTAAACTTCTGAATCTTTTTTACTTTCTTGACAGTGTTCTCTCTATTTACTTCTTAATATTGTCTATCATGTGCTCAATACAATGTTTAAGAGAGATGTCATGTTTTCGCAGGAAGAGTCAAATGCATAAATGATGTCAAGGTAATAATAAATAGTAATTAAATTTTATGGAACAATTTAACCGTTCTTTGATTGTGTTGAATTGTCTGTTTACTAAGAAGTATATGTTGTGCGATGAAGATGTAATTCTATGATTTCTATAGATAACCTAACATATTTTCAACTTTTGTTGATCATCAAATAAAAGCAAGAATTTCTTATCCCTGTTTCACACACTCTATAATATACATACATACATACATATATATATATATATATATATACACACACGTTTACGGAAAGATTTGATTGATGTTTTTGCAGGAAGAGTCAAATACAAAGTTCTTTTATTTAGTTAAAGCATTTAAACTGCATATAACTTTGCCCAGTTCAAATGTAGCTATAAATAACGGAAAACTTTTATAACCATCTTTGCAGAATACTTTTTTTGTTCTAGAAAATTAACGTAACTCGGCCAAATTAAGTGGTCATATTCTTTGTGTAGGCTTAAATTACAATGATAGCGGTGACGAGAATATAGTTAATAAAGTTCATTTTCTAAATTACAATTATGATTGTCAACGGGGAGTTGTCCATTGTTTATGAAGATGGTTAATTCTTTATATCCAATTACGACATTTGTGTCTGAAATAAGCTAAGAAAGGAGAATCAGTTTTTTTTTTAAATAAACAGAAAAATCCATGAAGAGCTTACAATTCTAAAGGTAATATCGTATGCTTTCAATTCGAGTAACTTGTGATACTAATTTATTTTCAATTATCAATATTTTCTCGTGTAGACCATTTCGACTAGGACATGAGATGTGGCTAATGGTCTCAATTGCACAGTGGTATGGTACTGAATAGTTGAAATCAACAGGAATTAGAACTTGACTTGACCAGTTTATTGAAATAGAGTTATTTGCTGCCATGTTTTTTTGTTCTTTCCCTTTAGTAACTTATATTCTTCTTTGCTCTCATTTTCCAAAGATACATGACTTATCTCAAAAGTTATTATTTGTTATACTGGACAACCTCATAGCCAGATCCAAAGCCAGTCCAAAGGAGTTGGAGGAATTTATTGGTCTATTTGTATCTTTTAACATTTTCATTCTCTCTATTGTTAATTATTAAGGTGTTTGTATTAGATTTTTTTAATGGAAGTATTCAAACTGTCTTTTTTATTCTTTACATTATATGATTAATTATTTTATTGATAAGATGTGGAGTAGTATAGAGATGAACAAATGCAACATATGAGTGTGTTAGACTTTTATTTGTACTTGCAAACTACATAATGTATATAATCATGAACAACTGAACAAGTTCAGCCGTGCCGGAGGCACGGGTTATACCTAGTCTATTATACAAAACAGATCCTTGTGACTAGGACACAATTAATGTAAATGAATGTGACTTGGCAATGTGACTAGGATAAAATCTATATACATGGACATGACACTAGGACATAATTAATATACGTTGATCCTACCCTCTAATCTAACGTGGATTCAACCCTTTGATGTAACGCCCCACATACTACTACTGCCCGTCTCTCTCTGTGAAACTGAAACGCCAAAACCCCTCATCTCTCTTCCTACACCCTCAATTTCTCTTTCATTGAATCTGTAAATTCGTTCAACCCTTCCTGTCTGATGGTGTTCCTGACAGTTCCTCCGTGAACATGTTGCTTCATTATTCATTTCCTCTTTTATGTCTGAAGAGGGTGAAGATTTCAGTTACAAGTTCTTAAGTAATTCCTCATTTACTCTTCTTCACCTAATAGCCTCCTATGAAACATCTTTTCACTCCATAAATGTTGCACGGGTGAGAGAGAAATATGTCGAAATCTTCATGACGAATTAAAAAAATCTGCATTTTAATCTTTATGAGGAACTCAGTGAACTGGAATCAATAAAGAAGATAACGGTAAAAACCTCATCACAGAAGATATAAATTTTTGTTTTCTGATTTCATTTTAATATTATTTTCCTATTTGCATTTTGCCCATTTAATTAGATCAGAGCTTCACTAGATATTTGTAGATACTATATCTTGTAAATTAGAAATTGTGGTCAAGATGTTTGATAAAACGCCTCAACTAGAATGTGGGAAAGAAGAAGATGTTTGAAGGGAATAGAATTAATAATACCGTAGTTATTTACTTAACTAGCAACTTGCTTATTTTGTTTTGTGGTTCATCCAATACTTTTTTCTACTTCCAAAAATTTATATTCTTTTATACAAACTTTTAATTGAAGAGATTTTAGTAAGATTTTGTTTTGTTCCAAAGTTACCTTCCCTGTAGTAACAACTCGATACAATTATAAGACAACCACTTCATATTAATTCAGATTTCAGAAGAGATACCATATTTTGTTAGACAAAAATGTCACTCAACTTGGATGATTATTGTTTTAGTTTTTAATATCTGGTTGATGATTTATTTCTGCCCCATTAGTGTTTCCATCTGTTTTATATTTTGTTAATTGTAATTTGTAGACCATCTTTCACTTCGGTCATGGTTATGAAGGTCGATTGCGATTACAGGATTCTTCCAATTTTATGAAACCAATTTCGAGTTTTTGCACTGTCCAAGCAGTTCATAATAGGTAACAATTCATGCTTTTACTTTTTCTTTTCTTTTTTTGCATATTGTTAGAACCTCAATGTCCCGTTTGGTAAGAAAGATTTGGCATTGGACTATCAACTTGTTACTAACATCAATAGTCATCTATACAGAGTTGGGATAAATATTACTTGACGTGTCATTGACCTCCTAGGTTTGACGAATTTTCTTAGGAAAGACTACTGGAAACTTAAGCTAACCGACTTAATACAGTTTCTTTACAGAGTAAAGTCTTGCATCAATTTCTAAGGTAGCAAAGGACTACGGGCCAGTGGGTATTCATTATGCACACTTTGTACACCAGCCTAAACACTCCGATGACTTCGATTGCGAACTTTGTTCGAAGTTGTTGTATGAACATATAACAACTTGTTATGGGTATTCTTTCTGCGCTCCGTGCCTATATCGGTCTATGGATCAAGGTAAGGGTAAGGCAATATATTTCGTACCATAAAGATTTGTCATGTTATTACTTTTGTATTGATCTGACGCCTTTCGATACTTGCAGATAATACATGCTCTATGTGCCAACAAATACATTTAATTACTCCAATGACAAGTTCAGTAAGTTAACTTAGGTGGATTCATGCTCTGTGTCAAATTTACTTTTGTTTTTCCTCTTCTATTGTCATATTAGTACTCCATTGAAACCCTAATCATTTTCAAGTTCTCGTATTGGTTATCAGTTTGGCATTGGATAACATCATAAAGAAGAACTTTCCAAAGGAATATGCTGAAAGGAAATCGGAGCACGAAAGTTGGAAACACTCAAACAACCATGTCTTGCCGCCTCTTATCATGGGCGTTGTATACCCGTACAAAAAGATGTCAATCGATACAGATGAGCCCCATCACAAACTTATGGTAAGCTGTCCTTTTTTCATTATCTCTGTTTCCTTGTGCACGACCTTATAGTAGTTTGATTCCGTTATTGTCATTAACCAGGTGAGGAGAATCAAGGAAGAGAATATAAATCATCTCAATTGTTACTAAGTGCAGTTTCTTTTCTCTAATTTGCAGGGTTCTCATTTTGGATCTATCTAAAATTTGTGAACATCTTTTAGCTTCCACTTTTCTTTACTTGAGTCAGTAAATTGACTTTTCTAATGTTGTCGTGCGTATCTTTTGGATTTTTAGTTGTTCAAGTAACCATAGTTTCAATACATTGTTTATTTTCTGTTTGTTTGTTTCATCCTAGCTTACATCTCTGCCATTTTTCCCCAATCTCTTCCCACTACCAGAACAAAATATTATTTCTTAAGATGACACAATGACTGAGATTTTAGTAAAACTAAAAACATTTGATCCGAAGATCAACCATCTCTTTTAGGTACAATTTCTTTATAAGTTACACTGACTAATATGTTTTTTTATTTGAATTTTATGATCTGGTGAGATTTAACTTAATCCATCTTGATATTGTAGGAATTTTTAAGGTTTTTTTTGTCGTGATAGTTGTTTTTATTCATCAATTAACTTCACAGCTCATGTTTAATGTATCATTTTAGTTTATTATTATTTTTATTCATTGTCTGATTTGATGTTCTTCACCTCTTTGACAGTAGGTACAAAGCTTTCTTGTACAACTCTCATTCAAGTTTTCACATTGCTGAATGACTTGTGTTTCTTTTGGTAGCACACAACTATCAACCTTAGTTCTTAGTTCCCAAAATGAATCACTTAATGTCTTGTTCTCTATTATTTTCTATCAAAATAGGTTTTCAAAGACATTGACTAACATATTTGTTATATTCAAACATATTTTTATAGCTGTCCACTCTCCTTACGAAGATGGCCATTTTGTGCATGTTGTAGTTGTTTTCAATGTAGTAAAAGAACTCGTCAGTCTTACAATCCTTCAAGGGAGTTTTTTTAACTTAGAAAGGAATTGTTCTAAGATGTATACTCCAGTGATTTTCTATTTAACATGTAATAAACTTATATTACCTCTTGGTTGCCTAAAATTATGGGGTTATCACCCTAATTTTTTCTATCTATCTGTCTTTGACTGCCTGTCTAAGACTCTAACTGAAAACTAAACTACAATGAGTTCTGGTAACATTGGTTTGTCTCAAGCATCACTTTAATTTTATCTGTAAGCAGAAGAGATTTGTACTTGGATAAACCTACACCATCTGATTTTTATTCGAGTTAAATCCAAGTGTTCACCAATAAGGAGTTAGAAACCAACTTTAATGCTTAATTCTGTCAAATCCTTAATAATTACGTTGGCCTTTTGAATTGTTCACCGATGTTCCTCCTCTTGATCAAGTAGTTACTTTGTTCTTCTTCGGTATTTATTTCCCTCTTTTGCTCCAAATTGTTTCCTCTTTATCCCGTTATCAAAAATTAATTTGCAACTCCTTGCTTTGATACTCGTTAGGAATTGTCGCTTTGTTTGGTGATGATAATTTTGCAAACTCTTAGTTTAGTCTTTAACTCTTATTTCTATTTCACAATTCTTTTTGTGTTTTACTTTCTGGTTTGCTTCACATGTAAGTTTCATATTTTTCTTAATATGGAGTTCTAATTCTTTTCACCATTGTCTCTTTGTTGCAGAGTAGGTACTGGAATTACAAAAACTGCTAGAACACTGCTAAAAAAATGTCAGACAAATGAACTTGGAGTGGCACTAAACAATTGTATTTGCTCATCAGGTAATTGTGTCCAACAAATACCATGTGTCGCAAGAACATGTTATATATCTAGGAAACTACTTGGACTTATAACAAGGAGTAGCCAAACACGAAGAAGATGTTGGGATGTTCACAAGTCAGACGTAGTGAAAGGGCAGCTGAAGTGGAAGAACCAGAGAGTGCAGTGGATGAGATAATAAGGGATAAAAAGAAGTTTGGTCATACCTTAAAGAATAAGTCTATTCTGACATTAAAATTCTTGAGAGTTTCTTTATCGATATAGTAAATCACACTCTGCTCGTGACTCTTTTAAATTTAAGCAAAAACCATCAATATATAGTGTTTTATCAGAGTAAATTTATCTAGATTACACGTCCAATAAATTTAATGGATATCACGTCGCGTTGCGCAAAGGGCATTTCCCTGCCCGTAGGGCGGAGGATATACATATATATATATATATATATATATATATATATATAAATTCAGATGGATCGTTTAACATAAGAGATAAAGAGAAAACTTACAAAGATGGGAGAGCAGAAACCAGACTTATTCTTCAAAATACTAGACACCAGACTTAATCTTCAAAATAGAAAACTTACATAGATGGGAGAGCAGAAACCAGACTTAATCTTCAAAATACTTCGGCTTTATTAATCTTCTAGCTTTAATTACAAACTACTATTACAGAGCTTGACAGAGAAGAAACTAAAAACTTGAAAAGGAAAAACTTAGAAAAAATAACTTAGGTTCAGAATGAACCAACATTCGGAATTTATAAAAATTTTTAGATGACCGGAACAGTTCCGGTTTCCAGGTCTACTTCGTCGTCTTCTGATGAATAGTGAATAGTAAAATTGACTTTTTACTATTTGCCTTTTACTATTTGTCACAGTAAGCCGCCATCTACTGTTGGCACAGTAAGCCGCCTTCTATTGTTGAGAATAGTTCTTGACTCTTCCTGTCGAAATAGTTCTTGACTCTTCCTGTCAAAATAGTTCTTGACTCTTCCTGTCGAAACAGTCTTGACCTTTACTATTTAAGCTGACAATCAATATTTTGAATAGTGTCTTCTAGATGCTGATACTGTCGAATAATACTGAAATACGGATTTACTGTACAATTGTACAGTAACTGTAGCAAACTACTGATCTTTTTGTTTGCCTTTTGCAGATTTTAGTAACTTCTGAGAATGCACTTCGATGATAGCATCCCAGTAATCTGCCATTGAGGTATCCGATTTTGCTGATTTTGAGTCATCGAAATCCTCATTTGGATCTTGGCTTTCTCCAGCCAATACAGCATACTGATTTTCTTGAGATGACGAGTCATCTAGAATTTCAGTCTCTATATCTTGCTTCTGATGATGAGCTAGGAATTGATTTTTAATTATTTCCATAGCTTTAATCTGTTGATCTACTGATGAAAGGTTCGGATATTTTTTCTGAATATCATCCAATAAAAATTGGAAAATATTATCAGAAGGTGAAATAGATACGGATTTTTGAGTAGCCTTATAGGCATTTTCATACTCAATTACAGTTTGACAAATGAGTTTATGGGTATCTGTAATAGGAAATCCATCCCACCATTTGTAATGAAAAGTTCTGCTAATACATGGAATTAATAGATCATCAAAGTGAAATTCTAGATCCCATCTCCATATCCATGGTATTTTGAACTCTGCCATATAACAGAGTGCTGATAACCCTTTTGGGGTTTTTTCTGCAGTTTTTCCCTTGAGCTTTGGATGATACTCATACCATTTTAGCCAAGGGTCTTTCAGTGTATCTGGTAAGAAACTCAGTTCTGGACCGAATTTCTCCCACCAATGCAGAAACCAGAGAGGGAAACCTTTTCCTTTAACAATTTCAGGGTTAATACTGATAAACCAGGAGTGTTTCCTGATCGGATTCTGATAATAGAACATGAATGACCATGCCAAAACATAATCCCAATAATTATAGTTTTGACCATTCAATTTCAGGCTTCTGGGTCTTGAGGGGTCAAGAGCCCATTCTGTTATATGTAAGACTTTTACTATATAACACTTAGAATGTGTTATAGGAGACTTACTGTCTTTCAGATTATAATGGTGGTGTACCATTTGTACAGATTCTGTTTCATTCAGAATGGCTTCATAGATATATCTATGCTTGCCATCTTGGATAGGATAGTTTTGTACTCCTAAGTACCGTTCTTTGATGTGCCATGGATCATGTCTCCACTGGACATCTTCTAAGGATACAGATAGAATTTTTTCAGTTATTAACTTTTTAGCATAAATGATTTCCTTTTTTAGGATATCTTTAGCAGTTAGTTTCGGATTGGGTTTATCCTGAGAGGATGATCCTACTACAGGGAATTCTGATAGAGAAGAAAACTTCCCTTTTTTCTGATTTACTTTCTTCGGATATCTAGATCCTCCTGCTCCTTTATCAGGTGGTTCCATCTTTATCCTGCAAAAATTCACGGGTTAAAAAATCAGGAAGAGAGTTCTGATTTCCTTTAATATATTCAATTTTAAAATCGAATGCAGATAATTCAGATTGCCATCTTGCAAAAATTTGTTTAGAAACTAAATTTTTAACATCCTTTTGCAAAATATCTTTTGCAGCACTACAGTCAATACGGAGTAGAAAAGATTGATTTAATAAATCATCTTGAAATTTAGAAATGCATTTGACTATTGATAACATTTCTTTTTTGATGGTGGAATAGTTTTTCTGAGCATTCTTCCACATTCCAGATGCAAATCTAAGTAATTCTTCTTTATTAGTAGAAGGGTTTTTCTGTTTTAGAATACCTCCATAACCAATATCAGAGGCATCCGTTTCAACAATTTTGAACCATTGAGGGTTTGCTAACCCTAAACATGGTAATTGTTTTACTCTAAGTTTGATTTTTCGGACTGCTTGGGTATGCTGATCATCCCAAGGTAATGGATTCTTTTTAAGCCTATCATATAAAATAGCACTATCCATTGCTATATTCTGGTAGTAGTCTGCTATATAATTAAGACTTCCTAAAAATCTTTGCAATTGATTTTTGTCTCTAATTTCATCAGGAAATTTAGAGGCAAATTCAATGCTTCTATCAATAGGGATTATTGTCCCTTGACTAATATTCTGTCCTAGAAATCTAACTTCAGTTTGAAAGAGTTTCATTTTAGGTGCCGATATAACTAAACCATTTTTTCTGATAACATCTTTTGTAATTCTAAGATGTCTAAAATGTTGATCTATATTAGATGAAAATACTAATATATCATCTATATAGACAATAGTAAAATTTGAATACGGAATAAAAATATCGTTCATAATATTTTGAAATTCTGAAGGGGCATTTTTTAAACCGAATGGCATAACATTCCATTCATAATGCCCAAAGGGTACAGTAAATGCAGTTTTATATCTATCTTCTTCAGTTAGTTGAATCTGATAGTATCCAGATTTAAGATCAAATTTAGAAAATATTTTTGCAGAATGCAATCTATCTAAAAGATCTTTTTTGTTTGGAATAGGATATCTAATCCATTTCAGAGCATCATTCAAAGGTTTGTAATTTACTACAAGCCTTGGAACACCTCTTTCCTTTTCAGCTGCTTTATTCACATAGAAAGCGGTACAACTCCATGGTGAATAACTTTTTCTGATAAGCTTCTTTTCTAATAAATCTTGAATTTCTTTCTTGCAAAGTTCAAGATATTCAGCATTCATTTGACTAGGACGAGCCTTAGTCGGAATCTGAGTTTTTTCATCAAATTCAGGTTTATAAGGTAAAGATACAATATATTTTTTCCTTTCCCAAAAAGCATTGGGAATATTGCTACAAACTTCGGTTAGAAATTGATTTTCAATTTTTTTGATTTTTAGTTTTATTTCTGGGGAGTTCAATTTCTCGGAAATATTCAAATTATGTATTTCTTCTTGTAAGAAGTTTAAATGAGCAGTTTTAGAATTAATTAAATATTCTAACTCATTTAAGGTCCTGGTTTCAGGGCTAGTAATAAATTCAAAATGTATTTTATGATTCTGAAAACTAGCATATAATCCGGTTTCATCTATCTTGTCATAAGGGAAAAATAAATTAATAAATGGAGTTCCCAGAATAACTTCTTGAGATAAATTTCGGATTAAAATAAAGGTTTGTGGAATACAGATTCCTTTATTACAAATATAAGCTTCAGGTAGCTTATAATTAATTGGCATTCTATCTCCACTTGCAGAATGTAGAGATTGTACGGTTTTTTCGAAGTATTTAGTCGGAACTAAACCTTCTCTAATACAGTTCATGTCAGCTCCGCTATCCACCAATGCTACTGCATTAGTAATGGTATATTCTTTGTTGATAACAATATTAATACTTATATACCATTTCTGATAGGTAATTTTCTGCATAGTATTTAAAAAGATAAGATTATTATCTAAAATACTAGATGGTTCTGTATTTAGAATAGCAATCGATTCATCTTTTGATTGATGTTTTTCAGCTAGACTTTCTAATTGAATAAGTCTGATATTCTGGTTATCTAACTCTTCTCTGATGAGTTTTATTTCAGATTTAACTATATTTACCTCACTTCTTAAATCTTGAGAAGTAGAAGGTTTTAAAGAAGTTTCTGGTTTTCCTTCAAGTCTTTGAAGTACTTCTTTCATACTGTAATGTTTAGTAATATTCGGTTTCTCAAAGGAACTAGGAGAGTTTTTTGTCTGTTCTAAGCAAAATTGTAATATTTTACTTTTTAGCAGAGGGTCTGTTACTTTATCTATCATAGATATTATTTCTGATTGAGTATCCGTTAAAACATTAATACTCAAGCCATTCATTTCTACAATGGCTTTCCAATAGTCTTGGTTTTTAGAACATTGTCCTGAACAAGGTTCCTTTTCAGATATATCTTCTGATTGGCTAGAAGATAGAAAGTCAATTTCATTGACATCCTCAGAGTCACTAGAAGATGAAGATTCTTCTTCAGTATTAGAGGTCAGGAAAACTTTGCTTAATTCAGCTTTTAGATTGTCATCAATTTTTAATTCATTCAGTTTTCTTTTTGTAGAACATTTATTAGCATAATGCCCTATTTTTCCGCATTTAAAACAAGTTTTATTACTTGTTTTTTGTCCTGATTTTGTTTCAGATTTATTAGGAATATAATTTCCTTTAAATCTTTTCTTATGATAAGATTTTCGAGAATACTCTTTCGAATCTCTAGAATTCCTTTTATGAGATTTTGGATAATCAATTTTCATATCATATGCAAATTGACTACAGAATTCACCAATTTCTTTTTTCCCATGCAAATTCTGTTTTTTCAATTGGTATTGTAATTTCATATCATTACAAATTTCTAATCCAGTTTGAACACAAGTAGTAATTATATGTCCATAAGTTAGATAACTATAAGAGATGATGTTTTCATTATTTTGATCTCTTAGTCTTTGTCTAACTTTTTCAGCAAAAAGAGGAGGAAGTCCATCAATGAACTTAGCCTTCCAATATTCAGAATTAGCATCATTGCGTTGCATAACTTTACAGATAAAGACATCTTTATACCATCTAAAATGGGTTAAAGATGGACATCTAAGGTTCTGTAAAAGTTCTCGACTTTTCTCTTGCCTTTGAGGATGACTCCCCACAAAATGCAAAAGAATAGTCTGAAGTAAAGTATAAACTGCATCAGGTTTAACTTGTGCAGTATTTGGTTCAGGTTTTGTAGCTGTGAAAATTTCAGTCTGCTGGGCAGCAGTGAGAACATTATCCCACCATCCTTTTAAGGCACCAACAAAACCAGTAACAATGAATTTAGCCACAGCCGAATCATCATTACCACTAGCTTTGCAAATGCTGGCATACATTAACATTTTATGAACAACTTCATAAATTTGATATTCTGAAAGACCATCAATATTCCATTCATAAATGGAACGACCATTATAAGAATTCTGATTTTGATAAAAGTCTTCCTCAAAGAGGAGATCTTGAGGAGTAGGTCTTTTATAATAGGTCTTAAAACCTGTATTAGGTTCATTACCAAGTTTATATAACATGGTTTGAACTTTACTGATATCTGGCCCAGACTCAAGATCAGAGTTTTCAGTACTAGAATCTTGGCTAATAGTATTAATCTTTAAATTTTTCATTCTTTCAATGATTAAATTAGCAAAGTCTATATCCTGTTTATCAGACAGTTTAAAGTCTTTGATTTCTGGACTAGGTTTAACATCTACTTCAACAATTTCTTTGTCTTTATTTTTTGAAGTGGATTCAACCTTGGTAGATAAAACTTTAGGTGTATCCTTAAGTTTTTCTTCAATACTACTCAATTGATTATGAATAGTATTTTCAATTCTGATTAATTGACTACCAATAGTCTGAAGACTTAGATTGGTATGATTGTGCTGTTTTATGACGGTAGTTACTGATTCACTAGGTATAGCATATGGAACTGCTTCTAGTGCTTTACTTTCATTGTCATTTTTAAGAGTCAAGGCTTCAGGTGGAGGATGAATAGAATTAATCTTAGTTCCATCACTCTTAGTCCACATTTTTGTATAATCTTCTATAACATGGATAGTTTTCTGATTAGGGTACCAATTATGAAACCAAATAGTAAAGGTTGTCATTTTTTGATCCCTTTCTAACTCTTGATAATAAATATTTTTAATATTTTCAAGAGTCCTACTATTAAAGGCTGCAAAAAACCAATTTCGGAAAGCTTCATGTTTTGTCATCATGAGCTCCTGATTAAGCCACTGTCTAGGTATTGATCCTGGACTATAATCCATAAAATTTTATAAATGGAAACTCATTTCAGATTGAGTCGGAGAAGTCCTTTGTTCTTTCTCCTGTTCAGTTGTCTGTTCAACATATACTCCATGTGGAATTTGTTGATCAGAAATCTTTAATCCTCGGATGATTGGCTCTTTAAGTTCATCATTTGATACAGAGTATCTAGATAAACTACTAGGATATGAGACTTTATAGTCTTCTATCCTTTTGGCTGAAGAGCTTCTAGTTAAGCTTAGTTTACTGATTTTATTAGGGGCAAATGTTATTTCAACATCTCCCTCAGGTGTTTGGGTTATTTGATTTAAATTCCTGTTCATAATATTGACAGGTGGTACAGCATCCTGTACAACCCATTCATGTGGAAAGTCAATTTCTTCCCATTTAATTAACTTCGGAATTGCAATATTAGTAGTCAAGCAATTACTATCTATTACTATAGTCTTGCCTGGTTCACTACGCAGTATTGCGTTAGGAGTCAAGGTATTCATTACCTTATAATGAATCCTATATATTACTGATATTGTCTCAGATCCAGGGAGATAATTATATCCCTGTGTTTGAATATGCAGGGACACGGCCTCAAACAGATTTCTATCTGTCAAAGATAAGGTCAAATTCGGGTAAACATTAAAATAAACCGGTCCATGGCATAAACTAGTTTGGATTATTCCCATTAAAGATGGTAAGAAATCCAAACACCTAGCATCTCGCAAATAGGATAAGATACTGGCATTTAATCCGGCCAAAGTCAAAGGTTTGAATGCTATTTGAATGCATCCAACGTGCAGGTAGTTGTATTTAGATTTTAAATACTTTTCAATATCTTTAAGACTCAAAAGTCTAAGGGTTTTGACTTCTTGGTCAAGTCCGATTGACTGTTCAAGAGTCTTGATATTATTTTGACTAATGAAATCAAAAAATCCTTTTTTATAGATTTTATTTGATTTTATTGCGGGTATGGTCCATTGATTTAATTGTTTAGTTTGGTCAAACTCTTCAATTACGGAGTTCTTTATAGAACTTTCAGTTAAGTCTCGAGAATCCAATTGATTCATTGAATTAAATTAGAGGAAATCATATAGACATAGCATAAATAGCAGATTATGATTTTTAGTAATTTCCTTTAAAATTATATTCTTAAAAATATTTATATATAATCATTAAATTACACGTCTGTCAACGGTTTAAAGGGTATCAAACGATCCTCAACGCCTACCCGGCAACAACGGATCTAAACCCATACGCGACTTGGGTGACGTACCATAATTCAAGGATTATAATAAATTATTTTTAAGTACAAATTTCTAAAAGGAAATTTCTAACTATCATAATTCGGATTTAGTCTATATCTACATATTCTCCTCTAATTCGGATTTAAGCTAACATGGCTCTGATACCAAATTCAGATGGATCGTTTAACATAAGAGATAAAGAGAAAACTTACAAAGATGGGAGAGCAGAAACCAGACTTATTCTTCAAAATACTAGACACCAGACTTAATCTTCAAAATAGAAAACTTACATAGATGGGAGAGCAGGATGGTGGGATAATGTTCTCACTGTTGCCCAGCAGACTGAAATTTTCACAGCTACAAAACCTGAACCAAATACTGCACAAGTTAAACCTGATGCAGTTTATACTTTACTTCAGACTATTCTTTTGCATTTTGTGGGGAGTCATCCTCAAAGGCAAGAGAAAAGTCGAGAACTTTTACAGGACCTTAGATGTCCATCTTTAACCCATTTTAGATGGTATAAAGATGTCTTTATCTGTAAAGTTATGCAACGCAATGATGCTAATTCTGAATATTGGAAGGCTAAGTTCATTGATGGACTTCCTCCTCTTTTTGCTGAAAAAGTTAGACAAAGACTAAGAGATCAAAATAATGAAAACATCATCTCTTATAGTTATCTAACTTATGGACATATAATTACTACTTGTGTTCAAACTGGATTAGAAATTTGTAATGATATGAAATTACAATACCAATTGAAAAAACAGAATTTGCATGGGAAAAAAGAAATTGGTGAATTCTGTAGTCAATTTGCATATGATATGAAAATTGATTATCCAAAATCTCATAAAAGGAATTCTAGAGATTCGAAAGAGTATTCTCGAAAATCTTATTATAAGAAAAGAAGAAAATACAAACAGAATAAAGAAATTTATTATCAGAAGCCTCGACATAAGAAAAGATTTAAAGGAAATTATATTCCTAATAAATCTGAAACAAAATCAGGACAAAAAACAAGTAATAAAACTTGTTTTAAATGCGGAAAAATAGGGCATTATGCTAATAAATGTTCTACAAAAAGAAAACTGAATGAATTAAAAATTGATGACAATCTAAAAGCTGAATTAAGCAAAGTTTTCCTGACCTCTAATACTGAAGAAGAATCTTCATCTTCTAGTGACTCTGAGGATGTCAATGAAATTGACTTTCTATCTTCTAGCCAATCAGAAGATATATCTGAAAAGGAACCTTGTTCAGGACAATGTTCTAAAAACCAAGACTATTGGAAAGCCATTGTAGAAATGAATGGCTTGAGTATTAATGTTTTAACGGATACTCAATCAGAAATAATATCTATGATAGATAAAGTAACAGACCCTCTGCTAAAAAGTAAAATATTACAATTTTGCTTAGAACAGACAAAAAACTCTCCTAGTTCCTTTGAGAAACCGAATATTACTAAACATTACAGTATGAAAGAAGTACTTCAAAGACTTGAAGGAAAACCAGAAACTTCTTTAAAACCTTCTACTTCTCAAGATTTAAGAAGTGAGGTAAATATAGTTAAATCTGAAATAAAACTCATCAGAGAAGAGTTAGATAACCAGAATATCAGACTTATTCAATTAGAAAGTCTAGCTGAAAAACATCAATCAAAAGATAAATCGATTGCTATTCTAAACACAGAACCATCTAGTATTTTAGATAATAATCTTATCTTTTTAAATACTATGCAGAAAATTACCTATCAGAAATGGTATATAAGTATTAATATTGTTATCAACAAAGAATATACCATTACTAATGCAGTAGCATTGGTGGATAGCGGAGCTGACATGAACTGTATTAGAGAAGGTTTAGTTCCGACTAAATACTTCGAAAAAACCGTACAATCTCTACATTCTGCAAGTGGAGATAGAATGCCAATTAATTATAAGCTACCTGAAGCTTATATTTGTAATAAAGGAATCTGTATTCCACAAACCTTTATTTTAATCCGAAATTTATCTCAAGAAGTTATTCTGGGAACTCCATTTATTAATTTATTTTTCCCTTATGACAAGATAGATGAAACCGGATTATATGCTAGTTTTCAGAATCATAAAATACATTTTGAATTTATTACTAGCCCTGAAACCAGGACCTTAAATGAGTTAGAATATTTAATTAATTCTAAAACTGCTCATTTAAACTTCTTACAAGAAGAAATACATAATTTGAATATTTCCGAGAAATTGAACTCCCCAGAAATAAAACTAAAAATCAAAAAAATTGAAAATCAATTTCTAACCGAAGTTTGTAGCAATATTCCCAATGCTTTTTGGGAAAGGAAAAAATATATTGTATCTTTACCTTATAAACCTGAATTTGATGAAAAAACTCAGATTCCGACTAAGGCTCGTCCTAGTCAAATGAATGCTGAATATCTTGAACTTTGCAAGAAAGAAATTCAAGATTTATTAGAAAAGAAGCTTATCAGAAAAAGTTATTCACCATGGAGTTGTACCGCTTTCTATGTGAATAAAGCAGCTGAAAAGGAAAGAGGTGTTCCAAGGCTTGTAGTAAATTACAAACCTTTGAATGATGCTCTGAAATGGATTAGATATCCTATTCCAAACAAAAAAGATCTTTTAGATAGATTGCATTCTGCAAAAATATTTTCTAAATTTGATCTTAAATCTGGATACTATCAGATTCAACTAACTGAAGAAGATAGATATAAAACTGCATTTACTGTACCCTTTGGGCATTATGAATGGAATGTTATGCCATTCGGTTTAAAAAATGCCCCTTCAGAATTTCAAAATATTATGAACGATATTTTTATTCCGTATTCAAATTTTACTATTGTCTATATAGATGATATATTAGTATTTTCATCTAATATAGATCAACATTTTAGACATCTTAGAATTACAAAAGATGTTATCAGAAAAAATGGTTTAGTTATATCGGCACCTAAAATGAAACTCTTTCAAACTGAAGTTAGATTTCTAGGACAGAATATTAGTCAAGGGACAATAATCCCTATTGATAGAAGCATTGAATTTGCCTCTAAATTTCCTGATGAAATTAGAGACAAAAATCAATTGCAAAGATTTTTAGGAAGTCTTAATTATATAGCAGACTACTACCAGAATATAGCAATGGATAGTGCTATTTTATATGATAGGCTTAAAAAGAATCCATTACCTTGGGATGATCAGCATACCCAAGCAGTCCGAAAAATCAAACTTAGAGTAAAACAATTACCATGTTTAGGGTTAGCAAACCCTCAATGGTTCAAAATTGTTGAAACGGATGCCTCTGATATTGGTTATGGAGGTATTCTAAAACAGAAAAACCCTTCTACTAATAAAGAAGAATTACTTAGATTTGCATCTGGAATGTGGAAGAATGCTCAGAAAAACTATTCCACCATCAAAAAAGAAATGTTATCAATAGTCAAATGCATTTCTAAATTTCAAGATGATTTATTAAATCAATCTTTTCTACTCCGTATTGACTGTAGTGCTGCAAAAGATATTTTGCAAAAGGATGTTAAAAATTTAGTTTCTAAACAAATTTTTGCAAGATGGCAATCTGAATTATCTGCATTCGATTTTAAAATTGAATATATTAAAGGAAATCAGAACTCTCTTCCTGATTTTTTAACCCGTGAATTTTTGCAGGATAAAGATGGAACCACCTGATAAAGGAGCAGGAGGATCTAGATATCCGAAGAAAGTAAATCAGAAAAAAGGGAAGTTTTCTTCTCTATCAGAATTCCCTGTAGTAGGATCATCCTCTCAGGATAAACCCAATCCGAAACTAACTGCTAAAGATATCCTAAAAAAGGAAATCATTTATGCTAAAAAGTTAATAACTGAAAAAATTCTATCTGTATCCTTAGAAGATGTCCAGTGGAGACATGATCCATGGCACATCAAAGAACGGTACTTAGGAGTACAAAACTATCCTATCCAAGATGGCAAGCATAGATATATCTATGAAGCCATTCTGAATGAAACAGAATCTGTACAAATGGTACACCACCATTATAATCTGAAAGACAGTAAGTCTCCTATAACACATTCTAAGTGTTATATAGTAAAAGTCTTACATATAACAGAATGGGCTCTTGACCCCTCAAGACCCAGAAGCCTGAAATTGAATGGTCAAAACTATAATTATTGGGATTATGTTTTGGCATGGTCATTCATGTTCTATTATCAGAATCCGATCAGGAAACACTCCTGGTTTATCAGTATTAACCCTGAAATTGTTAAAGGAAAAGGTTTCCCTCTCTGGTTTCTGCATTGGTGGGAGAAATTCGGTCCAGAACTGAGTTTCTTACCAGATACACTGAAAGACCCTTGGCTAAAATGGTATGAGTATCATCCAAAGCTCAAGGGAAAAACTGCAGAAAAAACCCCAAAAGGGTTATCAGCACTCTGTTATATGGCAGAGTTCAAAATACCATGGATATGGAGATGGGATCTAGAATTTCACTTTGATGATCTATTAATTCCATGTATTAGCAGAACTTTTCATTACAAATGGTGGGATGGATTTCCTATTACAGATACCCATAAACTCATTTGTCAAACTGTAATTGAGTATGAAAATGCCTATAAGGCTACTCAAAAATCCGTATCTATTTCACCTTCTGATAATATTTTCCAATTTTTATTGGATGATATTCAGAAAAAATATCCGAACCTTTCATCAGTAGATCAACAGATTAAAGCTATGGAAATAATTAAAAATCAATTCCTAGCTCATCATCAGAAGCAAGATATAGAGACTGAAATTCTAGATGACTCGTCATCTCAAGAAAATCAGTATGCTGTATTGGCTGGAGAAAGCCAAGATCCAAATGAGGATTTCGATGACTCAAAATCAGCAAAATCGGATACCTCAATGGCAGATTACTGGGATGCTATCATCGAAGTGCATTCTCAGAAGTTACTAAAATCTGCAAAAGGCAAACAAAAAGATCAGTAGTTTGCTACAGTTACTGTACAATTGTACAGTAAATCCGTATTTCAGTATTATTCGACAGTATCAGCATCTAGAAGACACTATTCAAAATATTGATTGTCAGCTTAAATAGTAAAGGTCAAGACTGTTTCGACAGGAAGAGTCAAGAACTATTTTGACAGGAAGAGTCAAGAACTATTTCGACAGGAAGAGTCAAGAACTATTCTCAACAATAGAAGGCGGCTTACTGTGCCAACAGTAGATGGCGGCTTACTGTGACAAATAGTAAAAGGCAAATAGTAAAAAGTCAATTTTACTATTCACTATTCATCAGAAGACGACGAAGTAGACCTGGAAACCGGAACTGTTCCGGTCATCTAAAAATTTTTATAAATTCCGAATGTTGGTTCATTCTGAACCTAAGTTATTTCTTCTAAGTTTTTCCTTTTCAAGTTTTTAGTTTCTTCTCTGTCAAGCTCTGTAATAGTAGTTTGTAATTAAAGCTAGAAGATTAATAAAGCCGAAGTATTTTGAAGATTAAGTCTGGTTTCTGCTCTCCCATCTATGTAAGTTTTCTATTTTGAAGATTAAGTCTGGTGTCTAGTATTTTGAAGAATAAGTCTGGTTTCTGCTCTCCCATCTTTGTAAGTTTTCTCTTTATCTCTTATGTTAAACGATCCATCTGAATTTGGTATATATATGTTTGTTATTTTGTAATTATTTTTCGAAAATGAGTTTGTCCACCCTATTTCCTTTAACTTACTTGTATTGAAATAACTCACAAGGCAATTGTGGTTGAATTGGATTCAAATGTAACGATAACATACAAAAATTACTCGCTTTCACATCACATTAAAAATTTTGGACGATTTTCGTTCTAACTAAAAATGCCCCCAGAAAGAAAATTTCTTGGGTCGGCCACTGCCATCTACCACAGCATTTAATCAGAAATTGACCCTATTAAACTGGGTGAGATTTGAGAGAGAAAGAAGTATTTCATATGTTGATTTAGAGAATAAATCTCCTATCTATACATTCACTATTCCAGATAGAGAAAGAGAAGATTGGGAGGGAAAGTGTAACCAACTTTTCCAGCAGAAAAAGTATAAAAGCACCCCTAGTACCTCTCCTCTCATTCTCTTCTTTATTCATACACTTCGTATAAGACCGTTACCTCGTCTTCCCTAATAAACTGCTTGTTATTATCATCTGACTATCTGAGCGTAGGTAAAACAGAGTCAGTCAGATCAAGAAATTTGAAGCAAATTTACAACAAAATTGAGTTTCAACTGTAACGAAAAACTCCGAAAAGGTTTTTAAAAAAAGGGCAACATTGACGCGTAATTTCTCCACAAATTTCAAGTAAGATGATGTTTTTCAGTTAACGCTTCGACATTGACGCCTAATCTCCCCACGATTTCCAGTAAGAACATCTATATTTCCTATTTTTCTCATGGCATATCCAAACTTCTTAGACCACAACAATGGATTCTGAGCCATTAAGTTCACCAAGTTTCTCGTATTCGTATCATCCATAAGTGTTTGATCTGATCCAAACAAGCCTTTACCTTCTCTAAGACCAACATAATACATATTATCAAGCTTAGAAGGTGAGATTGAATCAAGTGGTACTTTAATTGTGCCTAGTGATCCATCTTGCGGCATTGCTGATACAGGACACTGTCCCTTGAGATAATTTGCATAGTTTTTGTCTAAACTCGGATCTTGGGTTGTCTGCGGTCCATAATCGTATAGTCTAGATTGAAACGTTGTGCAATGAGCAAGCCCTATTGAGTGAGCACCTGAGAGGATTACTAAGTCTTCTTGGCTTAGTCCTCTATGAGCGAAGCTTTCGGTTAGTTGTTGGACGGAACTGGACGTTCCGGGTAAAATCATTGTGTCATTAGCTAACGAAGAACGTCTATCACGGCGTCCAGAAGCAACCGGGTATCGAATAAGGCCAGTGTAAACTGCGGCGTCACGTGCTGCAAAGGCAATTATGTCAGCACAGGAAACAGTGTTAGGGCATTGTTGCTCAAGCTTGGATTTTATCTCATCTATGACTTCTAAACCTCTAAGTGATTTGAAATTTGCAGGTGAATCTTTCTCCACCATTTCTCCTGTTGGTGTTTTATCTAGCAGGATTGAAGCGTCGCAACCCTGTTTAATCATTTCAAAACAATGTTTGAGAAACGATCACTACAACAGGACCAATTGACATTTTTAATACTTACCGTAACGAAGCAGTCATGGAAATACAATCGAATAAGTCCACCGGCAATACTTGCATCACGGTGTACACGCTTTTTGACGATGGTGCTAATAATGTACTCGGTTTGCGGGCAAACATTATTATAGAAGCCAATCCGTAGCTTTTCTCCCGCGCCTAGCGGGTTAGTGTGGGGTTGTATCCCATAATAAGGGTTAAAGTAAAATGGTCTACGATCTAACGGGTTTGTGAAAAACGATTTTCGGATAAATGGGTTGGTATATGGGTTACGGAAGCCAAAGAATGTCGCGACCGTCGTTTGGTGAAGCGTAGAGAAAACAAAGAGAAGAACTGTGAATATCATCAGAGGATTCATCTCCATGGTGGTGGGTGCTGGGGCGGCGGTTGTTGTGGCCGTTGTGGGATTTTAAGATCGATGAAGAAAATTACTTGTTCTCTATATAAAGAAAATGGGTATGTATAAGTATTTTTAGGGTAAAAAGATGTTCTTGCCTTGTTGAGAGAGGCTTTCTAGGAGAGGTTTATTGTTAGTTAATATGGTTGGGTATGCCAACTTTAGGTTTAAATTAGCTCAAAATAACCCCTTTTTAGGAGAGGCTTAGTTCATGGGATAGGGACCTCCACCCTTCATTTGGTGGATGGTGGAGAGTGCTTTGGAAGGGTATGATTTTATTGGATAGAAAAATAGTATTTACCTCAGCAGCTACTTCCATGTTTTGAGAGCCACCTAGAGACTGCAACATGGAACCCAATATCCTTGTTTGAAGAGACACCAAGGAAGGGTGTCTCAATGTATTTCATAAACTATATGTAGAAGTTCAAGGTGTAGTTATTGGTTGAATTGCATCTAGGGCTCAGAAGACTCGACTCTCGCCACAGGAGTAGATGGAGCCTTTTGTCTCATATTTTTCAAGCTTTACAGTGTGGCTCAATGAGACAGATAGACAAACTGGGGTTGAGGTGAATTTAGAAAGATTTATGCTTCAACTTATTGAACCGATATAATCTCACTAATATCTCCATGACTAATGCGAAAAAGGTTCTACTGAACTACAAGTTTAGGAAATTTCACCTAATATCTTTGTGACAAACATTAGTTGTCCAAATCTCATGACCCCCATTAAAAACAGTGTGATAATATTACATCATATATCATGATGTGTACATAATGTAACCTAACAGTTCATGGCATAATTCCATAAAAAAGAATACAGTTCATCACATAGCAGCATGACATGTGCAGTCAACAATTAAATATTATTATATTTTCCTTTTCATTTTTCCCTTTAGCAGACTATACTGAAGTGCCCCCTTGAATCTAAGGAGAAATCAGGTAATCTATATTATATACTACTTTCGTATCCAGGGGATGAATCTATATATACGAAAATGCTAAATAATAATCATGATAGTCATAGAGGGTTTGACATCATTGTTTAAGTGCAATGTCAATACTGATAAGGTTATGATGAAGATATGCAGGGCCACCCCTGGGGTCAAAGCGAGCAAATCCTCGCTTCGAACCCTAGGGGTCAAAGGGCCTCCAGGAAGACGAGAAAAAAAAGTAAAGGGAACCTCTGGTTTTACATTTTTAGATAAAATTTTTAAAAGCAAAGTATCTTACTTTAGCTTAATTGGCGAATCATTCGGTAATGAGACCAAATAACCCAAGTTCAATCCCCACCCTAAGAAATTTTTTATTTACATTATATTTTTTTATGTCTATTTAGTGGACGCAACTCGGCGTCGTTTGATGACAAAAAATAAATAAGTCTTTTACTTATTTACTAACGTCAATACTATCGACTTGATTTAAATCAAAATTTTGGTTTCCTTATTTACATTATATTTCTTTTATCTTACTTTAGTTAACACAATTTGGGCGTGGTTTGGCAACAAAAAATAAATAAGTCTTTTACCTATTCAGTAATGCAAATACTATCGACTGGATTCAAATAAAAAACTTAATTTTCTTTTAAAGGTATAATTTTTCCCGACCTTCATTTTTGTCATTTTTTATTCTTTTCTAGGCCATTCTCAAACCCTCCCCTATAACTAAACAACAACCACTACTCCACTGGTACGATTACTAAATATACACCACCACACTTTCACTACCACAACCATAAACGTTATGACTACACATCTGAAGGATATATCCGTTCGGTCTGAAGGAGATGTCCTTTCGAAGGAGTGTCCTTCTACCAAGATGACAACGCGCTCAATTTGTCAGTTAGAATAACGATGACTTTATCCGGAAGATCATCTAGTCCGATCCAATTAGGGATCGTAATGCTTAGCTAGAAGCCGCTTACGATTGTTGGGTCACTTCAGTGATTCAAGACTAACATAGATCAAATTCTAAAACGGGCTACAACAAAGAGTGGCGGATTGATCGGAGAGAGTTCACTAGCGGAATTTATATGATATGATATGATATGATATGATATGATATTCGAGGGAAATTCTACATACACTAGGCATAACCCCCGCCCGGTGGGCGGGGGAATGCCCTTTACGCAGTTGAACAGTAGACGTGATATTTGGTTATTTAAATTTTCTCTTTCTTTTTCACATTTAGTATTTTCCTACTATAGTTTCAACTTTTCGAATCAGTATTCTCCATAAGTGTAGTGTTCTTGGTGGAGAAGATTTATCTTAAATTATTTAGAGCTTTGGAGTCTATAACACTATTTTTATTTTAATATTTTTGGATCCATGTAAAGAATTTATTCCCAAAAATTATAGATAGCTCATTCTCATCTTACTATTTAATTGTTTGCCATGTTTCTTTATGGGTGCATATGTTACTAAAAATGTTTATATATTATAATATAGTTGTTAGATGTAATTCTCAATGAAGAATATCAAGTTCAATTGAATGTAAGTAATTTAGACTCCATAATAAAAATAAAAATCAATTCATATTCATACTTAGGTGTAGGAGACATAAATTATATTGATGTGAATTGAAAGAGATCGGCTATTTTTCGAGAGAGAAGGTAACTCGTCCACTCTACAGTTAAGTAGAAAAATTTAGTGTGGGTGGAAAATAAATTCAAAACCAATTAATGTAGTTCGGCCAATTCAAATCTTTTTCAAAATAAACCAACAACATGACTTGTTGACTTGTTGAAGAGCGATGTCGGTTTTGTATTCATGTCACCCAGCATCTGAAAAGGTCCTATAAATCACAACAACACTACGAGAGAATATAATTTGAATAAATACCACAACAACACACCAACCCTTTGATTGTACAAAGCAGACGTGATATGGGGGAATACCTGTGAAAATAGTCCCCCAGAGACTGAAGAAATCTGTGAAAGTGAACCCCCATCTCAAGAATATGGAACTAAGCGCTATGAGTATGAGTTTCAAGAACTACATCAGAAGAAGGGTGAAATACCAGTATTAACTCTATTTCGCCACTATGGGCTCGGTGACCAGTTCTTATTAAAGTTGAAGATGCTGAAGAAGGTTTATCTATCACTATCTCACCTATTGTTCAAGGACAAAGTCTACATAACAAGCTCAAGACAATGTTACAAAAAAGGTGATGATATTGTACATACTACATACTCCAAAGTTTATCTTTTTTTTAATTTCGCTCATTTCTATTTCATTTGCGATATTACCCATTTGTAAATTATAAATATTAACCATATAAATAGCAAAGTTGTTTTATTTCAATAAGAATTGACCAGAAAGAAACAAATTACATATCATGGTATCGTTTATTAGGATTTCTTACTTGCACTAATACAAATAACTATTTACTCTTTCAACGACATAAAACAAATGTAATAATGTAACAGAGATGATAAACTATAACTCAAGCAAGTCACGAATAAAAATTGATTCCAATAACAACTAAAGTCTGGCAGCAAGCACATGAAGTCAAGTGAAGGTCATACTTAAAGGTTGTAACAAAAGTGCGAGTTGTGCTGGTAAAAACTCCATTTTTATCATCATTTAAGTAAATATGTTTGATATCTTCTCTATGTCCAAACTTAAAAATATGTGCAACTACAAAAAACACTCTATATATGTTTGTTATTACCTAGAATTCTTGATCGTCACGCATAGACCAACTTCGTTCCGATCCAGTATATGAATGTGTCTAACTGTTGTCACATTTATAAAACTTGCAATCAATTGTATGTTAATTGCAGACAGGAAGAACAACATTATGCATAATGATCAATGCAATTTAAACATAGAGGCTTGTCCTACTGTTTTCGATAAATGTATATCCTTGATAGTGGATGTGCTCGGTTTCTTTATCTTTAATCTTGTCTGGACTGTATTCAGTTATTTGAAATATTGAACCAGTTAGATGGACAAATATTTTTTCTTGAAACAAAAGACAATTTGTTCATAGATATCGTTACACATTTACAAGGGCATACTTTAAGGAACGAGTTAATAACAAGTGAATACCAGAGTATTTGCCTATACAAATTTACTTGTAGATATTTCTTTCAAACTTGCTACTCGATCCAAGTGAATACCAGATCTCGCAAAATGAAAGCAGACATCGACATGTATGTCTTAAGTAAAAAAGAAGTACAACTTGACCGATGCTTTAAAATTATTAGAACTTTAAAAATGAAACAAAAAAATTGGTTTACAAAAATCTGCGATATCGATTGATTATACCTAAATTGAAATAATACTGGAACTCCACGTGTTACCAATTGATGTAAGAAAATACCATCATAATTAGCCATGTAAAATCACAATTTTTCTTATGACAGACTTCTTGAACTTGTTCGGCGTTAATATCACAGGGCCAATGTTGCAAGATTATTGCAAAAGATGAAGGTTTCCTTGAGGACTTGAAAGGCCACCTTATATTGGGCATGAGTTAATAAAGGAAAATCTCAAAACTAAATTACTCACCTCATTCTTCCAACGCAAGATAGGATTTGTGTGAAAATGTTTAAAGCAACCATTCTGGAGGTCTCCCAACCATTATGAAAACTGAGGAATACAATGCGACGTGGTTAAGAAATAAATAAATAAACTGACATCAACCTACTTCACAATTTATAGCTCTATATTATGTTAATAATCTTGTAATATTTACCTATACCACAAAGTAATAACTCGATTCATTAAATTGACATTGATATCATCAGACAAAGACTGTTCAAGATCAAAATGAACAACCTTCAGATATCTTCTTTATTTGAAGATTAGAACTTGCGAAGGTATAGCTAAAACAGTTGTGAATGAATCTTCAATTAAAAATCACAGACATGGGAACAATTGCATATTAACTTGATTGGTACCTATAATGTCACTCTGCATAGCTTGATTGGCACGAGAAAAATCAGATCCTGTCAACATTTGCCTCATATAGCATTGGCTGAAAAAAGAAATAACATTCTTCCACCACAATTCTCACCAATTTTGTGGATAAGTATATTAGTATTATGCTAAGGTATGTTGACCTATAATAAAAATATACAAATATATATATATATATATATATATATATACACACACCTCGTAGGTATCTCCAGTGTGTCCTAACTCGTTCTTTCATTCTTTCTTGTATCTCTTACCAATTGAAGAGACAATGAAGAGGTAATCGAAGGAACAATGAAGTGTTCATGGACAACCAGATTTATTCCCGGAAAGAAAACGGATGGCTGAATTTGAATGGTCGACCTATTGTTGTAAAAAAAAACAATTTCTTATTCATTTTTTCTATAGTTGCATTATTGTTCATAACCAAAATGTCAAAATAGAAGTAACAATGAACATAGAAATAATAAAAGACAGGGAACATTTCAATCAAATATGAACCGAAATTGAATTGAGTGGCGCTTACTAATAACATCTCATCCTCTTCTTCATAAGCAAACCCACTATCAGATGTCGTAGCATTTCCAGGGAGGCACTTATCTTCCTCTGCTTTGGAAGAGGTTGTTCCTGAAACACTTATAAGGAAAAATTCTAACTAATTTTGTTCCCGAGTATTTTCTATTATATATACATAAATAATATCATTTGATTTGATCATATAGATTACTATGGGTTGGTTTTTGTTTGTGAGCATAATCGGAGAAATGATTTTCTTGTAAAAAACTTTCTGGGTGTTTAAAACCCCAATTCCCAAACCAAACTGGAAAATATGAACCGACCAAACAAAAGTAAGAACATGTTCTTGATACTCCTGTGAAACAAAAGCATGTGTCCATGAGACATAAATACAGACTCCATATTCAATGAGTTTATTCTTTGAAGCTCCAAAACTTGATCTATAAGAAGCCATCAAAATTGATATTTATATAGAAAGTTTAAGGGTGGTTGAGTAGAAGTTTGACAGGACCTGTAGGCAAATATCAGTTACACCGACAATGCCAAACCAAAGTAAAGGAGATGTTCATATTTCTACTCATATAACTCAAATAATGAAACTACATATATACGATGTCACCTTTACCCGTGCCCTACAGATTCATCTCTCTCTTTTTAGGTCTAGTTTATAATCCTAAACATTGAACCATAATCTAAGTTTATGAACTCCAACGTGAGACCTACAAGTATAATAAACACCTTTAAGAAGTAATTTGACCTGATAACCAAAGCATCAAAATCATGTTTGCTAATGAGGTTTACCAGAAAATTGCTGCCAATTTATGTACTTCCAGGACCTTCACTCCCTGCAGCTGGCGATTGAGATACCGATTACATCATCTTCAACCGTATTAATATTCAAAAAATAAGATGATTAGTAAAACAAGAAAGACAATACTGAAAGTTGGCGATTATTCGGAAATATTACATATGAAGGGCTCCTCCACGACTAAAGTATTCGGTAACACCAAAGTGAAGAGAAGAGATGCTAATTATACAAATCGAATATAAATAAGCAAGTAAATAAAAAGGAGGTATCCAAAAGATCCTACCAATCATGTTCATTGACCAAGAAGGCGGTTTAGAGTTTTGCTTCTCCGGGATGGTCCGTGTTTGATTAGCGAATGTGTTGAAAACATAGATTTTGAGGGTCTTTTGGATACAGGGAGGATGTTTCACAGATTCCTGGATAAAATAAACCAAAATTCGGCAACATCTCAACTTAATCTTTGAATATATTCTTATAGAAGAGGAGTTCAAATTTCGTAGGCCGACTGAACTTGTATACCAACCATCTTGATGGACTCGATCTTCTGAAGATATTGCAGCAGAAGTTCATAGGAGTACTGATGGAAAAAACAAACATTCAAAATAAGACATTTATGATATACAACCTTGAACATCTATTCCACTGATATATGGGTCTAAAAGGAGACAGGAATGATGAGCCAAAATGAGGTATAACACCAACGAGTAACTCAAAGAAATTGGTATATGATCAAAACCGATCAAATACAACGATGTACCAACAGCAAAAAATTTAACTCAACACTTATTTCCCTTAGAAGGATAAAAGAGGGTGTGAAACCAGAGACCAAACTGAAGGTGGCTCAGGCAATCGACCATGAAACATCGAAGAAGCTTAACAAAGACGCACAAAGTGGTCGTCTATTAATCAAAACTATGTTAATGACGTCAAGAATACAACGACAAATAATACTCAAAGCACGTGTAGGAATAATCAAATTGATTCATTAGTACAAGGAAATTCAAGAAGTCTAGATATATGGATGTAGAAGCAAGAGAAGAGACACAATTAGGAAATAAAAAGTAAAGTTATGAGTGCATTATCCACAGCGCCATTTGGATGAATTCGACCACTAAAGTGCCTCCGAACGGTAGATAAGTTTGTGGGTTTTGGCATTGACACCAATCATAGTGAATTTTTTTGCATATTGCATAATGGACCTTTAGATATGACATGTTAACACCTTTCACGCTCTCGACTTTAGGACAATTTCTATGGCAACGGGGGCAAACAGGGCGTTTATAAACAGGGATTGGTGCAGTCATTTTGATGGGGATTTGTCGTATAGGTGCATCACGTGAGACCCCAAACGGTTGGCGATGAAGATGAGTCTGACTATGAAGGCAAACATAGACAGATGACACATGGGGACGACGATGTTGATGAAGAAGGAGACAATGGACAATTAACAGTCGGAGATAACGGACAAGTAACAGTTGCCGATGAGCCACATGATGATTCAGTAGACAACGCCATAACGAAAAAGGCGTAGATAGCCAAATCTGTAGAACAGGAATATGAACAAACTTTACCAATTTGGAAAATATGATATTGTGGCATGAAGATGATGATCTGCCATGAATATGTTACTGCGCAAATAGATGAGTAAAAAATCGTATAAGTGAGAGCCACGGAGTAAATTTTGCACTAACTTTATTGTAAACAAAGTAAATGTAGCCACGTGTAGCTGAAAAATCGATCTCACAGAATCTTTTTCATGCTTTCAGAAAAAAAAACTACTTCGTCACTGTTAGATGGATTTTGTTGATCACCCAACATAACAACTCTATAGATGACATTTAGTAACTAATAATTCATCAAGATAACTCCATAAAAGATAAGTCAAATAATATGTAAGCAAATACATTTAGCAGCTAATAATTCTTGGCAGAATATTTGTGTTAATAACCCAAATTTGAATAGTAAATGTATCCATGTGTAGCTGGAAATTCGTCGGCACTGTTAGATAGGTTGTGTTAATATTCTTTTATGTTATAGATGTATGAAATTTTAAGGACATATATCTACTTGGGCGAAGAAGAACCTAGGTAAGGATTGCTGAGTTTGTGGTTTTCTTTACCTACGTCAAATAAAGTTTGCTCAGAAGCAATCCACAAAAGGTATCGGTTGAGTGGATCGAAACTCATTCAATTACACCAACCAAAAGCCTAAAAGGGTGGAGCTGCTACAATTTTTGATTAATCTATGGTAGATTGGTTGTGTTAACTCCATCAAAGACATCAAGATAACTCCATAAAACTGAAGATAATAAGGAAGCAAAATTTTACAAAGTTAAACTACAATTGGGTGAGGAATTTCATCAAACAGGATAAGTACAGTAACAATTACGGAGAAGAAGACTGGATACCCAGAATCAGTGGAACAATAATCTATATGGAAAGAAGAATAACAATTACAGAGAACAAATCAGAGAAGAAGAGTGGGTACCAAGAATCAGTGGAGAAGACAATTAACACTAAGATTTCATGAGCTTTCTTTAGAAACCCTGACTTTATGTTTGAGAAATTCACTTCCTACTGATCTTCTTCTCCATTCTGTTTAGCTGAACTCTTCCTCTCCTCATAATCTCCTCTTACATTAAGAAGTTGAAGCAATTTCAAAAGTTGAGGAACTTCCTCTTACGTTTTGAGATGGGAGAGAGAGCGTCACTGTTCAGGAGAGAATCAAAAGGAAAATAAGAATGATGAACCATTGAGGGCATCTGTTACGTGAGAGGGCTGATGAAAAATCCGTTGGATTTCACTCAAGTTGGAAGATCCGAGGGCTAGATTTGTAGAATGTAAGATAGATATCTAGGTGGACGTCCAGTCACCTTATTGTTATCCTAGTCATATTTGATGTAATTATTGTGTCCTAGTCACAAGGATCTGTTTTGTATAATAGATTTAGGTATTGGATCCCCTATAAAATTGTGGTGGTCCCCAAATTTGTATATATCATAGCTCTAATTGGTTTCAAACCAAGATGAACAATAATCTTGATGGAATGTAAGTAGGGGTGGCAATTTTTTTCGGAATCGGCGAGATTTCGCCCAAACCTGTCTTTAATGAAATGGGTTTTACCGACACGTTTAGTAAACGGGTTAATAAACACGTCAGGATGGTTCGAAGATAAAAACATTTATTGGGTTCTAGGCTGGTGTGGGATTAGGTAGTAAAACCCGCTGATTAAGTATGTTATGCGTGTTTTCAAATTTTTTAATGTTTTATTATCAATTTAACTTTATATTTTATATTTTATATTTTATATTATGTAATTAGTTGTAGTGTTTTGATAAAATCAAACTCTTATAAAATTTTTTTTTATAACAATATATTATTTTAATTAAAATAATTTATTTAAAAAAATAATAAATTTATGTTTAAATCCGATCCGACCCGCCCATTTCATGTTAAACGGGACGGGCCAAGTCGGTAACCGTTAAACAACTTTTAATCGGGAATAGTATCAATGTTGTCAAATCGCAAATCATATGCTCAATCGTTTTCGATTTCAAAAAATCGAATCGTTTAATCGAACCGTGAATCGTAAGATTTATATTTTTTTATATAAGATATTTAGGTATTATTTTATGAATATCATATCATATAAATTTTTAAGTGGCCTATTAGGGTATTCATTTTCTATTCATATGGTATTATTTAGTTTTAAAGGAAGCTTTACAGGGGCTCTTATTCTTGTTAAAAGGGACCCTTTCATAAATTTCGTACGAGTACATCGAATTTACAATTCGTACGAATCTACCGAATTTACAAGAATAGGCTACTTGAGTGAATTTTAGTGGACTCAAACCAAATGGTCTCTTGTGTATTCGATGGACTCGTACCGAGAGGCCTCTTGTGAATTCGGTGGGCTCGTACTGAATTTACAAGGAGATGCCCTCTTAACCAGAATGACCCCCTATAAAACTCCACTAGTTTTAATTGCTTTGGTTTTTCTTTATTTTTATTCTTAAACATAAAACTCCAGCTCTTAGTTGAGTAAAATATGTCTTCCTAAGATAGACTCTTCTTTCCATAAGCTATTGTACATTTCCTTCCCAAATCCCTATATATCTCTAGCAAGCAAATAAAATCTAATCATTCCAAGACTAATTTCTTACTTCCATAAGCATTTAGGTTAATTTGTTTCCCAATTTATTTCTTGCCTACTGTAAATTGAAGAGATTCTAAAACAATTCTAGAGAGACAAACTGGTACCTCCAATCTTTCTTTCCTCCTACAAGCTATAAAGACGAGTGAAAGACCAGTTATTCCTATTGGAATCCATGACCTCTAGATCATGGGAACCCGCTGGCCCAAAGGCCCAATGATCATATTTCACAATATTACTAGAAAAAAAACCACGTGATTTTCACTTGGGATCAGAAACCCTAAAGTGCTGCAAAGCCTGCAACTACATCTTCTAGTTTCTATCAGGAACTTTGTCCCCCTCTGGTTCTTCAAATGGATGCAAAGCCTATAGAAAATGAATTAATCTCTGATTCTCTTTGGTTTAATTATGGTTCTTTCACACCACCCTTTCATTCTTTGAGTACCATACCCTCTTCTCATCTATTCGAAGAAACATAAAAGATTACAACAAAAAGAAAGTAATCGGATCAACCAGAGATTACGTCCAGAAAGGATCAAGGGAACAAGAAGAAACTGTGGTACGAGTTTTAGATCGAAAAATTGGTACACCTATAACCTTATTTTTCTCTATCTATTTATCTACTGCCACTTATCTTCCTAGTTCTCTAGATTTCAAATCGGATTCACCAGATCTTAATACTGTTGACTTATTTCTGCATTTCATTTTCATTATATTATTTAGATGTGTTTGTGAACATTTTCTATTGTTTAATTAGCAGGATATTGGAACTAGGGTTTCCAACTTACATACAAACTAATAGGTGTAACTCTTGATTTGTTCTCATTCATCATTTAAGTTAGAATCTTATATGTGTTCGATTTCTGATATATAAGTAAACTTTTATAAGATAAGTTAGATACGGATCGATGTTTGTCACGAGACTAGTATTTATAAATGAACAATAAATTTACTTGACGTAATTGTGTACTTCAGACATGAATTATGGGAACTTCGAAAGTAATAAGCAACGTTATCTCAAGATGGAATAACTATTTGATCATCCTTTATCCTTTTCTTGGTTACTATTTGAAACAATGGGTTGTCTCATGCGTTCGAAGATGGCTAAAAAAAAGTTGATATTTCAATTACTACGACGACATTACCATCTAAGATACTATTGGAATGAGGAGCAATGGCTGACCATGGATGGGTCGAAGTTCAACTAAGATAACTATGTTCAAGAGAATTTTACTAGGAGCATTCCTTTTTTTAATGATATACTGCTCTTACGAGGTATGAGCACATTTCTTATGGTCTTAGTAGAGATAATGACACGAATTTGAGGAGTAATATCTTGGACGTTTTCTAGAGTTAGACTGCAAGTATGTTTCTGGGGTTTCTTGTTTAGGTGAGGTATTTACTGGTACATGAACTGTTACTAGGTTTTGCGTTGGTCATAACTTAATAACTTATCCACACAGCTTTGTGTTATTAGATTTCTTGATGGGTTAATGTTGAAGGAATGAGGCCCATGATGCAATTCAGTCATTCGCTATTGTAGTAGAGTTCACTATGTAATAACTATTTGTCAGAGTTTCTCGGCTATCTCCGTCGAGATAGATCAAGTCCGAGAACCCAGAGAGCTACTTTTAATTATTTGGACTTTTTTTTTAGGGAACATTAAATTCTAATTGTATACTACTATTTTTTACTTTCTTAATTCTTAACTACTTATTATATGGAATTTTTAGGTGTTATGTCTTCTCGAACTTTGAAAATTCTATGGAAACTTTGAGAATTCTAGTAGATTAGGAATACAATTATGAAGTTAGAAAAAATAGTAAAAACTAAGATTAAGAACTGAGAGGAAGAGAAAAGCACAAGAAGATTCAAAATTCAAGGTAGAAGAAGAAGGTGATGCTAGAGAGAGAAAGAGTTTTGTTTATTATGAATGATTCTAAGTAATTTTATGTTTATACTTTATGGTTTAGAAAATTATTAGCTATACATGCTATCTCGAATCTCGATCAAGAATCTCGGTTCGTCTCAATCTCGGCCTTCGGTCGGACCGAGATCAAAACCGAGACCAACTACATAGTATAAAGCTAGTAATTTGATTGTCTTGTCCACATTATAATTATAATTTTATATTATTACCGTATTTTTGTCCTAGTAAAAAGAAAAAGTGAAGTAATATTGAATAAATACAGGGAAACATTGTAGCGGTTAATGTGGTTTGAATATATAATTAGTAAGTATAAATTTATAACAAATTTAGAAATGGTAAACTACTAGCCAAAAACAACTTTTAAATAAATATGGTAGGTAAGCAAATAGTTATTAGACTTTCCCGGAACTTGACATAAAAATACGCTTTCTCAATCAAAGTTGTGTCACATAAAGTCTTCTGCAACGGTACTAAGCGTATGGCGTGTTAAAATCTCTAAAATCTAGGACATATGTATTTAATGACTTATCCTCTACCAAATTTATAGTTAATTATAATAGTCTTGTATATTACTCACACAGGATAAAAAGAAGTTGATAACTGAAGTTGCCTTTCAATTATCGTATATATATGAAGCCCCAACTTCTACATTGGTAACTAGCATGAAAATCTTTAATTCCAATGTAACCTAAGTGCAAATCCATTAGTATGTGGTACTAGAACTAGTATCCTCGTGATATACACTTTATGCTCTAAATTTTACAAAATATATTTTATGATAATTTATTAATGAATACACTTTCCTAAACCTTCCACCTCGTAAAAAGGAAAAAAGAAGTAAAACCATACTCACTTTAACCTGTTACCTAAAAATTCCAACTTTAAGAAAAAGATTGGGTACATTAAGGTTAAAGTTTTTGATATTACGACTTTCGAGGTATACACAACAATCGAAATACAGTATGTGCTAAGAAAAAGGCAGAGTTCACTGTAACATTAATTTCTCCTATGCAACAAATTTCATCTAATACAAATAATAGTGACATGGTGCCCATAAATTTGATCAATTACTTGTCATTTATGTACTAATTAGTATGTTAGATTAAAATTCGTTGTCCAATGATGTGCATTTATTCTAGCTACTGACTAAGTTGCGTCTAATAATTTTTCTTTTTCAAAAAGATAATGAAGCACATTAAATTAGTAATTAAATCAAATGCACTATCATTCAACAAATAATATTCACGTAACACATCAATCTCACCTTAAATATCAAATATAACACAAATAGTTTAAACAAAACAAAACATTTGTAAAGGACTTTGGGCATTTAATTTTAATTCTTACTAATTAAACAACTTCGACAAACAAATAAAAGAGGCTAAAAGGTGATAACTCATTATTTTTTCACTGAACCCTGCAACTACTATCGCATCCGTCATGGCATCCCAACATACGTTTGAAGATCTCAAACAATTCTATTTTATGGAACGGGGTATGTTCATTCTGTTAGTTATCAACATATGTAGAAATCTAAAAGAAAGAATGAAAGTTATAGCCTTTTGGTTATGGAGGAGCTTGGATTCCCAAACATCATCTTGAAGTTGCAACTCACGTGGTTTATTGAAATTGTCGTTTCGCTTGCAGATGAAGCATCTATCGGTCTCCGGTGTCTCTCCTCTCAAATATAACCTCCTATTCAAATTCCATTGACCAAAAGCTACTTTGCAATAAAAAATGATTCCCAATTAATTTTGAATTCATCTAGCAAAAGAAGCTTTATGTCGTCTCCGTGATTACCAAAACCAAAGAGCAATTCATTAGGGCTTTTGAAGACCTCTTACAACAAGTATTTGTGGCACGTACGAGAAACATAGCCCCGTTTGGACCTAGACATGTAAATGACCAACCATCTTCCTCGTATCAACATCCATAGGGTTGTGGCAGAACTTAAACTATTTAATCATCTCAAAGGAAAACCAATGCTCGACTTGTTTCATCTAACAAAAGAACATTGTTTTTAACATTCAAGGATACCCCATATTTGAGGTAGAAGTCCGCTACTTATTTTATAGATAATCAAATTCTTTTTAAATCACTAATTCATTCATATCATGTGCATTAGGTATTTGTTACATGTATATTCAAATGTGGGTTTAAGTGCTTCCGTATAAACGAGACCCAACTCGTCACTATTAAATATTTATTTTGTTTATGTCAAAAACATTTGAACAACAACCCACTCGTATCGCCTTAAGGACTTCGTCTAATCAATGTTTTTCTAAAAATTGTAAAAATAATAACATCTCATTCGTCCTAAATTAAGAGTTTGTTATTGCTTTTTAAGATGTCCCAATTTAAAAGTCTCATTCTTCATATATCATTAAAAAACTCTTCTTTTCCATAAATACCGTTTCCTTCATATTTCCAAAATATGGTATATTAGTTACGCTAATGAAGGCATTTGTATATGGTGGAGTTGGAGATCGACATCGGTAGAGGTGTCGTGGTCCAAAGAGCCTTACCTATATATCTTTTCTGCTAACTACGAACTTCACTTTCCCTTTCCCACTAAGTACTTATTCCTTCATATTTCTAATGGTTGTATATTCAAGGGAAATTAATTCTTCCATCTATACAGTCTCGACACAATCCCCATGCCCTGTAAAAAACCATTATTGGTTTAATAGATATTATTAGTATTCTTATCATTTTTCAGAAAAACATTGACTAAGCAAAGTCCTTGAGGCGATACGAGTGTGTTGTTGTTGAAATATTATTGGCATTAAAGGGAAGTTTCATAGTAGGAAGTTGGGTCTCGTTCATACCACACTAAAACACTTAAACCATATTTGATAATACATATAACTAGTAGCTAATGTGCATGATATTAATTAATTAGTAAATAAAAAAAAATTTGATTACCTACAAAATAAATACTAAACTTCTGCCTCAAATGTAGGGTATCCTCGAGAGAACGTTAAGATGATTGTTTTTCCTTTAAGATGATTGACTAGTTTGAATTTTGCCGCCATTGTATGGATATTAATAAAGAAGATGGTTGATTATTAACATGTCTATGTCCAAACAAGACTATGTTCCTAATATGTGCAACATATCCTCGTTGTAAGAGGTATCCAAAATTGATTAGGGGTCGTTTGTTATTTTAAATTAGTTTTTGGATCAATTGAATTTCAATTGGAGGTTCTATTTGGGAGAAGAGACACCTGAGGAAAGTAGATGCTTCATCTGCAATCGAAGGGACAATTAAAATACATTGTGTGAGTCACAACTTTGAGATGATGTTTTTGAATCAAAACTTTCACATTTATAACTAAAAGGTTATAAATTTCATGCTTTCTTTTGGATCTCTAAGTAGGTTGATAGCCAACACAATGAATAAATCTCATTTAATGAAATAGAATAATTTGGGATCTTTAAACATGTGTTGAGTAGCCATGAGGGATCTAATAGTAGTTGCATAGTCAGAAAGTGAGAGCAGCGACACATAAAAGTAATGGATAGAAAAAACATCGGTAAAAAATTATGGGTTATCACCTTCTTAACCTCTTTTATTTGTTTGTCGAAATTGTTTGATTAATAATAAGAATTGAATGTTAAGTCTTTCACAAATGTTAGGTTTTGTTTAAGCCAGTTGTGATATATTTGTCATTTAAGGTAGAAGGATTGATGTGTTACGTGAATATTGTTTGTTGAATGATATACATTTAATTTATTGTTAATTTAATGTGTCTCATTATCTTTTTAGAAACGAAAAATTATTAGTCGCAACTAAATTAGAAATTAAAATAAATGGAAATCATTGGAAAATCAATTTTCACCTAAAATATCGATTTGTACGAAAATGACGACTAATTGGTCACATCAATTCTAATGGACAACATTTGACTACTATCTGTATAAGATGAAATTTTTCGATATAAGAAATCAATGTTCTAGTGACCTCTACCCTTTGCCTATTGGATACCGTATTTCGCCCGCGTTGTGTACTTTGGAGATCTTAATACAAAAATCGTTAGCTTTAGTGTACCCAATCTTTGTAAAGTTGGAACTTTAAGTAAATTTTTTCATTGGGTAAAATTTTGCTTTAGGTTTTTATGGAGGTGGAGTGGTTCGGAAAAGTGTATTTTGGAGACGTAATACTCTAAATTTTGATATTGAAATACTTAGCCTTAATGTACCAAATTTTTTAAAGCTAGAATTTTTAGGTAACTGGTTTAATTGAATAAAATTTTACTTTTAGGTAACTGGTATAGGAAATTCAACCATTCATTTGGTCGGCTGGTGGAGAATGATTTGGAAGGTACGATTTTATCGGATTGAAAAGTAACATTTTTGTTTTTAGAATAGTATTGAAAAGATAGATTTACCTCAGCAGCTACTTCCATGTTTTCAGAGGCACCTAGAAACTAATTCATGGACCCAATATGCTTGTTTGAAGAGGGCACCAAGGAAGGTGGTTCAGTGGTTGAATTGCATCTAGGGCCCAGAGGTCTCCAATCTCGCCACACAAGTAGATGAAGCCTTTTGTCTCGTGTTTTTCAAGGCTTACAGTGTGGCTCAACCAGGAAGATAAACTAGAGGTTTAGGTGAATTTGGAAGGATTTCGTTCTTCAACTTATTTTTTGTTTGAAAGCTGTTCGTGATTCAACTCGTTGAATCGATATAATCTCACATAATATATCCATGACCAATGTAGAAAAACATTCTACTAAACTAGCAGTTAAGGAAACTTCATCTCATATCTATGTTACAAACATTCATTGTCTAAATCTCATGACCCCCACTAGAAATAGTGCGATAACAATTTTAAGAGATGTGTGCCAATATTACATCATATATCATGATATGTACATAATGTACCTTAACAGTTCGTCACATAGTAGCATGACATGTTCAGTCAACAATTAAATATTGTTATGTTATTCTTTTCATTTTTTCCTTTATCAGACCATACAAAAGTATTCCACTTGAATGATCATTCGCAGTCTCGAAGTCAAACAATCCTCCTCTATGGACAAATACCTTGGCACCAACCTCTTCATTGGCGCTACGAAGAAACAGGCTTTCTCCTCTCTCCTTTCTCAAATTCAATGTAAACTTTCAGAGTGGCATATGAATCTCTTAGCCCAAACTGGTCGCTCGATTATAATCTCCACAATCGCAGCGGCTGTTGCCTGGTATCAAATGCAATGCTTCAACCTTTCTAAAGGTATTAGCAACACCATTGAGGCCATTTAGAAGTCTTTCTGGTGGGGAAAATCTAAAACCATTCACACAGTTTACTGTTCTCAGATATGTCTTCCTCGTAAACTAGGAGGATTAGGATTCCGCCTTCCTCATCTCGATAACCAAGCTTTCATGGGAAAATTGGCTTGGAGACTCATCAACAATCCTCAAGCCCCCTGGGTTAAGATCCTCAAACCCAAATATCATTCGAGACCCCCCCCCCCCCCAAATCGAACAATTCTTGGTTATGGAATTACAAAAAACTTTTATTGACCCTGACTAATTAGAACAACATCTTGGCCATCAAAATAATGAACACCCAGATCAAATTAAAATGGGAAGCTAACTTCTTCTTCCCCTCCCAGTTGCATTTATTGTTGTTGAAATTCCCTACAAATCCCACTACCTGTATGGGCCAAAATACGTCACCAGGAGTGCCCCAAGAAATTCACGATTAACGGGCTTACTAGGTGATCAAGCTCATGAACTAAGGGCTAGTGGGCCCGACCCGATTACCTTCGGGTACTCCTAAGCAATGCCAATGTAAAGGAGGACTTCCAGCCCTGGAGGAAGAGGTCCACCCTCGTTGAAATATTTCAGCACTTCCAGCCTTGGGAGAAGAGGCTTGCCCTCGCCTTCTTAGTAAATCCGAGTACGGAAGCACATCCAGCCCTGGATGAAAAAGTCCGCCCGTAATGCTCAACGGACCTCCTGCCATATATCCGTTGGAGAGATATTACAGTCATTCAAGATGAACATATCTCGGATATATCCGTTAGGAGGTTATGAAATCCATATTAATGTGACAGCCCATGCGTTACCACCATTAAAGATGACAACTCATCACCGAGTAGTAGTCGATCCAAGACTCTATAAAAGGACCAAGAAGAAGATGATACGGATAATATAATTCCGGGCAAACACATCGAGTACAGATTCAATACTAACATCGAATTTCTTTCTCATACAGAGCGAGCATCTGAGCAACCATCAAGCTTCCTTCCTCTCACCTAAAAACAATTGCGATTTAATATACCGGTGCAAGACCCTTCCAGGTACAAGACCACTGTCAGGTGCAAGACCCTTCCAAGTATAAGGCTTCCTCAAGGTTTTACGCACGTTTCTCTCTCCTGGGCAACCTGACAGCCAAGTAAGGTCGACCTACGTTGTCTCTCTTGGGCGACCAGACACCAAGGAAGATCGACAATTACTTTCTCTCACTTGGGCGACCTGACAACCAAGAAAGGGCGACCTACCATTATCTCTCCTAGAGGTCAGGCTTTCCTTACCTCACCCACGTGAATATTTACAAGGTCAGACCTTAAAGATTCTCATTTATTTACAACACATACCCCTGGACAAGGCAAACCACCCAGGGTTGCCTCATTTAAGGACGTACCTCGTAGATTGTCATAACCGTTCTTCTACCAAGTCAGTCATCCGTAGAGAGCGAGCGCCGGCCACTCTACGAGCCGTGCCTAAGCTCCGACCATTATCCAACCAACGGTAACATTTCAAGGCTAATATACACGTACACTTTACTTCTCTTGCAAGTTTACTGACCTGACCGTCGTAGCGCCCTTAGGCCGGCACCATCCCGGTCTCCCCTAAAACCTCACGGTCACGTGTGTTGTTGTCTCTTTTGTCCCAGGTTAAGCCCAAAGACGTCGTCGGTGTCTGCAAAATTATTATCAGGTGGAGGTTCGACATCCGGTCAACGGCCCGGTCCAGCTGACTTTTTGACCCGCGATTTCCTACCCCCATAGTTTGGCGCTAGAAGGAGGGACCCGACTACTAATTACTGATCTTACCCCAATGGCACACGAAGTGACCAACACTCCACTCGACGTAGCATCCCAACTTGCAATACTAGCAGCTCAAATTTAAGAGAACACGTAACGATATAGAGCTTTGGAAGAGAAAAACGTCTTGGTTAGAGCCGAGAATCAATTATTGCAGGAAAAAATCACGGAGCTGTCCATAACCGTACCACTCCGAAGACCAGTTGCTCCTAGACATACAAAGCCGGATCCCGAATAGCGAGCTGGAAGGACTACCGAAGCAGGAGACATACTTAACCAACCAATCCTTCGCTCGATCGCTCTGGAGCAGTCAACCAGGACGGAAGTAGGCGTTACCTCAAGCCGACCAGTCAATCAACCAGACCTGGATGACAACCAACATAAAACAACGCAGACCACGGCTTCACCTCACTCCTCAGCTCTTCCTCATTTTCATACTGTACCTATGTTGCAGGCTAATGGGACTTACATCCCTACACACCCGTACTCCCCTAGAGATAATTCTCTAGAACGGAGCTTAGCTAAAAGGCTAACAGACCTAGAGGCTTTACTTACACGCATACCTGGGGTTTTGACTCCATTTAAAAAGAGTCTGCCTCAAAGTTATGCCGACTCGCCATTTGCAGATGCCATAGCTCTCGTTGAAATGCCCAGGAAGTTCTCCTTCCCAAGTATGAAGATGTACGATGGTACAACTGACCCTGTTGACCACATTGCTTCTTACAAGCAGCGAATGTTTACTGCTGCTATACCGAGAGACTTAAGGGAGGCTTGCATGTGTAAGAGCTTCGGCTCTAGCCTCATTGGCCCAACCCTAGAGTGTTATACCAATCTTAATAACAATTGTATCTCATCTTTCGCACAACTGACTGATACATTTGTGGACCAGTTCGCCAGTAGCAAGAAGATAGAGAAATTATTTGGCGACTTATATTATATCGAATACAACAAAGGAGAGGCGAGCCTCTTAAAGAGTACGTGGGAAGATTCAACAGCGAGAAAGTGTCTATCCCATACTGCAACACCGAGACTGCTGTAGACGCCTTTAGGAAGGGGTTCCTACATGACGGAGAGCTGTACAAAGAGCTGCCCAAGTTCAACTGTACGACCCTTGATGACGTACTATCCAGAGCTTGGTTGGAGATCAGGTGGGAAGGAGACAAGACCCGCCGCAACAAAGGGTATCTCTATGACGACCAATCTAACGATCGACGATCCAGGGGACTCGATCGCAGGTTGCAACACAGAGGCAACAGAGACCATACCCAGCAAGGCGTCCAAACCCAAGGGAGAACAGGAGAACAGGAGACCTCTGGATCCTCCATCTTGACGACCTGACGAAAGGGTCCATGCTCCTCCCAGGGCGAGACTTTCAGAGTACAACGTCAATGTTGAACACAGCGAAGTAATAGCCGTAATGAAAGGTATGGGCTACACCGTGAGATGGCCAGGTAAGATCAAAACACTAAGCGACAAAAGGGACAACTCCAAGTGGTGTGAGTTTCATTCAGATCACGGGCACACTACTGGAGTTTGTATAGCCCTGCGATTGGAGGTAGCAGAGCTGTTGAAAAGAGGGCACCTCAAGACGTGCTAACAGACAGCGGAAAAAAGACTCTAGCACTTAGGGACGAACAAATGAAGGAGCCAGAGCCGCCAATCCCAACAAGGACGTGCTCGATGAGATAGCTCATAGCCCTGCAACACACTCAACTGATGCTCCATCACCAGCTTGTATTGATCAGATCATCAACTTTGTAGACAACGAACTCACAGGGTTCGTCCACCCTCACCATGACGCTCTCGTCTTATCTCTTACAATTGCTAACGTTCTGGTAAAGAAAATTTTAATTATTAATGGATCATCCGCTAATGTACTATTTCTACATTTTTTATAGGGTATGGGTTTAGATGAGAGACGCATATGTCGTCGATCGACTGTACTCATTGGCTTTAGTGGTGAATAGAAGCAGACCTTGGGGGAAGTAACTCTACCTGTCTATGCTAGAGGACTCAACTTGCCGACCACATTCGTGGTGCTGGACTCTCCGTCGGCCTACAACATGATCTTAGGCAGACCATGGATCCACGCAATGAGAGCAGTACCTTCGACATTTCATCAGGTGTTACGGTTCCCTACACCCTTGGAAGTTAGGGAGATTAAGGGAGACCAAGGGGCCTCGCGTAATTGTTATAAAAATACAATGAAATCTCCCAAGACCCCTATATGGCAATTACAGACTAAGCAACCACATAGTGCTGACCCCGACCAACCTAGCATAGAGGAGCTGGATGAAGTACAAATTCATCCAGACTACCCTGACCATAAAGTACAGATAGGGTCTAGCTTAAGTCCTACTCTTAGAAAAGAGTTGATAGACTTCCTCACTACACAACACGACTGTTTTGCTTGGTCACACGCCGACATGACAGACATAGACCCGTCCATTATAACACACAAACTTCAATTCGACCCAGACCACCCGCCTGTTAGACAAAAGAAGCGAAGGTTTGCACCTGAACGTAATAAGGTAATCAACGAAGGAGTAGAAAAGCTACTAGACATAGGGTCTGTCAGGGAGGTTCATTACCCTGACTGGTTAGTTAACGTTGTCGTAGTAAAGAAGAAAAATGGGTAATGTAGGGTGTGCATTGACTTTACTGATCTGAACAAGGCATGCCCAAAAGACTCATTTCCCCTGCCCCACATAGATATGTTAATAGATGCGACCGCCGGTCATGAACTCCTTAGCTTCATGGATGCCTTCTCGGGGTACAACCAAATTCTTATTCACTCCGAAGACCAAGAAAAAACCTCTTTCATAACAGAGAGAGGCATCTTTTGTTATAAAGTTATGCCATTCGGACTAAAGAACGCAGGAGCCACTTACCAAAGGTTAGTCAACAAAATGTTCGCCCATATGCTCGGTGACACAACGGAGGTGTACATTGACGACATGTTGATCAAATCCTTGGAAGCTACACAACACATCAACCACTTGCAACAGGCCTTTGAGGTCCTAAAAAGGTACAACATGAAATTAAATCCAAATAAATGTTCATTTGGTGTATCTTTAGGGAAGTTCCTAGGGTATGTAGTCACATACAGAGGGATCGAGGCGAATCCGGACCAGATACAGTCGGTAGTAAACATCCCTTCTCCCAAGTGTGTGAAAGACGTGCAAAAATTGGCGGGAAAAGTAGCGGCCCTGAGTCGGTTCATCTCTCAGTCATCCGAGAAATGTCACCTCTTCTTTGCTACTCTAAAGAAACCCTAAAGACTTCAATTGGACACCAGCATGCGAGGGCGCACTTCTACAACTGAAGTAGTACCTCACTTCACCTCTAATGCTTTCAAAACCCAAGCAAGGTGAGCACCTTTACATTTATTTGGCAGTGTCTGAAACAGTTGTCAGTGCTGTCTTGGTAAGAGAAGAGGACGGTAAGCAACTCCCAGGAAACTGAGACCGTACTTCTAATGTCATTCCATTGTGGTCGTCACTGCCTTCCCGATGAAGAATGTCCTGCACAAGCCCGACCTATCTGGACGTTTGACTAAATGGGCGGTCGAGCTAAGTGAGCATGACATCACATACCAACTAAGGACAGATCAAATCCCAGGTATTAGCTGACTTTATTGCCGATTTTACTCCTGACTCTCTAGCGCTGGCCCAAAAAGAATTGCTCTGTCTCGCTGAGCCAGACCTTCAAAAGTGGACTCTGTCCGTGGATGGGTCAAGTAATATGAACGGAGCTGGTCTTGGTGTGATCTTGACTTCCCCACAGAGGGACATAGTCCAGCAAGCAATCAAGTGCGAATATAAAACAACTAACAATGAGGCAGAGTACGAAGCTTTGATTGCAGGTCTGACCTTGGCTAAAGAATTAGGGATCCGGAACCTTGATGTAAGGTCCGACTCCCAGTTGGTTGTCAACCAACTTCAAGGTACATATCAAGCTAAAGATGCCAGGATGACAACCTACTTGGAACATGTTAAAGAAATACAAAAATATTTCCACGAGATAAAGTATGAGCAGGTACCCAGAGCTGAAAATGGGCATGCAGATGTTTTGGCGAACCTTGGCTCGTCCATACAGACCAAGAAAGCTCAGGACATACCCCTGGTCTTGCTCCAATGGGCAGCCGTCTGGAAGGATCCACAACCAGAAATAGCAGCTACGGATGAAGCTGACACCAGGATGACCCCTGTCATAAAGTACCTAACCAATGACGAGCTTCTCTCAGACAAAAATGAAGCCAGAAGATTAAAAGCAAAAGGCCGCTAGATTTTGCATGCTCGATGGTCAGCTACTCAGAAGGTCGTATTCAGGCCCTTACCTCAAGTGCATCACTCTAGAATAAGGTAAGTATGTTTTAAAAGTGTTACACGAGGGAGAATGTGGCAACCACTATAGCAGTCTCAACTTGGCCAATAGGGCTCTGACTGCCGGCTGCTACTGGCTGACCATGACGGCTGATTCAGTTGATCATGCCAAACGATGTGACAGATGCCAAAGGTTCGCCCAAACTTCTCACCTCCCTCCAGAGAAATTGAATTCCATACTGTCACCTTCACCTTTTATGAAATGGGGCATGAACATAGTGGGGAAACTTCCAACTGCCTCGGGCCAACGTGTATACATGTTGGCCATGACTGACTATTTCTCTAAGTGGATCGAAGCTGAGGCCTTCCACCAAATAAAAGACAAAAAGGTCATGAATTTTGTCTGGAAGCACATAATGTGCAGGTTTGGGGTACCCAAGGAGATAGTCACTGACAATGGATCTCAATTCATTAGCTTTGCCTTCCAAGACTTTTGCAAAGACTGGGGTATAAAGCTTAGCTTCTCAACCCCAAGGTATCCTCAAGCCAACGGGCCAGGCCGAATCCTCTAACAAAACTATCATGAATTCTCTAAAAAAGAAACTAGAAAAAGCTAAAGGAGCGTGGGCAGATCAATTACCGGCAGTACTATGGGCTTATCGAACAACTGTGCAGACGCCGACAGGTGAAACCCCTCTCTCATTAGCTTATGGTTCTGAAGCTGTGATTCCAGCTGAAACAGGAGTCCTTACCGCACAGTACCAGTGGACCGAGCGGCCATTAGAAACGCCGTCTACCAACAGAGAGCAGCCTCTCACTATAACAAAAATGTCTGAATCAGATCCTTCAAAGTTGAGGATTCGGTACTTCGAAAGGTCTTTCAAAACACCAAACAAACAGGAGTAGGCAAACTGGCTCCCACTTGGGAAGGGCCTTACCAGATCACTCAAGTAGTGGGACATGGAGCATACAAGCTCTGCTCACAGGAAGGTCTGGACATCAACAATAGTTGGAATGCAAGACACCTAAAACGGTACTATTTCTGACTCAATTTCACTAAGTTGTCATTCATCGTTTATATCACCAACTGACTTGGGCGTCGGAGGGTCGATTTCTATGCCATCGACTTCCCCCCCACTAAGGGGTGTGCAGGCAAACCAAGTTTCGACTGGGGGACAAACGGAAGGAAACAACGACAACTTTGCTAAGAAAAAGTCGACGACATTGTTGGGGTCCCTCCTTATATAAAAAAGATTCCTAGTTGGAATAGGATTTCCCTTATTCCTTGTTTGGGGAAAAAATAGAAACTTCTATTTTTTCAAGCCTAAAAAGGAATTCCTATTTCTATTGGTGAACTTCCTTATTTGTCATTATAAATAGGGAATGAAAGGGATGGAATTATTCATACTTTCAGGTTAGAGCATATCATACTTTCAGTCAGAAAGTATCCTCCCAGTTGGGAGAGTTACAAGAGAATCCTTTCAGATGATATCCTCTCAGATTTGAGAGAGATAGAGATTAGAGAGATGAGAACAAAGAGAGGTCAGAGAAAGAGAGATTTCTGAAGCGGTTCTTTCAAGAGAGATTGAAAGAGAAGATAATTGGTTTAAAGAAAAGAAGATTATTAATCTTGTGACGCAATTTAGTTTGTGGTTATCTTCTTCAACCTTTGGTAATCTAAGATTTGTTCAAATCCTAATGGTAGTAAGAAATCTTTGTGTCTCCTTTCTTGCTTGGTTTATCCACCATAGGTTTGGTGAAGAATTGGTTAATCCCCTATTGTTTTAGGGAAGAATTGGTTAATCCTCTATTTGTTTGGGGAAGAATTGTTATCCAAGAGTGTTTCCACACATCTTGAACAATTGGTTTATCCACCATAGGTTTTGTAAAGAATTGTTTAACCCATTATTTAATTATAGTGGAAGATTTCTAGACTAGGTGCCGTGGTTTTTTACCTTCTATCTTGTGGGGGTTTTTTGCCACGTTAAATAATCTTGGTGTTTCTGCTTTTACATTCGCGTCGTTTATATTCATATTTCTGAACAAGTTAATTAGGTTATTTTTCCTAACAGACATCACTTTATCTCTCCAAGAGACAAACAAGGATAAACACAACTCTGCATCTACCCCACTTGAAGACAACCAGCTCTGCAAGCTAGCTCCGCACTACTTCAGACTCAAGTTCTGCCTACTACCCAGATCTGCAAGCCAGCTCCGCACTGCTTCAGACCCTAACTCTGCCCAAAGTCAGCCCAACTCTGCAAGCCAGCTCCGCACTGCTTCAGATCCCAACTCTTCCGAAAGTCAGCTCTGCAAGCCAGCTCCGCACTGCTTCAGACTTCTGTTCTACTCGCGTCAGTACATGTAAAAGTTTTGATGTCAAAAGATCTTTACTAGAACGACACCGCTCGTATCACGTGAATAATTCTCTTGTAATACAACATTGTTTCAAACACGATGATGTTTCAATTCAAGTCATATTTTGTCTACGATTGGAGGCTCTAACGCCATGAAACTTAGTCTAACCTAGACCTTCTCAAGCTCTAAGCTCAGACTAGGGGGACAGAGGGACAGTCATCCTCCACGGATTTCAAATGCGTTATGACACTCAACATGCACAGACTCGAGTATTCAAACAAGGCAAGCCACGCTTCGCCAAAACACTCCAAGCTTTGGCCACGCCAAACACAATGCAGGTATAATATAAATTATCTGTAAAGGGTAATACCGTTACCCTTATGGATAAAAGAGGCAAACAATATGTGTCTGTAAAGGGTAATACCCTTACCCTTATGGATATGAGGCATTCATCGACGGAGCTACACCTTGGCAAAACAGCTAAGTCCACACCAAGAGCACTCGGCAAACTCGCCTTGCCTTGAATCGACAAGCTTGCCCGTGGCTCGATCAGCACACCAGCTCTGCCTCATTTAAAAGTCTACAATCAAAAGCACTCGGCGTATAAGCCTCGCCTTGATTTGTAGCCCTGCTTCGCAAGCCTTCCTTGATTACAATAGGCTTCATTAAAAGTCTACGATCGATAAGCACTCGGCTTTTAAGTCATGCCTCGGTTAGTAGCCCTACTTTACAATCCTGCCTCGATTTGAGTAGCTTTCACTAAGTCTGCGTCAAGTGCACTCGGCGTATAAGCCTTGCCTTGATTGACAGCCCTGCATCACGTGCCTCGCCAAGAGCACTAGGTCCGCCTCGCCAGGAGCTCCGGATCTGCCTCTTTAAAAAATTTAGGTCAGGACTACATGCAGACACCCTGCCTTGATCGGTAGTCCTACCTTCTCGTCAAGTGCACATAAGCCTTTCCCTCGCCAAGAGATCCGGACCTGCCTCATTAAAAAGTATATGACTATCCGATAAATACCTTGCCTGGATATGTAGTCATGCCTCATGAGCCCGCCTCATAAGTCCTGCGTCATGAGCCTGTCTCATTAAAAATTTATGTCAGGACTGCCTTGATTGACAGTCCTACCTCATGAGCCTGCCTCATGAGTCCTGCCTCATTAAAATATATATGACTACCCGGTAAATACCTTGGCTGGATATGTAGTCCTACCTCATGAGCCTACCTCATGAGTCCTGCCTCATGAGCCCCCCTCATGAGTCCTGCTTCATGAGCCCGCCTCATTAAAGTATATGTTAGGACTACCCAATAAATACCTTGCCTGGATATGTAGTCCTGCCTCATGAGTCTGCCTCATGGGTCCTGCCTCATGAGCCTGCCTCATTAAAAAGTATATGACTACCCGGTAAATACCTTGCCTGGATATGTAGTCCTGCTTCATGAGCCTGCCTCATGAGTCCTGCCTCATGAGCCTGCCTCATTAAAAAGTATATGTCAGGACTACCTGGTAAATACCTTGCCTGGATATGTAGTCCTACCTCATGAGCTCGCCTCATGAGTCCTACTTTATGAGTCTGCCTCATTAAAAAGTATAAGTCAGGACTGCCTGGCAAATACCTCGCCTAGATATGTAGTCCCGCCTCATCGACCTGCCTCATGAGTCCCGCCTCACGAGCCTGCCTCGATTAAAAAGGTTTACGTAAGAAGCCCTGGATCACCACTCTCCTCACCAAGAACGTTGTATCCGCTCGCTGAATTTTTTCACAAGACGCCAACAAGTCTACAAGTGACCGACGTTTACTAGGTCAGTTCGACCGACTAATCGTTCGCCCCACGAAACCTCACCACTCGGTATTCATAACATCCGGGTACATTTGAATCAATATGGTATATACCTCCATTCTTCTTTTAAAATATATATGTCTAATTAAATACTAGTATGCATGACCATATTAAATATGCATGTATGTACATACATAAGTTACATACACACATGTGACTCACATATATGCATGTATATATATATATATATATATATATATATATATATATATATATATATATATATATATATATATATATACATACACATATACAAACATTACCATACATATACATACATATATATTGGGTTTTTTTAGCTTACCCCCTCAAAATTAATTGGTAATTGAGTTTACCCCCTTCAGTAATTGGTAATTGAGCTTACCCCCTTGAATTTAGATTTTTTGTCAAAACTACTAAAGATATGTTTGGTATGTGATAATAAAATCAGAAAGTAAATAATATATAAACAAAATCGATATTTACTAATCATATTCCTGACCAAATCAAACAATAAAATGAGATAGAATCCCTAATATGAATCATATTGAAGAATAATTGTTCTTGGTAGTGGCAATTATTTCACGTACGCCAAACATAGCCTTTGTGTTTTTGTCACTAATAGTAAGTTCAAGGGGGTAAGCTCAATTACCCATTATTGAAGGGGGTAAACTCAATTACCAATTAGTGACGAGGGGGTAAGCCCAAAAAACCCATATATATTTACATATATAGGTGGTTACCGAGGAGGCAAGCAAATCCCTTACACTCGCCCAATATAGTTGGCGTGGGTTTGGACGAGCAAATCCCTTACACTCGCCCATTGCATTAGGTCCCGCTCAATGCACATAAAAGGCATTTCTTACGAGGGGATCACTACGAGCACCCTGGTTTGTCAATATGAGCACTCCCCACAAGCACATTAAGCACTTTAATTAAAGGCCTTGGGCAAACGGCCCAAACTCAGGGGGAGAATGAGGACCGGGCCCAAGTCAGACCGGAATTAAGGATCAGGTCCAAAGGTGTCAGCCCTTGAAACTAGAAAACGAAAACACCTTCATATTTATAGATATTACGGATTTTCCATTAAAAAAAGAGCGCGAAATTGACCAAATTTTTTGCCAAAATCCGACGTCTGGTCAGATTTGAAATGACTGCTCCACGCCAACGTCACTTCGCCATAACCTCGATCCCACGCCGTTCAATTTTGGAAACCGAAAAGTTGATCTCTCTCCCCATTACTCCTGATTCTTCGTTCCCCATTAACGCACACCTCTCACTCTCTCTCTCTAGAAAGCAGTTCAAAACGATCAGGTTGTTCTTCATTTCGCTAGTCCAAACGAGATCAGTGAAAGGTTGTTCTTCAAAAAAGGTAAGTTTTCTCAAAAAAACAGTAGGTTTCCTTTATCACAAAGAAAAACCCTATATCTGACGAAAAATCTCTTACAAATTTTACTTCTGTTTGCAGATGGTTAAGAAAACACTAAAAAAACCTGACCAAAGAAAATCACTAATGAACCAGTAACGACAAGATCAAAATCTGTTAAAGAAAAGAAGATGAAAGAACAACAAGCAACAAGGAGTAGCCCAAGGTAGAAGAAGGTACAAAAGTCCACACTCTTTTTAGTTCCATGTACATGATCCAGTGCTCTAGAAACTTTTTAGTTCCCATGCACAAAGTATTTCGTTTTACTATTTGACAAAGCTTTGAAGTGTTTTACGGTTACGAACCTAACTTTTTTTAGTTTTATGTACATGATCCAGTGCTCTAGAAACTTTTTAGTTCCCATGCACAAAGTATTTCGTTTTACTGTTTGACAAAGCTTTGGTCTAGATCACTGTCAGTTTTATAATGTCCGTTTTATAGTTTACTGTAAATTGATAGTTTACTGTAAATTGATTTGTTCCAAAATACACAAAGCATACCATACTGTATAGTAGACATTACATAATGCACTGTTAGTTTTATAGTTTACTGTAAATTCATTTGTTCCAACACACACAAAGCATACCATATGGTACACCAGACATTACATAATACACTGTCAGTTTTATAATTTTCTATAAATTGGTTTGTTCCAACCCACACAAAACATACCATACTAAACACTGAAGATTACATAATTTACTGTCATTTTTCAAATTTACTGTAAATTGATTTGTTCCAATACACAGATAGCTTACCATTCTATACACTGTACATTACATAATGCACTGTCAGTGTTATAATTGAAGGCAAATAAATTAGTTCCAGTACACAAAAATCATACCATAATGCACACAAGGAATTACACAAATTACTGTCAGTTTTATACTTTACTGTCAATTTATTTGTTCCAATACACAAAGATCATACCGTAATGCACACAAGACATTACACTATTTACTGCAGTTTTATAATTTACTGTCAATTGGTTTGTTCCAACACACACAACATACCATACTGTACAGAATGAATTACATAACATACTTTCAGTTTTTTAATTTACTTTAAATTTATTTGTTCTCGCAGGAAGTGGAACCGAAGATAGTGAGGAATACTAAGGGAAAGAGGAAAGCAACGCAAGAACCACAGGGTCCTCTATGCAAAAAGAAGGCAAAATCAAAAGCTCAAGGAGAAGCAAGTCAACAAATATCTGATGAGTTGAAAAACAGACCCGACGATCTGAATAGCAAATTGTCAAAGGCTTACAAGTGGTCCCTACGTAAAATTTGGGACCAAATGAAGACAACATATTTTAAGTTGAGTGATAAACAGAAGGAGTTGTTGCATAAGACTCCTTTCAAATACTTATTGAGAGCATTCAACGAGAACAAGCTGGAGATGGCAAACCCGATTCGTCCGAACAAATCTATTTTCAAATTACTCAGCCTCTACAATACCAAGACAGAAAGATTCACAATAGCAGGAAAAGAGCTTCAGGTGACACCAGAGGATGTGGACCTCATCCTGGGCTTGCCAATGGAGGGGGAAATTGAAGATGTGATACCCAAGACCAAGGTATTAAGGCAACCACAGATTGACTTTTGTGTCAAATATTTCGGAGAAGTACCGGGTTATGTGACATGTCACAAGGTACCCGATGCTCTAACCAAGGCTGTGGACGATGAAGATGTGGATGATATGGATATTGTCAGGCTGGTAATCTTATCACTATCTGCTAATCTACTGTTTGCTTCGAGTACTGGTTACTCCATTCCCCCAATCTTCCTGAGCTGCTTGGAATCGATGGAAAGCATAAAAAAAGTATCGTGGGCAAGAGCAGTGCACGCGTACATGATTGACAGGATCAGTTGGCACCCACACGATCCAATCAAAGCTTCTAGATGCCTAATTGTCCTTCCAGTAAGTATGATTTTTTTCACCACAGTTGGTATATTCAGTAACATTAAATTGGTTATATAATTGATTTTATTTCTGAATAGATCTGGTTCTGCGAGCATACTCTATGCTACGATAGAATAAGCAAGGTTAAGGATGAAGTGCCTCGCTTGGTGAGATGGTCTTTGCAAGAAATCGATAACACCTTCGACGACAAACTTCAGAATCTTATAGAGGACCAGGTAAAATTCTGCATCTAATAGTTGAAACATATAAACTGTAGTTACAAATTTACAGTCTGTGTTTTCATGTATCAACAGGTTTATAAAGTACTGTCAGTTTGGTAATTTACTGTCAGTTTTGTAATTTCCTGTCAGTTTTCTAGATTACTGTCAGTTAGATAACTTACTGAGATATGGAAAATCTTGCAGGTATATGAAAGAAGAATCTGGCCAGAAAATGATATTGAAAGTAAAATTTTGTCGGAAGAAGAAAATCCAAAGAGCTTAATGATGTGGCGTGAAAATGCCACATTTAGGTCACTTAACATTGATTAGTTAGTTTGTTTCGAGTTTTATTTCTAATTATTTATGTGTTTTTATTGCTAGGTAGTTTATTTGGGGTTTGGCGTGTAATTCGGAATATAGAGAGCGAATTATCACATTTTCATCTTATGCGGCAAAAGGGAAGAAAAGAGAACCAGGGGTATTTTGGTCATTTTGGTCAAAATCAGAAGTCAAACAACAAGTTAAGTCAATGACGAGTCCGACGATGAAAACAGAAGTCGATTCGGAGTTCGGACGGAGAAGTTGTGAAGGAAAAAAGACGAGGTTCGATCTTGAAACAAGGATTCTATGAAGGCACTCCCTTGCTTTAGAAAGAAGCCCAACCCAAGAGCCCAAAGAGGAAGAGAATAATAGAGATTCTATGGGCACCTTTTTGGTCCAAGTCAAAATGGCCTAAGACTTAGTCAAGTTTGACTAAGTCTAGGGTTGTGTATACACAAGAAAAAAAAACTACTATTCATCATCTTCTTGACTAAGAACCAAGCAAGAGAGAGAGAAGGGAGGGTTCTTGAGGGTCCTCCATCACCAAGGTTCTAGGGTTAGAGTTTGAAGAGAGGGAAGTAGAGAGAAGGTGCCGGCCAAGCTAGGCCGGCCAAGACTAAGGCCGGCCAAAGCTTGGCCGGCTTGGGCTGAACGAAGAGTACTCGGGACAGGCAGCAAAAACAGCTCGGTCCTTCAACTCGGGCAGCAAGCTTCATAGCTCGGGGTGCTTCAACAGCTCGGGTTTTGAGGACACTCAACAGCAGCTCCGACCAGCAGCGCACGGGACCATCATCAAGCACGGGACAACAGCTGGTTATGGCCGGGATTGATGTTCTTTGGCTGGATTTCTTGAAGCTTCTTTGCCGGATCTATCTAGGGTTTCCGACCACTTTCTTGGCCGGAAACCTTAGGGCTTTTGCTCCCCATCATCTTGGCTACCTACCCATATGGTTTGATTTGATTTTAGTTGAAAATTGCTTAGAGAGAGAAAGCTTGGTGAAGCTTTAATGGTGGTGGGTTTTAAATGAAGAAGATGATGCTGATTGCTAAGGGGAGATCTGATTTTTGCTCGGGGACACCCATTATGCACTGTTAAAGGGAAATCCAGAAATTTTCTAAGGGGAGATCGGCTGAACCTCATCTACTCATATTTTCCGACGAACCTAGCCTCGAACTACATCGAAAAAAGGGGATTTCTCATCATCTTCTTTTCATTTATTACTTATCACCATGTTTAGCTAAATCAAGTGTGTCGATTACATGGATGAAATGTGATGAATTTGTGATTATGTTTGATATGATTTAATGTTTTGATAATAAATTGATGTTCTCTTATTTTGATTACTTGTTTCAATCGTTTTTCATGTGTCTTATCAAGTACTTCGCATAGTTAATCGATTAGGCAAAGTGATCGATATCGATCATAGTCTAGATCCAAATTTCATGTGTCTTTTCATGCACTTCACATAGTTAGGCGGCTAGACGACATTTTTGATGATTCGGTTTTAATCGTTTAGGAAGTTTGTTTGACTAAGTATTATCTCCGAACATACGTAGTGCTTATAAACATCCACCATAGGAATTGAGACTAGGTTTATATCAATACATTCGATTAGCCCGTAAATAGTTGTAGGTTCACCACAACGGATTCCCGAACCTCGACACTTCTCTCGCTTATTTGTTGCCTCCATACTCTTGTTCCTTCAACTTCTCTCTCGAATCTCTCTCGCCTGATTACATTGATAATTTAGTTTGTTTTACTTGTTTTCTTCTTTTGTTACTTACTCAATTATAAAACTCCTCATTTACCTTTGTTTCCCTTTTCGTCTTAGTCTAAGTTAGCTAGTAATACTTAAACCGACGAATAAGACCCTTCGATATCTAAACTACCTTCCTATCCTTGGATCGATCCCGGCTTTGCCGGATTACTACTTGATACCTCCGCTTGGGTGTGCAACCTTTTTGGGTGCATCAAGTTTTTGGCGCCGCTGCCGGGGATAGGTCTAGTAGTTTGGAGATCGTTTGTCGTTTTGTTCATTAGTTTAGTGTTACTTATTTACTTAGACGTTTTCTTTGTTTATTTTTCGTAGTTTCTTTTCATTTTTTTGTTTTCTCGAAGGTACTCATCCAAAGAGCTCTAAAGGACGAAAACTAACAAGTTTGGGATATAAAGGGAGAGACAAGAAAAGGGAAGAGGATCAAAGTGTGGTAACGAACACCACCTCTAGTATCGTTCCCTAACCTATACTTATGTGAGCGGCTTTAGTGCATTTGCATCTTGTCTATCATTGATATTTGTAGTCGAATTGAACACTTGTGATTTCCTGCATTTTGTTTTAATTGTTCTTCAATGGATGTTTATGGGAATGATAGTTGGAATGATGGGTATAAGGTTCATCGACCACTTAGAAGTCTTAGAGACTACCTTGAACCTAATATGGCTAGCATACCTTCATGCATCATATTTCCGAGTAATGAGTGTGATTTAGACATAGACCCTGAGATTATTCCATTACTTCCTATATTCCGAGGCCTAGAGAATGAAGATCCATATTTTCATTTGAGATAGTTCAATGAGATTTGCTCGATACTCCCAATCAATGGAGTACTTGAGGAAGTCGCTAAGCTCAAACTATTTCCATTATCATTAAAAGAAAATTCGAAGATATGGTTTCATTCTCTAAGGCCTAGGACTATAAGAAGTTTGGATGAGATGACTAGGGCGTTTTTGAAAAAGTTTTTCCCAATCCATCGAACCAACACCTTAAGAAGAGAAATTATGAATTTTGAGCAACACAAAGAGGAGACCTTCCTTGGGTGTTGGGAGAGATTTAAAGACCTCCTTCTCGCATGTCCACATCATAACTATGAAATATGGAGGGTCATCGGGTTCCTTTACGATGGCTTGACCTCCAAAATGAAACACTTCGTAGAAGTGATGTGCAACGGAGAGTTTATGAGTAAAAGTCCTAATGAGGCTTGGGAGTATCTCGACCTCTTAGCGGAGAAAGTCCAAGATTGGGACACACCCGTTAAGAGTGATGGAGATATAGCCGAAGGAAACCATTACTCAAAAGGAAGCATATGTTTTTTAAAGGAGAACGGGGAAGTAGAAGATAAAATTGCCTACATGGCTCGGAAAGAATTTATAGATATGCATGATGGTGATTTGGTGATTGATAGTGTCTGTAGCATTTGTGCAAGCCGAGAACACTTATCGGGTGAATGCCCTACTATTTCTCCTTGTCGAGATTTCTCACTAGGATGCACAAATGTCGTAGACACTCATATGAAGCACGTAGGTTCGAGGAATGATGTCTTTACAAATGATTATGAGAATCTTCAAGAGCCCTTAGGCGGTTTCACTTATGTGTCTCATCATGAGAGGAATCTTGAAGATGTTTCGAAATCATTTTATGAGGCAGAAACTCAGATTAGCCAAAACACCTTGCACGCCTTTATAGAGATGGAGGAAAAATTAAAAGACATCGAGAAAAGGGTTTCACAACCCCAAACTCCAACAGATCTCAAGGGTATAGGTGAGGGTAATACACCTAGTGCTAATGTTAAGTCCAACTTCATTCTTGGAAGTGATGAAATGATTAGATTGGGTACTCCTATGAAGGTAGACATACCCGAGGATCTTACAAATTCCGAGAGAGGAGATGGACATAACGAGGTTTTAAAGTCGAAATCTGAGTCTGAACTAGTTGATGAACCTCATTCCACTTTTCATAAACAATTGTTCCCTACTCGTGATATGAATATGCTTGCATTGATAGTTAAGAGGGACAATACTACTAGTGCTCAGAAGAACCATAACGACATGACTAGTTTGTTACCTGAGACCTTTGTAGCTAATAAAGATGGACTAGATGTGGATGCCCTCTTGAGCGAAGCTATAGATTTCTCTAAGGACACGTATGATATCAAGACGAGAATAATGTTTAAACAATTGGTTGAACTTTCACTTAAGGAAACTTCTGACTTAGTCCCGAGCCTTATGGACAAATCCTTAAGTTGTAGTTCGACATCTAAACCAATATCTCATACATACGGAGATCCCTTTAGTGAAATGCATGTCCTCCCTGTTATTATGTCAAACTTTGTTGCCTTGTCGTCATCCAAGTTTGGGGATTACCTCTTACTTTTTTCCGTCTCACGTATAAACCCATACCATTACATTGTTGTGAGACGGTTTTTACCAGTTAAAACTTTCGTATGGGTAGACCCCCAAATATTTTGTCTTTTGTTATATGATTAGTTGGTCTATTGAGATGGGTTTGATGTTTGTGGGTATCATCTCTGGAAACCCTCCACGAGACCTAACTCGTGCTCTTGTGAAAGCAAGAGAATCAATGACTAATTGCATGGTTCGATGCAATCGAGTGATCCTGCGTGAGTGGTCATTTTTATGTGGTCATGCTTATGCTTCATTCTTATGTTTTATATTGATGTGTTAGGAGTGTTTCTCACTTTGTATACTTTTGGGATGTGGTTCGTTCCAAGTTTGGGGATGGCGATGGACTTATCATCAACTTGGAACTCGAATACACAAGTCTTGGTAGTATAAATTTTTATCTCCGCCGGCTATGATAATATCCTTCCCTTTTCGTCTTAGTCTAAGTTAGCTAGTAATACTTAAACCGACGAATAAGACCCTTCGATATCTAAACTACCTTCCTATCCTTGGATCGATCCCGGCTTTGCCGGATTACTACTTGATACCTCCGCTTGGGTGTGCAACCTTTTCGGGTGCATCACTTAACCAATTTGCTGAAAAGAATAGAGAACCAAGAAAGAGAAATCTCCCTTTTGAGACAAGAGCTGGTCAAAGCATGCGCGGAAAGAGACTCAGCTGTAAGTGTGCTGCAATCAAAAGATAGAATGGAAACAACAACAGTTGAAGGGGGTCCAAGTCAAGACCAGCTAGAACCTGAGGGGGAAGTAACTGCGCAAGCTGCAAGGGAGGAAGAACAAGAAGAAAATGTAAGTCAGAGTGATGGGAGGGAAGAGCAGGATAAAGGACAGGAAGATAAAGAAGAGGAGAAGGAACAAGAAAGAAGTGCAACTGATAGTGGTGAAACTGATAAAGAAGAAGAGGGTAAGGATAAAAGTGAGACAGAAAAAGATGAGGAGAGGAATAAAAAAGGAAGTGAAACTGAAAGTGAGAGTAGAGAAGAAGAAGAAGAAGAAGAAGAAGAAGAAGAAGAAGAAGAAGAAGAAGAAGAAGAAGAAGAAGAAGAAGAAGAAGAAGAAGAAGAAGAAGAAGAGGAGATAGAGAAAAATGAGGGGATCCAGAACGGTAAAAGTGATAGTGAAAGTGAAAGTAGTGAAGAAAAAGAGGAGAAAAGTGAGACAAGGCAGGCAAGGCACAGTGAAAGTGAAAGTGACAGTGAGAGTAGTGAAGAAGAAGAGACAGGTCCAAAGGTGGGGAAAAATGAGGTTAAGAAGGCATGAAAAAGTCAGAAAAGTGAGAGTGAAACTTACAGTGAGAGTAGTGAAGAAGAACAGATGGAGATAAATGAGGGTAAGAAGGCAAGCAAAATTGTTAAGGAAAGTGAAGTAAAAGAAAAAAAATGGAGAAGAAAGTAGTGAAAGTGATGAAGACAAAACTGAAAGTAAAGAAGAAACTGTGAAAGACGGTCAAGCAGAGGAAAGTGACAGTGAAACAGATGATCATGATGAATCGGCCGAGTCAGAGGATGATGCAAAGAAACAAAAGCATGCCGGCAAAGGAAAAGGCAATCTCAAATCTCAATTACAGTCAAACTCATTTCAATTAAAGTTAAATAGTATTAATGAGTAGTTAAGGATAGGAGGTTTTATGACATGTTTAGTGTTAGTGGTTATCGTATTAAAATGGTTTGAACAACGGTACTTTAAGATCTAGCTTTATGACATATTAGGTGGTTTCCTTTTAGTCAAGGTTTTTATGAACGTATGTTTACTTTTACAGAACTTTAATTCATGTTATTCTGCATATCGTTTAACAAAATGTTACTAAACTGGTACTGGAACTGAATTAACTGATCGGGAATTTTACCCTGCACCCCTAGTTGTTTCCTTTCTAGTAAATTTGCAAAAGTCAATGACATATATTAATTCCCGATTACATAAAAACAGATAGATACAAAGAGAAGGACGGAAAGGATGAGAGAGATGAGTTTTTGGGCAAGGATGTTAATTTATCGAGCGACGATGACTCTTGGCTTCAGAGGATTCATAAAAGAGAGGAAACACTAAAACTACAACATAAAGTTCACTTGTTAAAAGGTAAGTTTCGCATATTTTTGATTCAAATACATGAAGTTTATGTTATTATAGTGATTATTGGTTATTTAACAAACCTAATCTCTAACATTATACCAAAAAATGTAGCAAGTGACGAGAATGGTAGTACAATCAGCCACAACCAACAAACTGAACCAAGCTTTGATCTTGGAATTGACTGCACACAAATAGTGGTTTGGACACCACCGAAGAGGGAACGAGCAAACATAATACTTCAGAAATTTTGCAGACACCACCTAATTCTGATTTTGCAGATATTATCAAAATGGGCAAAGAGTCAGTCGAAGAAGTGCTAAAGAAAAATGTTTCCCCTCCAAAGAGAGTGGCAAGCAAAGGAGAATCAGGGTCAAAAGCTCTTTAGAATTCTCTTATAAGAAGGGTGAAGCAAAACCCGCGTGTGCGGAAAGCGACATTCAAGGCAGATACGGGAAAAGAAATTGTGGCTGTGGAATCCATGAATTTGAAGAAAGGAGACAAACAGAGCTTAGGTGACTGGAAAATAGGAGGGCTTTGGCCTTATGCGCTTCAGAAAGAAAGACCTCTACTGCTAAAGTTCAGCAACAAAGGGTGGGAAAAGTAAGTTTCCTGTAAATATTTTAATTTACTACACATTTGGATGTGTCGCGTACATTATTGAATGTCTCGTAAATTATGACATGGAGGTGTGGAAGAAAGATAATGAACACCGTCTAACTGGAAAAGAGGTAGGTGATCTAATGATGTATAGAGAGTGCGACTCTCAAATCATCGATTGGTTTGCTGACCACCTTCACAGCAGCCTAGTTAACAAAAGCAAAGAGATCATATTCTTGTCAGCCATCTTCTACGTAAGATTGCTTCGCACTTTTTTGTATTGTGTTACTATCAAATATTTGTTAAAATGTATGATTGGTAATTTGCAGACGTTGTTCAACCAGAAACGCAACCCCGAGACAATAACTGCAAATTCACAGACCAGAATTACGGAGCAGTTTATCAGAGGCCATACCTCAGCGTTGTGTGTTCCAATTAACACACCATTCACCGATGATGCATACTATGGTTACCACTGGACGTTTCTGATGTATAGGTTCCATGAAAATGATTGGAGCCACTATAATTCTCTAATCAATGATCGGCAGCTGGCTCAAACGTGCAACAAGAATGCAAGGGAGTTTGCAATGCTTCTTGCAGCTGTGTTAAATGAATTGAACTACAGACGAAAAACGACTTAAGAAAAAGATCCCGTTTTTAAGGGAAGAAGAATGTCCACAGCAAGGGAAAGAGTAAGTTCCATTCTCTTCTTTACTACTTGTAATGTCTACAACTTCGTATAATGAAAATTTGTTTTTATCTGGCAGACCGGACTGCGGTCTTTACGTGATGCTGCATCTGGAAAGAATTTTCATGGACAGTCAAGACTTGAACATGCCAAACGGTTTCTCGCAGCCCGAACATTTTAGCGACAAAGCTAGAAGAATGAGAACGGAGGTGACTTACAAAATTTTAAGCGAGTCAAAAAAGGCTTGGAGGAAGATGATGAAAAAGGAGGGCTGATAATTGTGGAAATGTTGATAAATATGGTTCCACGTTAATGTTATTAAGTTTCGTTCTACTGAAAAATACTTCTGTTTTGTATTATGCCAGAGCGGAAAACTAAGTTAAGGTTTTAAAATTCTACAACTTCGACCAAAGGTATTTTAGTTACATAATGTACTGTCAGCTTTTTCCTTATTGTCAATGTTTCTGTTGAAATACACATACAACATACCATACTGGACACAAGGCATTACATATAATATACTGATCGTTGTATAATCTACTGCCAGTTATATGATGTACTGTCAGTTATATAATATACTGTCAGTTTTGTAGTTGACAACAAAACTTTGTGAAGGGTAAGAATTTGTACAACTTCGACTAAATCATTATGTACAATTTCGACCAAAGGACACAATATGTGAAAGGTAGACAATGGTTAGTTACTATCAAATAACACAATTGTTAGTATTATACTATTTTTAGAGTGGGAGTTGTAAAATGTCTGGTTCACAACTAAATGTAGGGTAAATTAATTCATTCCTAATTCTAAACTTTGTATATTTTTTAGGTCGCCAAGTGATTTTCTCTTACTCCCGCCTTCTGACAGTGGTGGTGGATCTCTTGTCAATGTTTCTGTTCCAATACACATACAACATACCATACTGGACACAAGGCATTACACAACGTACTGATCGTTGTATAATCTACTGCCAGTTTTATAATGTACTGTAAGTTTTGTAGTTGACAACAAAACTTTGTGAAGGGTAAAAACTTGTAAAACTTCGACTAAATCATTATGTACAATTGTGTTATTTGATAGTAAGTAACAATTGTGTACCTTTCACATATTATGTACAATCATTATCCATCACCATTGTTAGTAGAGTTATATTATTTTTAGAGTGGGAGTTGTAAAATGTCTGGTTCACATCTAAATGTAGGGTAAATTAATCCGTTCCTATTTCTAAATTTTGTAGCCAAGTGATTTTTTCGTACTCCCGCCTTCTAACCATGGTGAAGGATGTACTGTCAATGTTTCTGTTCCAATAAACATATAACATATAATAATGTACACATAGGCATTAACAAACGTACTGACCGTTTTATAATGTAATGAAAGTTTTACAATGTTCTGTTCCGTAAACTTAACAATTTACTATAAATAAACACATGTACTGCAAATCATGAAATGTACTCTACATACAACAGTAGACAACAAAAAGAAACTTACATTTTCAAAGGAAGTGCTAACAAAATACTGGGCACTTGAAGAAGTGCTAACCAAAATCAGATACATAAGTGCTAACCCGTCACTATATTGGTTCGTTACAGGATGCACGATTGTGGGTCGTCAGTTGATTACATCTGCCACACACCCTCTGTCTTTTGGGAAAATATCCGGCCCTTTCAATTCGAGTGGTGCGAGGTCTACCAGGACGTCTCTTTGCGAGAGGAGGAAGAATCATCGTGTATGGGTCATATGATTTAGGCTCATCAAACGTAGGTACAGGCTTAACGGGATGACTAACGTCTTACAATAGGCTTCGGTAGTGAAATTGGAATAAAAAAATGAAGAGGCATCACCGCCGTTCATTTTTATAGAAAGAATCGCATGCTCACATGGTATGCCTTCTACTTGCCACTTGCGAAACGAGCATGTCCGTTGGGCCAAGTCAACCGAATGGGTGGGCATAGACAATACCTCGTACTGAGCTTCTCCAGACTGGACGCATGTCAAACTACAGGCCACTTTGTAACGCAGTTGCATTTCTTTATCTACCTTCGGGCATAAGAAGGTAGACCAACTAGATGACTCGACTCGCCTTTCGTTCATCATATTCATGATCTTCATGCGCAGCATATCCAGCATGACTGTTATCGGCATAACTCTCTCGTCTCGAATCCATGAATTGAAGGACTCAGACAAGGAAGAGAAAATTAAACCGTACCTTTTCCCTGGAATGAAGGCATCTGCCCAGTGAAAAGGGTCGACAGAATTCAAAAAAACTTCAACTCCAACCCCACCCATTACACAAATCTCCCCAGTGTATTTGGTAAAGTCTGAGGTAGTAAGTGCACGAGCCGCTTTGAACATCAACGACTGGAAATAATCTGACTTCTTGGCACAATTTCAAACTTGTAAATTCAAATTGTTCCGCAAGTGCCACACGCAATAGGAGTGGTTGGCCGATGGGAATACATTCCGAACACCATTTAATATACCATTATGCCTATCAGACATAAAAGTAAATGATTCACCAATATCTATACATTATTTCAAATTCCCAAAAAACCAGAGCCAATTGTGATCGTTCTCTACATCAACAACAGAATAGGCAAGAATGAAAAAACCTGCGTACAACACAATGATTGAGTATAAACACTACTGTTTCGTTTAAATGTAAACATGTCTCGGGAACTAACAGATGGACAGACAACAGTTTAGTTTTCTGCCAATTATATAATGTACGAGGAACAGTTTCAAGGAAAATAATATAATTACCATCGTTTCCATTCTTCGCAACTGCAGCAAGAATACATCCATTATACTTTGTTTTAGCAAACGTACCATCAACAAATATCAGAGGTCTACAATGCTTGTAACCTTCAATGCATGCTCCAAGAGCAATGAAAATTCTTACAAAGCGATGTGACTCTTCATCAACTTCTAGATCGATATGACTGTTAGGATTAGATCTTGACATAGCATCAACATACCAGGAGAGTTTTGCATAGGAATCAGCTTCATCACCAAATCCTATACAAATTGCCGCATTTCGAGCATGATTTGAGTAGTAGTAACTCAGTTTAATACCATAATCTTTTTTGAAGGAACTAACAATGTCCTTCGTGCTCTTGGTAGGGTTCTCTCTAATGTCCTCTGCAATCAATAAACTAACAACTTCAGTCGATAGTCGAGGTTTGCGTACACCAGTGATGAAGTCTTCACATGTGTGAACGGGGTTATAGGCTTTTAGGATAAACATAGATCTCGACTTAATAGGAGCAACCGCGTGTATTTTTCACTTGCATTTTGTACTTTCACAAACACAGGTTACACGATCGCGGTCATTCTTCACAAACACATAATTGTAACCGTGTCTGATTGAGTATCGACTAAAAGCATGGCGAAATGCAATAACACCGCCAGGAAATTCTTGACCCTCATGGGTGAATACTTCAGGCCAACTCTCGGATCGGAGAGGTTCTCTTCTGACAAGAGCAGTAGATCCATCACCATGGTTAGAAGGCAGGAGTAAGAAAAAAATCACTTGGCGACCTACAAAAATATACAAAGTTTAAAACTAGGAACGAATTAATTTACCCCACATTTAATTGTGAACCAGACATTTTACAACTCCCACTCTAAAAAAGGTATAATACACAAATTACTGTACCGATTCAGCTCTTGTGGAATCATTGAAGTGTATGATCGAGGCACAATTGACGAATTAGGAATGAAAAAATCACATTCCAACCTGCGTAAGTTAAAGAAAGATATAGATATATAGGGATCGGGAACTGAAAAATATATAGGGATCGGGAACTTAACAAGGTACTGTAAACTATCCAACTACGAGGGAACGGACTAAAGGATAAGGAACATAAAATTATACAATAGAGTTGAACAAGAAAATAGAACATATAAGGAATGAAAATGTACCGATTCGCAGTTAACGTGTTAGGATTAGAAATATGACGTTCCAACCTGCAAAAGTTAACGAAACGAAAAGTATAGACATATTGGAAACGGGAACTGAACAATGTAGGGTCAACTTGTCCACTGTAGGGAAACGGGAGAACAGATGCGAAACACAAAAATGTACTGTTAATTTCAGAACGAATTACTGGACGATAGAAGGAATGAAAATGTACCGATTCATTGCTTGTGTACTCATTGAGGGTGATGATCTTGACAAATTTGAAGCATTCGAAGGGAAGAATTCAAGTTCAAACCTGAATAATTACAGGAATAAGGTGAAGAGGAGAAGGAACATGTACAGAAAACTGACCAAGTACAACACACCTTATATAACTAAGTGGGAACTACAAAATGTTCAACCAACTATAAAACAAAACGGGAACGGTATACTGACTAGTAAATATACCAATTCATTGAGGGTGGTGATCTTGAAGTACTTGATGGGTGGGGACTGAAGAATTCACGTTCTGCTTCACCAATGGACTCTTCATTTGACTGGGACGCCATTTCTTCTATGTTCATTCTGCATAAGAGAAGGAATGAACCAGTGTTAATGTAGATAATTTGTTTCGAAGGAGTTGTTTAAAGGATCCTAATGTTAAAATATTCATCATTTTGGTGACTTCTGTTGGAAGTATATCCATCATCTTTAAATGATTCATTCAATGCAAGTAGATGAGTTTAAATGTTTTTGTTTTTGTTTAAGGAGTATTCATGGCATAAACATGAAAGGGACAGTCAAGCAAAAGAAATATGTATGAGTTCTAGAGTCTAACTGTTTATCTTTAAGGATCAGTCCGGCAAAAGAAACATTAAATGATAACATTCAAGGCTAGAAGATGAGTTTTAAGAACATTAAAATCACTAACCTGAGTTTTAAGAACATTAACTGTTTGTCTTTGAGAAGATGATGACCTTTTATCTATTAATAGAGGAGGTAGAAACAGTTGAAAAAGTTTTGGGCGGGATTGAAAATTTCAACCCAAAATTTCAGATGAAAATTTGGGAGAAAATGGCGCCATTTACCTCTCTTTCGTGAGAGTACACAGAGGATAGAGAGAGAAAGTAGGAAACCAAGGAAAGATTGGGGCGGGAATTTTGGGAAGGAAATCAGATTGGAGAGAGAAGGAAATAAAATTGGAGATATTTTCTCCTTATTTAATGCTAAGGATTAGACCCTTCCGGCTCATTAATTGCCGTGTCAATCAGCCATTAAGACAGGTAAGGGAGAAGCGGTACAAACCAGATAGGGGCAAAAAGGGAAGGAATAACCCTTTGAAAGAGGAATTGTCAGCCAATTCTGACATTCTGGACCTCTCCCTCAATTCTGAAATGACCTGGGGCGGAAGCTAATTTACCCCCCTTTTTTTGGTCCTCTCCCTAAAAAAATGCTTAATTAAATTAGCAAACTTTGAACCACTAGTTTCACACGTGACTGCCAAATTAATAGGGTGAGCCTAGTATCCTATTTTGTTAACAATTAATACAAGTGGGAGCCATAGGCACTTTGGTTGTTTTTATAACCATTACATATATTTCCTGGATTTATTAGCAAGTGTGACCCAAAATCACTTTGGTGAGAAAAATGTGTTGGGATATGGACATATGCTAGGTTGTCTTCAGGTTGCTTGCTCAAGCATTGTCAGAACGTTTGGTCATACTATCGACCGTCAGTCCGCTTGCTCAAGCATACCGGTTGTCAGTACCACGTGTGCCGGTCATACTGATTGTTGTGTGGTTTGTACACTTTTTCCAAGTTACATTTTGATCATAATATTTTGACCAGACATTTTGGTCAAATAAACATATTTTACCAAACAAATTGAATTTTGGTCTAACGATTTATTTTCGTGCTCTTCTAATACTTCTGAAACAATTTTTTCAACCACATTATCTTCTTTTCAAAACAAGATTTTTCACCAAAAACATTTATTTCATCAAGATGATTTTTATTGTCATTGTTAACTGTTCTAATATTCCTCTGCAAGCATATAACTGTCGCAATCGCATAAGTTTATATGTCAATTAACAAATCGTCATCCGGTAACTCAGGGAATCAAGAACACTTGAACTTTTCATTAGATCACTTCAATTTGTCTCCGCAGCAATCCGAATTGACTCAATACACACGACACTTCTCGCGGACAAGTCCCCACGGGACAGGAACTCGGCTACAAAGGCAGCAAAACCGAACTACGGATTGGTCATATAACTTCGAACTACTCTCTAAGTTTCCGCACCCCGTCAACTCAGAGAGCGGGGACAAATTGTATGGGCCAAAATACGTCACCAGGAGTGCCCCAAGAAATTCACAATTAACGGGCTTACTCGGTGATCAAGCTCATGAACTAAGGGCTAATGGGCCCGACCCGGTTACCTTGGGGTACTCCTAAGCAACGCCAATGTAAAGGAGGGCTTCCAGCCCTGGAGGAAGAGGTCCGCCCTCGCTGAAATATTTAAGCACTTCCCGCCTTGGGAGAAGAGGCTTGCCTTCGCAATCTTAGCAGATCCGAGTACGGAAGCACATCCAGCCCTGGATGAAAAGGTCCGCCCTTAAATGCTCAACGGACCTCCTGCCATATATCCGTTGGAGAGATATTACAGTCATCCAAGATGACCATATCCCGGATATATCCGTTAGGAGGTTACGAAATCCATATTAATGGTGACAGTCCACGCGTTACCACCATTAAAGATGACAACTCATCACCGAGTAGTAGTCGATCCAAGACTCTATAAAAGGACCAAGAAGAAGATGATATGGATCATCTGATTCCGGGCAAACACATAGAGTACAGATTCAATACTAACATCCAATTTCTCTCTCATACAGAGCGAGCATCTGAGCAACCATCGAGCTTCCTTCCTCTCACCGAAAAACAATTGCGATCTAATATACCGGTGCAAGACCCTTCCAGGTACAAGACCCTTGTCAGGTGCAAGACCCTTCCAACTATAAGGCTTCCTCAAGGTTCTACCCACGTTTCTCTCTCTTGGGCGACCTGACAACCAAGTAAGGTCGACCTACGTTTGTCTCTCTTGGGTGACCAGACACCAAAGAAGATCGACCATTACTTTCTCTCACTTGGGCGAACTGACAACCAAGGTCGACCTGACAACCAAGGTCGACCTGACAACCAAGGTCGACCTGACAACCAAGGTCGACCTGACAACCAAGGTCGACCAGACAACTAAGGTCGACCTGACAACCAAGGTCGACCTGACAACCAAGGTCGACCTGACAACCAAGGAAGGGCGACCTACCATTATCTCTCCTAACGATCAACGTAGGCAAGTACTTTATCTCTCCTGGAGGTCAGGCTTTCCTTACCTCACCCACTTGAATATTTACAAGGTCAGACCTTAAAGATTCTCATTTATTTATGACACATACCCCTGGACAAGGCAAACCACCCTAGGGCTGCCTCATTTAAGGACGTAACTCGTTAATTGTCATAACCATTCTTCAACCAAGTCAGTCATCCGTAGAGAGCGAGCTCCGGCCATTCTACGTGCCATGCCTAAGCTCCGACCATTATCCAACCAACGGTAACATTCCGAAGCTAATATCCACGTACACTTTACTTCTCTTGCAAGATTACTGACTTGACCGTCAGAGGCCCCTTAGGCTGGCACCATCCCGGTGTCCCCTAAGACCTCACGGTCACTTGTGTTGTTGTCTCTTTTGTCACAGGTTAAGCCCAAAGACGCCGTCGGTGCCCGCAAAATTATTAACAGGTGGAGGTGCGACATCCGGTCAATGGCCGGTCCAGCTGACTTCTTGACCCGCGATTTCCTACCCCCATACTACTCAAATCCCATTTAATTTGGTATTACCAAGAAAACAACATGTCTCTTTTTTTCCCTCCCAGTCCTTGATTCTCTTTTTTATACTCCCTCCATCTCAAAATGAAAGTCTATTATCGAAACTCGCCCGATTTTTTTTTTTTGTGTTCCCATATTGTCCTTATTAAATATGAATCCTAACATTTATTCTAATTCAATCTAGTGAATTTTATTGGACAAAAGTAGTGCACACGTTATCTTTCTTAATAAATGCACTTGATATTGATAAAATAAGGAGGGGTATATTTGCCAAAATATTGGATATTATAGGCTATATATGGTATGGGACTTTCATTTTTAGACAACCCAAAAAAGAATATGGACTTTCATTTTGAGACGGAGGGAGTATTTCTCAAGGTGCTCAATGTACTTTGGTTGAGAAATACCAGATTTATAGTTTGAGAAATATCAGTTTTTTCTTCTAATTTTGAGGTACATCAGAGTTATGCTTGTACTAAATCTGATACATTGTCAACTCCTTAGGTCTCATTATAAACTCAGTAGAATTGTTACTAATTCACTTCTTACTATTTATTTTAGTTGTTTAAACTCATATTTTGAAATGGTTGTGGAAGAGATTCAAACTTTTTTGCAATTTAATTTAGTACAGTAAGTATTTGATAATATGTGTAAGAGAAATGTCGTTTCTAGGAACACTATGATTTCTTGGTACATTATAACTGGACGTGATCTAGCATTGAAATAATTTGAAACTATGATGAATTTGGGAATTAAGTGAAATTAACACAGAACAAAATGTAGTAGTTTATCATGTAATTTCTTGTTCGATATTTACATAAAGAACCCAATAGATGGTAAGACCAGCAGAAACCAAAAACAAATAATTCTTTATGAAGAAAGATTAGAGCCAACCCAATCAAGAATAAATTTGGTCTTAACTCAGGTGCTTTAGAATTTGAACTTTCTTTACCATGATGTACCAAATTTTGTCTATTTTGCCACCAATGTCTTACTACAGAAAAGCTAACCAATATGTGGAATTTGTGTATGTGCAGGGTTTGGTGATACTCCATGACACCTCAAACCTCATCGAAATGGCGAGGGCTCTAGCAACACGGTTAAGATGGGAAGCACGAAGAATATCAATTGAAACCTTTCTTCAAGCAATAGTAAGTCCAAAATGAAGCTAAAAGATGGATTTGTTTAACTATATCCATAGTTACCAGTCATAAAGTCTCAGCACCCACATAGGGTAATGAAGACATTTTACTGGAAGTTTTGGACAGAAATAACAGATCGGAATAGCGATAAACTTAACTCCTACGGTGCACCGTAAGGCCTTCATGAATCTAAGCTATAAATAAGAGTAGCACAAAAGTAAATAGTCTTCATCCAAAGTATTCAATTACTCATCTTCTAACTGATAATCTGAAGTAGTTGCAGATCCATCATTTCCCCTATGAGCTCCATGAAGATAGTAATTATAATGATGAACTCCCATCAACAGATCCATGTTAGACGGCATATACAAATATAAATGAACACATTATCTTTGATTCTAATGTATTAAAAAGTTAAATATGAAGATGTATAAATTACCACTTTTGAATTATCCAGTGTGAAATTACGGCCAAGTGAAACGATTTCTTGTGTTGCCAGTATTGCCGTGGGATCATATGGTTGGGTTGGATCATGTGTTGACACAGAATCATATGTTGCCATTGGTTTATTGGTAGGCATCAAATTACTAGTTGGGATCAGATTCCTTGTTGCTATCGAATCACTTGTAGACATCGGCGGTGCAGTACACTGCAAACATAAACGAAATTCGAGTTAGACTACAAACATGAATACAACATAATACTATATTAAAGGCCTTACCTTTTTCTTCGACCTATATGTTTTCTTTTTTAATATGTTCTCTTGAGGACCACCTTTTGACTTACAAAATTCTGGATCACTTGGAGACATCGGCGGTGCGTTACAACAAACATAAACGAAATTCGAGTTACACTACAAACATGAATACACCTGAACCCCTAGATTTACTAGCCAATGCATCATCACGTTTTTTATTCAACTTATATTCATCCATCCATTGTCGTAAATGAGATGCACTTTTTGCATCCACAGATGCGATATCGGCCAACTCGGTAAGCTCTTGACATAAACTGTCATAAAGTTTTTGCTTCGGTGTAGTGTCCCAACCCCCATAATTCACATTAATCTTAGTGTAAGACCTTTTTACATCTTTCCTCCATCTCCTTAAGATGTATTTATCAGGTATTACCTTAACTCCGTTTTTACACAGTACCATAAGTGAATGTCGACACAGTATTCCCTTAAACTCAAATAAATGACATCGACATCTTAAGTCACATTTACCCTGATGATACAAAACATTGTAAGTAAACTTTCTAGTTGTTTTACATTCAGCAATCTTCTTCAACTCTATAATGACATATTCAAACTCTTCACCAAATTCTCTAACTTCTTCCACCTAACATGCCATCATTCCTACCATTTCTTTTTGGAAATCCTTAAATTTGTCAAGTGTGTAAACACTCTTCATTAGCAACTCAATTTCTAGCGGAGTCACACATTCAAGCTCACACGAAAATGACAAAAAATATGATACTTTCAACTTTATCTTTTAAAGCAACATTGTATTGTTCAACACAAAGTTTTCAGCTTGTTTTCGAGTTCACATATCCATAAAAAAAAAAAAGCGTTCATACTTTCACTACGTTGAGTGCTAGACATTCCCGCCCAAAAATTTGTTTTCAGCAATGCGGGTACCTATCGCTTTCTCTCTTTGTAGAGATAATCCAACCAGTCGTGGTCTTGTAAACCGTATTTTTCTATCATAGGTCTCCACTTATAATCAAACTCATCCGGACTATAGGTCTCATAAATACACTCCTGAATATCTGCGCTTATAGAGTGGTATTGTTTGTTGCTACGAAACTTCTCAGGAACTTTTTTCCTTATATGTCAAAGACACCATCGATGTCTTGTAGCTGGAAATACTTTCTCAATAGTGTTTTGCATAGCTCTATCTTGATCCGTAATAGTAGCATCTGAAGCACAACCTCCCATACAAGAAAGCCATGTTTATAAACAACCAAACAAAAGACTCTGTGTCTTCGCTAGTGATAAACCACAACCAAGTAAAATCCAATGCCTGTGGACGGGTAGAAAGTCACACTGTTAGAGAGATCGTTAGGTGGGCACTAGCATCTAGGCTTCGGACCTTCAAATAGACGGGATGACAGGCAGAAGGTCGGATTTGGTAGCCGGGTAGGTGGGTAGGCAAACATCCGAGTAGAAAGCGGCTACTTGTAAACCAGCGTCTGGGTAGGAAACGGGTACGGGTGGACCAGCGTCTGGGTAGGAAACGAGCACTGGTGACTTGTAGAACTGCACAAGAGAAACAGAACCGTGAAGTCTAAGGGCACCGGAGATTGTGCCGGCCAAGGACCCTCCGACGGTCAAGTCAGTAACTTCATTCGATAAAATAAAGTAAATAAATCGAAGATAGAGTTACTAATGATAGTAGAGTCGTTGTAACATCGGAGGTGGCACGACTCGTAGAGTGACTGGAGCTCGATTATACGGAGTGATGAGTCGGGATAGCTTTTGGACTACTTGGACGACAGAGTAGATCTCTGGTTAGGCAAAGTAGGCTTCTAGTCACGGTAGAGTAGACTTCTGATGATGGCAACGTAGACTTCTGATGATGGTAGAGTAGACTAAAAAGAGGAACAGAGAGCCTCTAATAAGATCTGGTGAGGTATCGTAGACACTTCTGGCCAGAACCTCCTTCTTAGATAACTTAGATAAGTTGTCACCGGAATAGATGAATTTTAGTCGGAGCCTTAGTTGTGAATGACTGATGTGATCGGAGCAAAATAGTTTCTTGACCGCCAAGTAGAGAGTAAGCAAGTAATTTCGAGTGAAAGTCCGATGTCCCTTCCAAGAGTAAGATTTCCTCTATATATAGAGGAGAATAACCACCCATGGGCATGGGTTTGTTAGATCCATAATAGTAGGATCCACTAGAGTGTCTTCGTAACTGTCGATCTCTTGATAGGGTGTCGTAGCCCTACGATGCCTGCCACCTTAGTCTGCTTGTTGCCAATAGAAGTGGTCTACTACTGCTTTAAAGTAGCGCAAGACTCGGTCTTCTACCATGACCCCAACGTGTAGCGAAATACTATGAATTGAGATGACTCATTCCTCAACTGCCTAACCACGTGGTGGCGTGACCACGCAGAGTCTGAGTGGGTTGACACGTCAGACTATGGTTGCCAGGCTAGAAGAATGGGCTAGGGCGAGCACGCCAGACTGACTGGGCCTACTAAGCGTGTCGGGCTTGCTGGTGAGGAACTCTCTATGGGCTTCCATGCCAGGCTAGCTGGGTTGCTAGAGGGAGATACCTCATGTTGTATGAAGGCGGGCGTAGAAGGAAAGCCCAACACTAATTTTGTCCCTGTTAAGTCCAAATGCTGTTTTTGGCCAATACAGTTTGTCCCCCACTCTTTGAGTTAGCATGTGGCTTGCTCAGAGAGTAGTGATATTGGAAGGGGTTGGCTCGGAAGCTTACCTTGTCGCCTTGGGCGGTACGCTCGGTAGGTCGAAACAAATTCGGAGGACCACGAAATGTACTCTGTTATCGTGTCTTGCATGTAAGTTGCAGGGACATCTGGTCAGTGTTTTGTTGTGTTGAGCGAAGAGTTGCGCTCGGACCAAAGAGACTCTTGCTTCGGAGGAAGCAACAGACGTTAGAGAACCGGGTCACGCTCGTGGTTTGGCGTGGAAGGGGAGATGTTTCTATCGACTGAGGCAAGAAGGGATGCCCTTACTCGATTGTGGGTAGCGTGGACACAACCCGACAAGGCACGGGCGAGAACGCCCGCGCCTTGGGTCGCGGCAGGGCAGGCCGTTCTGCCCTGCCGAGGGCGCGACAGGGCATAACGTTCTGCCCGGCCTTGACACAGCAGAGCAGGGCGTGCTGCCCTGCCTTAGCACGGCACGGCAGGGTGTGCTGCTCTGTCATGCCGCGGTAGGGCAGGAAAGCTCTGTTCTGCCTTTGCGCACGCCCTGCCTTAGCGCAGCAGGGCAGGAAGGTTCTGCCCTGCCCTGCCTTAGCGCAGCAGGGCATGGGCGTTCTGCCCTGCTCTGCCTTAGCGCAGCATGGCAGGGGCGTTCCGCCCAGCCCATGCCCGTTGGGTGGGGCATCCTGCCCCGTCCAGGGTGATGTTTTTAAAAAAAATATGTATATATATATGTACGTGATCGTATGCGTGCGTATACAGTAATTTCAGAGGTTACCTTGGCGAGAATTCGACTCCTAGTTTCTTCTCCCGGATCGTCGGAGGAACGAACTCTAGTAGTGTTGCGAATTTAGTCCGCCTTGATTTCCTCTGCAATAATCAATCATAAACCGTTTTGTGCGGATGTGGATGCGCCACGCGGCGATGTGATGGGTCGGACGATGTGGTCCGTTCCTTCAGCTTCACTACCCCATATAAGGGGGTAAGGGGTCTTGGACCCTCATTACTTGGGAGTGGATTTTGGAGCAAAATTTTGGAGGAAAGAGTTGGAGAGAGAAATCTAGAACTTTCCAAAGGTAAGTTTTGAATGTTTTTCGCATTTTTCGTTCGTTCTTCGTGGTTTCTTCAAATTTCAATCCTTAATTGCAAGAATCGAAGTGAAGTTATATGTTTCTGTGTTTTGATCTAGTTGTAGTAGTAGGGTTCCACCAAATTATGTTTGCCTTACTTGCCATGTTAGTGTAGTGAACCTTATACTTGCTTCGTAGAATTTCTGGTATGCTTTCATTGCCATGTTAACCTTGCATTTGCTTCGTAGAATTTCTAGTGTGCTTTCTTTGCCATGCTAACGTAGTTAACCTTGTGCTTGTTTTGTAGGATTTCTAGTATGCCTTAGTTGTAGTAAACCTTGGCATTTGCACCGTAGGAATTCTGGCATGCCTTAGTTGTAGTGAACTTTGACATTTGCACCGTAGGAATTCTGGCATGCCTTAGTTGTAGTGAACCTTGGCATTTGCACCGTAGGAATTCTAGCATGTGTAGTGAACCTTGGCATTTGCACCGTATGATTTCTGGAATGCCTTTGTTGTAGTGAACCTTGACATTTGCACCGTAGGAATTCTGGCATGCCTTAGTTGTAGTGAACCTTAGCATTTGCACCGTAGAAATTCTGGCATGCCTTAGTTGTAGTGAACCTTGGCATTTGCACCGTAGGAGTTCTGGCACGCCTTAGTGGGCTAACAATCACGGGTGGTTGCGCTTGCTACGCGAGTCTAGAGTGGCCAAACATGGTAGGATTTGCTTAGTTTTGGCATCGTGTCTGACTAAGGTTGGCCGTGCATGGCAGGCTGAGTTCGAGTATTTTCTAACCCAAGAATGTTAACTGTAGGATGAGTGACCAGACGTACCCGGTGGCCCTTATTGGCAGCGTCCCTCCAGCGCAAAGTGACGGTAGCTCGAGTGCTTCCTTCGAGCGGCCAGAGTTATCCAAGAACCCTACGTCCACTATGAGCGATGAGTATTTAAACAGAGTATTTAGGGAGAGATATGGCATACCATTCGACGTATAGCTTTGGGCGCGTGGCCCGTTAGAGTTGGTGGACAGTGACGTGTCGGGTTGGGTAGCTTTTTACGCGCATAACTTTGAGAGCGGCTGATGAGTCATGAAAATGCCTCATCTCAATCTCTTAACTAGGGCTAGTTAGTCCAATTCGAGCTGTTACTCTGATGAATTATGTGTTTCTTTTATCCAGGTGTCTTCTACGAGATTGAGCTCGAAAAATAGCTAAAATCGGGAGAAGAACGTGCTAGGGGCATTATGGTCATTTGCTGGTCCTGGAAAATCTTAACTAATGTTGGTGCTCGAATGAGAAGTGGGGTCCATTACGAGCCCGTAGGCGAAAACAGAGGTCAAATCGGGGTCCGGATGAGAGAATTATAGTGCGTCAAAATTTGGGTCAAAACCGGTTGACCAAAGATCAACATTAATTTTCATGTGACAAGTGGCGCAAATCCAGAACCTTAATTTGAAATTGTGGTACACGGTTGGGCACAACGGGATTGTGATCGGGATCTATTTAGAAACTTATCCAGTACTTGCAAGTTATTAAACTTTTGGTGTTTCGGCAGAGATCCAACGGTCTCTTGTCTGACACGCACCCGAACTGCTCCATCCCACGGCTCTCACCCTTTTTATGCACACTAATTCGGTGGTCCCTGGTACGCCAAATATTCTCATCCCTTGCCAGCAATCAGTAACCGATTGGTACGTAAGATTTTGTGGGACTTCCTTTCTTTATCTACTGGTTTTTAGAGAGGTAGAGAGGATGTTTATTCTGGAAACTTTAGAGAGAGGGATTTGATTCTCTTTGAGAAACAAAGAGATTTGAAGGAGTTGGAGAATGGTTGCTGATATTTTTGAAATGGGTTTTAGAAACAAAAAATCTTGAAGATTTGAAAGGACAAAGAAAGGATTCGTTGAAGATCAGAGAAGGTAAGAGAAATAGAAAGAGAAATTCAAGAGAAACCGATATTTAGAGTAAGGTTGAGAGGGAAAGAAATTTTGAATGGAAACACCATAGAAACCGAGAGGGATGGAGATTCGATTAAGATTGGCAAGAGAGATTGAAGGGATGATTTTTGTGATATTTTTAGAGAGGTACAGCTGGGATTTCTCATATCTATCTGTATTTAGGGAATGATTACAGGTGATGAAGATGATTCAGAAAGCTGGAGTTTTCTTCTCCTATTTTTAGAGATTTCGATTGATAAAATCTTAGTGAGAAGATTGAGGACAGAGGAGAGATATTTTATTTAGAAAGAGAGAAGACAAGCTGTTTTTGGAATCCTTCTTCTACTTCTATAAAATAGAGGTCGGCGGGTGATCAAAAGGGATCTGATCTTTTCAGGAGCAACTAACAGAGAGCTTATCTCTATTCTTCTCCTTCTCTGGGCTTCAATGAATTAATTTCGAGAGAGAAGAGAAGGATAGAGAGAGAAAACCAGACCATTTATCATCTTTTTCTTCCTTTGTATTGTCTTTTCTTTTTGTGAGAGAAAGAGAGAGAGAAAAATAGAGAGTGGGTGAAATGGAGATGGAAACAGAGAGTGATTTCTTATCTTGTTATTTTATGAGAAGGTAGAGATAGAGGGAGGATTGCAAAGAGAGAAATAGTTTATTCACTGAATTTACAGAGATCAATATAAGAGATAATTCATCATAATTTGTTATTTTCCATTTTCTTCATCTCCTTTTCTTTGTGAGAGAGAAAAGATAGTAAAGAGAGTGAAAACAGAGAAGAGGTGTACTGTTGATATTTCTTTGTGAGAGAGAATCTCATCATCCACTATCTATCTCACTACTCATTATCATGGAAGATTAACATTGGGTGATATCTATCTTACTTGTCTTTTACTCTTGATTCTTATATTGAAACTCTTTGTAATGAATTTGATAACTATGAGTACCTAAATATCTCAATCTAGGATTTTTTTATGAAGTTTTAACGTATGATGTTGATGTTCTTTCCATGTCTATTATCTTAATGTTCTTTAATCGTAGTAAAATTAAATTCTAGGTTTTGATATACGAAGATTGCTTCACTAACGATGCTTTTGATTTGATGGTTCATGTTTAGATTAAATTCTTTAATGAATCATGCTTATAGATTGATAGTTAGTAGTTGCGATTTTAATATTTCGATACTTTGAATTTAGACTTTAGGGTTTTTGGTTTCAATTCGACTATTTTCCGGGGTTTGGTACATTCGGTTACCAAAACTTGAGTGATAAGAAAAGATAAGCATGTTTAGTTCATCACTAATATTTGTTAAAACAGATTCTAAAATCCTAGGTCTTCTCCCCCATTTGAGTTCATCTCCGTTATTCATTTTAGTATTTTATTTTATTTTTTTTATCACCAAAATCCAATTTTAAAAGAAATCGTGCTATTTCTAAGTTTTAGAATAGGTTTGACTAGTCCCTGCGGATCGACCCGGACTTACCGGAATTATCACTTGACGCCCGTGCACTTGCGGGTGGTGACCTATTTAGGGTAACCTTTCTAGGCCCATCAGCGGCCTAGAGCTCCCTATCCCGTTCACCGTCTACGATGTCCTTAAGGAGTTTGAGATAGTACCTTCGCAATTGACTCCCAACGCTTGGAGAATCATATTCTTCCTTCAAAGGATGACGGATCATGCACGAGTAAGCAGGATATTTCATTGTTACGACGTAGTTGCTTATTACCTTCTAAAGTTAGACAAGGGGCGCTACCAATATCGCGTCCGCGCTGGTAGGGATGCTGTGGTTTTGGGTCTGCCTGCTTCCGAGAAGCGGTGGCAGCGTCGATATTTTTTCGCTAAGGGCCCTAGTTTGTTTGGTCATCGTGATATTTCGTGGTTGCCTCCGGGTTGGAGGTACGCTGGTAAGTTGCATTTTCTTGGTCTCGCCTACGTCGCAGTTGTATGAGTTTGTTGTTATATCTCCATTACCTTACCTTGTTCATGTTTGCATTTTCTCGTCGTGGTAATCGTTGCTAACTTAACGATCGTTCTGCCAGACCGCGACTCGCTGGTTGGTTCCTAGTTCCTGCAGAAGAGAGGTCTTGGGAGAGTTTCCTTATCCCCAGCGTGCCTACTGGTAAGGTCCTTGACGTTTTTCCCTTTACTTGTCGGGTTGGTCCGACGTTTCCTATTATGCTCTGTCGATCGGACGTGTTGTTTTTGCAGAACCGGAGATGTCGGCGAAGAGGCAGAAGAAGGCTTTTGTCATACATCCACTTCCTCCGCGCGGAGTGAGGTCGGCGCCGGGGTTGGATCTTCTTCCCCTCGACATTCGCCTGCTGCTACCGTTCTTCCCGATGCTCCTACTGCTACTGTTCCCTTGGTACTTACGTCTGCGGCGCTTTCGGCGGGTAGCACCGATGTAGTGCACTTTGAGATACCTTCGTCGTCGTCGATATTCGGGGACGACTCATATGTGCCCTAAGTGCTTGCCCGCACAGCGGGGAACGGGGACGACCCTCGTGTTTCTGAGATGGGAGCCGCCCGGGCGTTGGATTGGATCGAGGCTCGCGCATACCAGGTTGGCGTTTGTACTTCCGTTTTTCTTGCTACGATGCTATTTTTCTTTCCATTAACGAAGTGTCCGAATGACAGGTGGCTGCGTGTGCCAACCTCACCAAGGGTTTGATAGCCGAGAAGGATAAGCAACTTGCAGAGTGGGCGGAGAAATACGCGGCTCAACAGTCTCGCTATGATGCACTGGCCGAGAAGATGGCGGAGTTGGAGTTGAAACCCGGTAAATGTTCCACTGACTCCGAGGAGTATGCGCGGCGATCAGCAATGTTGGCACGGGGCCAGGTCTTTGATGAGTATAACAAAAGGGAGCACCTTACGTGGGACGTAGTTGGAGAACTCAAGCGTTGGGAAGTTCAAGAAGGAGGCGGGGATTACCGACGAAGAGGAGCCTAGTGACGCTGATTGAGTCTTGGCAGCGCAGGACTAGGCGGATGTCTTTGAGTTGCCTCATTTTGTCAGCCTAGAAGGCTTGGTGGGAAATCTTTATGCATTTGACTCCTTTAGTTTGTATTAATTCCGGTTTATAAGACATCTGTGTGTTTTGGTTGCCCGTGGGGCGTGTTAGACTTTTGGCGGAGTGAATCTCGCGTTGCTTGAACTGCTTTGGTAATGTTGACAATGATAATTCAGTAATTGCTCTTTATTTGCTAATTTGGTATTTTGCAAGTCTTGAGAACTTAGTACATAACATGCTTATATAAAATGTAAAAGGTGTTTGGTAAAGTAAACTGAAGAATGGCGTGCCGGTGTAGCCCAAGGGTGCCCAAATTACTATATCATGTCTTGTGCCCCGTTGTTTGGGGTTAAAGAGAGTGGTACGTCAGGATAACCCGAGTCGTTGGGACTGGCTTGTTTTTTCTTTGTTGCTTATCTTGTGCCTCGTTGAGTGGAGGGTAAGTAGAATCATTTCGTGTCATCTGTTCGTCTTGGCTTGGGCAGAGGTGTGCGAGTTAGGAGGGAGGAGGCATTGTCAAGGCAGAGATGTCGATTTGCCAGCTTGAGCCATCTCTGCGGAGGCATCGTCTGGGCAGAGGTGTCGATTTGCCAATGTGAGTTGTCTCTTGTCCCCCTAGCCTAAGTGTAGAGTTAGTTCACTCTGGACTTAGGTTGTTATTTTGGTCGGTGTCGTAGGATGTGAAAACGTGTCCTTTCTCCAGCTTGTCCAAGTCCGCCATTAGGTAGTTGATCCTGCATACAGAGATGTGGGGTGGTCGATGGCATTGCCATCGACCTTCCGATGCCCGAGTTTAGTAAAGTTCTGAGATGACAGTGAAGAACGGACGAAGGAGGTAATGGTATGTGTTACTCTCCCTCAGGTTAAGCGCTGACTAGGACTTGTCTGCAATTAAGGTGTTATTCTTGTTGACATCATAGGATGGGAGAAGGGTGTCCTCTTTCCAGCTTGTCTGTGTCTGGCACCGGATAGCTGGTCCTGCATGCCAAAAGGAGAGGCGGTCGATGGCTCCGACGCCCAAGTCATTAAGTTTTTGAGAGAACCGAGAAAATGCATAAAAGAGGTGAGATCATGTGTTACTCCTTTTCAGGCTAACAGCTGAGGTAGGCTCGTTCCAGCTTAGGTTGTTGTCTTGGTTGACGTCGTAGGACAGAAGGTGGTGTCTTGTTTCCAGCTTGTCAAAGTCTACCCAGTTGATAGCTAACCTGCATGCCAAAAGGAGAGATGGTCGATGGCATTGCCATCGACCCTCCGACGCCCAAGTCAGTAAAGATCTGAGGAGAAATGAAAGGATGGACAGAGGAGGTGAGGGCATGTGATACTTCCTGTTCCCCTGATAGAGGTTTGTCCTGCAGAGGCAAATGTGCATCCTTGCAGGGATGGACAGGAGCGGTCGAGGTGTCGATTTAACCTGTCAGAGGATTAGTAAAGAGCATAGTCGGTGGCAGAGCCACTGACTCTCCGATGCTTAAGTCATTACACAAGTTTATGAATGTAACAAGTAAAGTAACGAGATAGGATTTAGAAATGTTACAACTTTAGGTGAGTGGCGTTCCAACTGTTGTTAATGTTGAGCTCATCTTTGGCTTGGAGCTTGTATGCTCCCTGGCCAACCACTTTGGTGATTAGGTAAGGACCTTCCCAGTTGGGTGCTAGCTTGCCTGCTCCAGCCTCTCTGGTATTCTGAAAAACCTTGTGGAGCACCCAGGCACCTACTTTGAAGGCTCGAGCCCTAATGTTCCTGTTGTTGTGACGGGATACCTTTTGTTGGTATGTCGCGTTTCTGATTACCGCCATGTCTCGGAGTTCGTCGACAGTGTCGAGGTTATGGTTGAGTTGCTCCTAGCTTAACTCTTCGGTTGTCCATTGGCAGCGTACCGATAGTACCCCAGCTTCTGCTGGTAAGATCGCTTCAGAACCGTAGGCTAGGGAGAAAGGAGTCTCACCAATTGGCGTTCTAGCAGTAGTGTGATATGACCAGAGAACTCCTGGTAGCTCGTCTGCCCAATCCCCTTTAGCCTTTTTAAGCCTTTTCTTCATAGTTTTTATGATGGTCTTATTAGAAAATTCTGCTTGACCGTTGGACTGAGGGTAGCGTGGGGTAGAAAAGCTAAGCTTGATCCCCCACGCCTTACAGAAGACATGAAAATTAAAACTAATGAACTGCGAACCGTTGTCCGTAACGATCTCCTTGGGCACTCCGAACCTGCAAATGACATTTTTCCAAATAAAGTTTTTTACCTCGCGATCTCTGATCTGGTGGAATGGCTCAGCCTCGATCCACTTGGTGAAGTAATTTGTCACGGCTAGCATATAGACTTGCTACCCTGGAGCAGTGGGGAGCTTTCCTACGATGTCCATACCCCACTTCATGAATGGCCATGGTGAGAGTATGGACTTGAGTTTCTTTAGAGGCAAATGGGAGGAGTTGGCAAACCTCTGACAACTATCGCAACTTCTGACATGACTTATGCAATCCGCTCGTATGGTAGGCCAGTAGTAGCCAGCTCTGAGGACTCGACTGGTTAGACTACGACCCCCTGAGTGATTTCCATACTCCCCTTCATGAAGCTCAGCTAGCACGTATTTGGCTTCCTCTGGAGTGACACATTTGAGATAGGGTCCAGAGTAGGACCTTTTGAGTAACTGACCTTCCAACATAGTGAATCTAGCTGCCTTTGCCCTTAGTCTGCGTGCCTCATTCTTGTCTTCTGGTATTTGGTTTGTGGTCAGGTATCTTATTATGGGTGTCATCCAATTGCTGGTGGAGTCTACAGTAGTCACTTCGAGTGTGGACCTCTTCCACGTAGCTGGCCATTGGAGGACGACCAATGGGATTGACTGCTCTGACTTGGCCGGGATTGACGAGCCCAGATTGGCTAAGGCATCGGCGTGTCCGTTCTCCAGTCTAGGTACCTATTTTATGTCAGCTTCTTCGAAGTCAGCTAGTATGTGTTGGGTTTTACACCCTTCTACTAGTGTTTATAGCGGAAATAAGACATCTAATGTCTACACTAGTATTCCCAGGATCACATGCATAAGCCCATAATAATACCAAGTAAAACTCGAAAGATAAATACCTTATTCGCTAGTTTTCCCTCGAACCTTTCCAATTTCTTATGAGAAGACCAAGAGCTTCAAGCGTAGCTCCTCTACTTAGGACACGAGCAATAAACTTGATCTCCCACCTTGTTGTTTACCTAGCACACCAATGGTGTTTGGACTAGATAGATAGTTAATGGGAATTAGCTCACTTTCTCCTCTCTACTTGATGTGGTAGAGTAAGAAAGCTTAGAGAGAAATTCCACACCTTATTCTCTGCCCTAAGAGTGTTTATATAGAATCCTAATAAGAATCCACCTCCTTTTAGGTTTCCTACAACACCTTTTAGAATAAGATTTAAGGAAATTGTCGAAAATAGCAACTATTGATATATTCTGAATTCCCTAATGAGGAGGTTTCCAAACATCACGAAATTTTGCAGGCATACTACTGGATATGTCAGAAATCTCCCCTCATAATTTCAGCCCAATCCGATCCCTAGAAGTGCCCGAATCGGCTAAGGCCCAAAAACCCTATTTTTGGCCTTTTTGTACTATCTTTGCCTAATTTCTTTTTAGGCCTATGAGATATGTTTATGGGACATTCCCATTGTTATATCTCACTCCCACTAGTCATATCCTAGATCAATTTGACACTCTTATGTGTATCCCGTTGTAGGATCTGATCGAAGTTAGCCGCGAATTACTTCGTAATTCGACGATCGTAGTTGGTCTCTAGCTACAACTCTACGATCCCTAAATCAATCGGACTTGATGATCTTCCACATCAATTGTCCTATCTGACAAATTGTTTGCATTATCACCTTGGTCGAAGGACATCTCCTTCAACTCCTTCAGACTCCCACTTGGACTTAGAACAAGTACAATGCTCGATTCCCATGTCACTTAGTATCCCATCTGAGACGTCACGTCATTCAGACTTTCTTGATCTCGAGTACAACTGTCAAAACAAATTATTAACTTTTAATCCATCTGAGCACGGCCATGCATTTTCTGTTGTTGCTCGTCAAGTGGCCCGAGGACACTGCAGCCTAACATGGTTAGGAGGACATAATCCATTCTTGCGCTCCCACTCAACTTCATGTCTACCCTGTCCTTCCCAGTATCAGTTTTTATAACCTCCTTTTACGGCGCGACGTTTAACGGAACCAAAGTCAGACATTCCTTACATAAGATGAGCTGAGCACTCATGTTTTGAGGAATCTCTTCAATCTTGTCTTTATGAGAAGTTTGATGATGGGTCTAGAAGGTTACACCTAAAAGGTTTCCACCCGCAAGTATACGGGCGTCAAGTAATAACCGGGTAAGACCGGGATCGATCCACAAAGATAGGAAGGTAATCCGAATATTGAAAAAGTCTAGCCCACCGGTCTAGGTGTCACTGAACTCAGACTAAAATAAAAGATGATAATTTGGTTTTTGGATTGATTTATAAGAAATAACGAAAAGTAAACTAAACTATATACAGGAAAGATGAGAGAGATTCGGGAAAAAGGGTCGAGCAAGAATAAAATGAGGAGGATACTTCGATCCACAAAATCGATAGTGACTAGTACTAATAATCTATGAGAATGAAAAGTTAGTTAACTTCACCCATTTACTTGGATTGGTCAACGAACTCTTTATATTACTCGGATTCTAGAACATGAATGGTCTAAAATCTGGAAGATGTTATCATTAAAAGCAATAAAACTCATTTATCACATCAGAACATGCTTCACGAGTATCCGAATACAAAAGTTAGCTAGACATGGCGATAAAAATAAAAAACAGGAAGAAGATAAAGAAAGACAAGAGTTAAAGTGAGAATCTCCCTATTCCGATGAAGTGCGAGACTAAGATCGACGGGAAATATATGTGTTGAAGTGTTGTCGATCTCCCTGTAAAAGAATGCAGGAGTCCATTTAACAGAATACAATAGATGTCCTCTCAGCCGAACTTGACCTCCCCTTAACAACATAGTTGTCTTCTTCCTCTTAACCCTAAATCACAATGAAAGCTCAAAGCAAGCTTTCTCTCTAAATAAATTCAGTCCAAATCACAATTAAACACAAGGAGAATCCATATGGCCTACAACCTTTTGAGTATCTTCCTCGCCATATGCCAGGAAGTGATCCTTAGTCCTTCTCAGGTACTTTATAATATTCTTGGCGGCTCTTCAGTGCGCTTCGCCTGGATTTGATTGGTAACGGTTGCACATGCTCAAGGCATATGAGACATCTGGGCGAGTGCAGATCATGGCGTACATGATAGATCCTATTGCCGAAGCATAAGGTACTTTCATCATGTGTGCTAGCTCATCAGGACTCTTAGGACACTGCTCTTTGTTAAGCACTATGCCATGTGTCATGGGAAGAAATCCTCTTTTGGAGTTTGTCATCTTGAACCGTTGAAGAATCTTATCTATATAAGTTTCTTGACTGAGTCTGATCATCCTCCTTGATCTATCTCTATAGATCTTGATTCCTAATATGTATTCTGCCTCCCCTAGGTCCTTCATAGAGAAGCATTTCCGAAGCCAGGCTTTAACTGATTCCAACATCGGAATATCGTTTCTTATGATTAATATGTCGTCGACATAAAGGACTAAGAAAATTAGGTTGCTCCCACTAACCTTCTTGTAAACACAAGACTCTTCTGCATTCTTGAGAAATCCAAATTCTTTGATTTTCTCGTCGAATCGAAGATTCCAACTCCGGCTTGCTTGCTTGAGTCCATAAATGGATTTCTTAAGCTTGCAAACTTTTCCAGCATTTTTGGAATCAACAAAACCTTCGGGTTGTGTCATGTACACATCCTCTTCCAAGTGTCCGTTTAGAAAGGCGGTTTTGACATCCATTTGCCAAATCTCATAATCATAATGAGCTGCAATTGCTAGAATGATCCGAATGGATTTAAGCATTGCGACAGGTGAAAAGATTTCATCATAGTCTATACCATGAATCTGTTTGTATCCTTTTGCCACGAGTCTAGCTTTGAAAACGCTAACGTTTCCATCCTTGTCAGTTTTTACTTTGAAAACCCATTTGCATCCGATTGGTGTTGCTCCATCGGGCAAATCGATCAAGTCCCATACTTGATTTTCTGACAAGGAATCCATTTCCGATCTCATGGCCTTTAGCCATTTTTCGGAGTCGGGGCTCGTCATAGCTTGGTTGTAGGTACTCGGCTCATTATCTTCAAACAGTAGGATATCTGTTGTCTAAGATAATTCCTGGAGCCTTTGAGATCTACGAGGGGCCTGAGCAACTTTTGGAGTGTTCTTAACTATTTGAGATGTCTCCTACGAATTTAATTCGACTTGTGCGGGAGGTTCCACGAGTTTCTCTATCTCGAACCTCATTTTCCTCTTCCATACTTTGTGGATAGATAGGAGCCGCTAAACCTCTTGATATCTCTATATCCGTGTTTATTTGTTGCTCATATCGAATTTCATCGATATCTACATTTCTCCCACTTGTCTGCTTGGAAAGGAATTCCTTTTCAAGGAAGACACCATATCGAGCAACAAACACTTTTTTCTCAGATTCGTGGTAGAAGTAGTAACCCCTTGTCTCTTTTGGATAGCCCACAAAGATACATTTGTCTGATTTGGGTGCGAGTTTATCTCCTTGTAAACGTTTTACATAAACTTCGCATCCCCAGACTTTGAGAAAAGACAACTTTGTAACCTTTCCAAACCATAACTCATATGGCGTCTTTTCTACAGCTTTTGAGGGAGCTCGGTTAAGTGTGAAAGCAGCCGTGTCTAGAGCATACCCCCAGAACGTGTTCGGAAGATTTGCTAAACTCATCATAGATCGAACCATGTCTAACAAGGTGCGATTTCTCCTTTCGGAAACACCATTCATCTGAGGCGTTCCTGACGGAGTGAGTTGAGATATTATACCACAACTCCTAAGATGATCGTCAAATTCTTGACTCAAATATTCACCACCTCGATCGGATCGAATGGCTTTTATTTTTTTGCCAAGTTGATTCTCTACTTCGTTCTGAAATTGTTTGAACATATCAAACGATTCGGAGTTATGCCTCATCAACTATATGTAACCATAACGAGTGAAGTCATCCGTGAATGTGATGAAGTAGCCATAGTTACCTCTCGCCGGAGTACTCATTGGTCTGCATACATCCGTATGTATGAGTTCCAAAGGTTCTTTGGCTCGGTCTCCTTTTCCTTTAAAAGAAGACCTCGTCATTTTACCCATTAAACATGATTCGCATGTGTCATATGATTCTAAATTACACGAACCTAGAAGTCCATGCTTATTGAGCTTCTTCATGCGTGTCATGTTAATGTGACCCAAACGACAATGCCAAAGGTTACTTGGATTCGAATCATTTGATCGTAGCCTTTTGGTTTCTATGTTAAAGACTTCATTCTCAATATTCGTAATATAGAGACCGTTGTATAACTTAGCACTAGTATAAAAAAAATTCACCTTTATATAAAGAACAACGCTGGTTTTTTATTAATAGGTGGTATCCCTCTTTGTCTAACTCTGAGACAGAGATAATGTTTCTAGAAATAGAGGGTACATAGTAGCAATTATGAAGTTCTAAATCTAGACCAGTTTCTAAAGGTAGACTGAATGTTCCTAAAGCTTTCGCAGCAACCGTTGCTCTATTTGCTTCTCGTAGGACAAGCTCCCTTGTAGATAAATACTTGATTCCCTTAAGGCCCTGCACATCAGAAAGGATATGAGCACCACATCCGGTATCGAATACCCAGGATTGAGAATCAAATGTATTTGCTAAGTTAACTTCGATAACATAGATACCTTGGTCGGAACCGTGAGTTCCTTCCTTCTTCCCTTTGTTCTTCTAAATCAGTTGAAGTTCTCTCTTTGATTCAGACAATCCAATGCCACTCCGGATTGCCTTGGAAGTCTCGTACTTCCTTAACCATGATTTGTTTCGGGACATGTCCCTTAATCGACGGATGATTTGTTTCGGGCCAACATAAGGCAAGTTACTGAAACTGATTTCATCCGGATACTTTTGGCCTGCTTTTGTTCCTCAACCTTTGAGTTCGCAGTTGTCCTTAGAATAGGGGTATCCAGTACGCTTTATTTGTTTGTAGGCTTGAGAACAATCCTCAATCTTTTTTCCCAATCACGGAATTTATCCATGTTCAATTTGTCCTCATTCGATAATTTTTGCAAAAAGTCCTAAATTTTTGCCACATTATTCAAGATAAAATGTGTCCCTAGATGAATAATGCGATTCCGAGATCCCATCTCTCAAGGACTAAGCGGACTAGGGCCCTGCCCCTAATTCCCATTGATTTAGGTGAGTGAACACTTTCACTGATCATACCATATGATTCTCGGTTGATGAATTACATGTTTAGTGTAAAATTTATCCTTTTGCCTCGAGTATCCAAGATTCACTTGCTGATCTCGTTGAGTAGAACCATTTAGACATGTAGGCCTCTTCTATAGGCCTACCATTTAGACATGTAGGCCTCTTCTATAGGCCGACCCACCTTCCTCGAACAAAGGCGCAAGGAGTGTCTTAATTTGGATAGGCACTATACTCAAAATTACTTTTAGGGACTTTTACGCTAGTCTGGCATTTGTTTTAGTGAACTAATTAGCCTAACTAACATCCACGACATAAAGCGTAAAAAGTAAGTAAATGCGCGCGAGAAAATAAATGAAGCACATATGGATCCTAGTATGGCCCCTAACCTAGAAGATCTAATCTCCTTCGGTTTGCTTCTTGTTTCACCTCTTAGTTCGTCTAGATCTCCATCTTTGAACCTCCATTGATTTCTCCCACTCTCCTTTGGATTTCCTCCTTGAGTTTCTTCAATGGACTGATAAACCCTAAACTCTAATTACAAGACTCAAACGATTCGCAGATCGTGTAAACTTGAAATTAAAATTATTACAAATTATGCACCCATCCGAGCTTAAAACAAGAATAAGAAATAAATTTTATGGCCATACCTGTTTCAGCATTCACATCTCATGCAATCATATAATATATTTTAAGGCTAACAATTATATATGCATGTATATCCGGGAGATACTCTTGTCGACATCCATATGTCATGACGGACCTTAAGTCTACATCAAAGGATTAGACTAATGGTGCGTCTTGGTTTGATTTCAAAATCCGATTTTAAAGAGAAATTCCGTTTGGGCCTTGAATGACCCGGGTTAATTTCGGAAATATTTGGATTGAAATCGGGAGAAAATTTGGATAAAACTCCCACTCGAATGATGGTCCCTTTTCGTTATCCGAAAAGCCTTGGAAAGCCTGGGACAAATCCTATAGACAAGTCCCGGCCCAAGCCCAAAAAGGGCTCGGACAAGGTCCGGACATGGCACGGCCCATAAGGCCGGCATGTCTGGGCCGAGGCCTTTAGGCCTGATCTCGTCCTGGCCAGAGCCAGGACGCTAGTCCATGCACCAGAAGCGTCCTAAACGCATCTGGTGCTGGACCGAACCAGCACTAGGTGTCTCAAACCTAGTCCGAGACACCTAGGTCCTCCTAGACACGTCCCCAAGACGCGTCTGGTCGCGTCTGATGGACACGTCCACCCAGTAGTTGGGCGCGTCTCCAGACGCGTACACCAGCAGTCTGGGACGCGTCTTCCAGGCTGCTGGTCCGGCCAGGAAGCTTCTTGGCCGGAACTATTGAGTTTCAAAAAACTCAATAGTTTCCAATATTTCTTTTATTTTTTTTTGTGTTGCAATTCTAAATTGCTATTTCCAAAATTTGAAACACTTCTAAAATATCTCAAATACTTTTTAGAACAATTCTAAAATTTCCAAATTTTGTTTTTCACAAGTTTCCAAAAACTTAAAACAACTCTTTTAATCAAACCAATTTTGGATCAAAATTTTAGGTCTTGAAACTCTTTTCAAGAACAAATTTTGAAATCTTTTGACAAATACTTGAATCTTATTCAAAATTAATCAAAATTTTGTGTTCAAAACACTTTTAAATACAATAATCTATCCAGAAAAGCATGGAATTGGTCCAAAACTTAAATAAGATAGGCTAATTGCAAGAGGCTCTGACGCCACTGTTAGGATTTACACCCTTATACTAATGTCAATGGCGGAAATAAGACATCCAATGTCTATATTAGTATTCCCAGGATCACATGCATAAGCCTATAATAATATTAAGCAAAACTAGAAAGATAAATACCTTATTCGCTAGTTTTCCCTCGAACCTTTCCAATTGCTTATGAGAAGACCAAGAGCTTCAAGCGTAGCTCCTCTACTTAGGACACGAGCAATAAACTTGATATCCCACCTTGTTGTTTAGCTAGCACACCAATGGTGGTTGGAAGAAGAACTCCGTTCTTCTTCACTAGATAGATAGTTAATGAGAATTAGCTCACTTTCTCCTCTCTACTTGATGTGGTAGAGTAAGAAATCTTAGAGAGAAATTCTACACCTTATTCTCTGCCCTAAGAGTGTTTATATAGAACCCTAATAAGAATCCACCTCCTTTTAGGTTTCCTAAAACACCCTTTAGAATAAGATTTAAGGAAATTGTCGAAAATAGCAACTATTGATATATTCTGAATTCCCTAATGAAGAGGTTTCCAAACATCACGAAATTTTGCATGCATACTACTGGATATGTCAGAAATCTTCCCTCAGAATTTCAGCCCAATCCGAACCCTAGAAGTGCCTGAATCGGCTAAGGCCCAAAAACCCTATTTTTGGCCTTTTTGTACTATGTTTGCCTAATTCCTTTTTAGGCCTATGAGATATGTTTATGGGACATTCCCATGGTTATATCTCACTCCCACTAGTCATATCCTAGATCAATTTGACACTCTTATGTGTAACCCGTTGTAGGATCTGATCGAAGTTAGCCGCGAATTACTTCGTAATTCGCCGATCATAGTTGGTCTTTAGCTACAACTCTACGATACCTAAATCAATCGGACTTGATGATCTTCCACATCAATTGTCCTATCCGACAGATTGTTCTCATTGTCACCTTGGTCGAAGGACATCTCCTTCAACTCCTTCAAAAATTTCAAGGTCCCCACGGTAAAAAGAGCTAAAATCTTGGGTGCTCTCTGTAAAAGAAACCAAAATGTGGGGTGCCCCAAATCATAAGGCTTAAATCGAAATCGCCCAAAATTGATTTGCTCCAAACGGAGAGAGTTCGACGGAGAGATATTTCGATAGGAAGATTTAGAGAGACGGTTCGAGGGAGAGATTTTGACAGGAAGAGCGAAATTTTGACATGAAGATTTAGAGAGAGAGAGAGATTTCTAGAGAGAGGGTTCCAGTGAGGTTCAGGGTTTGTTCCAGCGGCTTCGTTCAAGGTGAGAATCATCATCGTCTTCGTTGGTTACTGAGTAAGGTTTTTAATGAGCATCATTATCATCTTTATTTAGGTATCACATTTCCAATTTCAACATCTTCTTCTTTATCTTCATCTTCTGATATTATCTCAAGTACATCATATTCATTGCTATCTGATTCCGCTTCTGCATACAACAAGAATTACCAATATAAAAAAAAAACATAGGAAGAACCTATAGAAATAAACAAATACAAATAATAAATATCACAATAAAAAAAGTGAAAATGAGCAACATAGAAGCTACCAGTTCTTGCTTCATCGTCGGAATTTGAAGACATTAATTCGAGAAGAAATTAGAGAGGAAAGAAAGTGTCTAGAAGAACCTTCGCTCGATTAATACAGTTCATTTAATAAAAGAGCCGCACCAGGTGACTCTTTGATTATCTTACAAAGTTTCTACAGAGATAATTAAGATTACAATAAGGAAGTAGTTTAAAATTAATAATTTTAATACTAAAAATCATCTAAAACCTTTTATGATAAAGAATTAATAACTTACATAAATAACTAAGGAGCAAAAAAGAGAAATATAAAAAAAAAATTAAAGATTGAGAGGGAAAAAAAACCTGTTGTTGCCTTGGTATACCAAATTAATTTGGATTTTGGGTAACTTGGGGGTTGTAGGGTTTGTAACGTGGGGAAGAAGAAGTCAGCTTCCCATTTTAATTTGATCTAGGCGTTCATTATTTTGACTTCCAAGATGTTGTTATAATTTGTCAGGGTCAATAAAAGATTTGTGTAAGAGTACAAGAGCCTGTCTGTGATGAAGAGGGAATTTGAGAGATTTTCTGTCTGCATTTACTCGGGAATACGAGATTGCTTTCCTAAAGTGGTTGCCACGTCAGCGGAGGGCTTGGGAAGGGAAGCTAATGGAGAGATAAATAGACTTACCAACGTCAACATTTGGTATGATTGTTAGATCCTAAATCACCCGCCACCCCAGAAACGTCAATATCAACCAAGTGGCCCAACTCATTAGTCATAATACGTGGAATGTTAACCTTATAAATCAGACTTTTAATGCTGGTATTGCTAATGCTATTCTGAGTTTTAATTTGCAGGAACAGAAAGAAGATTTAGTCAAATGGCCTTTAACAAAATCAGGTAAATATTCCATTAGTTCAATGTACTATAATCTTCGTACTGCAGGAAACCCAACTATTACAGACAAGGTGAATTGGAACTTCATCTGACATATAAATACAACTCCACGAATTAAACTATTCCTATGGAAATGCTGCACTAATAGACTACCAGTCAAAGATAAAATAGGTAAATTCATTGGTAACAACTACAACTGCCCCTACTGTGATGATATAGAAAACTTAAATCATGCATTACTTCGATGTCTATATGCTAGAATCATGTGGTTTTACTTCAATATCTGTACTGATACTATTACTAATGTCAAAGTTTGCATCCTTTCGTGGAAAGAACAAGATGAGGATTCTACGAATTTAAATGTTTCTCAAACCAATCTCAACCCCCGATGAACGTTATCATCCGAATCAAAGCCACACCGACAAAAACTATGAATTAGTGAATATAACGACCAAAAAGAAAAAGGAACAAACAAAGTGAACCCCCCTAGTAGCACCGTTTCTTAAGATTAATGTTGACGCTTCCTTCACTATTCTAACAGAAACTGCAGGAATTTGATGTATTATTCATGATGACCAGTCAAAGTTCATTAAAGCACTATCAGATACAGTAAGAAGTCAGAACACAGAAGAGTGTGAAAGCTTAGCTATTCATAAGGTGATGTTATGGGCAAGAGAGCTTAACATCCAACATTTACATATTGAAAGCAACATCATGAACGTGATTAATCATATCTAGAATCCTAGCAATCCCGTGCAACGACAAACTATGAAGCAAATAGAAGACATTCTAAAACTCAAAGACTCCTTTGCCAACACTATATTCTCTTACATGCCCAGGAACAATAATAAAAAGACAGACGCATTGGCCAAACGGAGTAGGAAGCACACTCAAAGACGAATCTGGCATGATGTTAATGTTTTGCCCAACGATGTTTAGCTCATTATTTTCTCCTTCAACAAAAAAAAAAAGAGAAATTAGGTGAAAATCTATATTATATACTACTTTCATTTCCAGGGGATGTGTCTATATATATGTGAAAATGATAAATGATAATCATGACACTCATAATTGGTATGAAATCAGTGTTTAAGTTCATTGTCAATATTGATAAGGTTATCAGACATAGCCGAAAGAGTAAGTCATAATTGTCAAATCTTAGTTAACATTTGGTACCCCAATAATGTTGTTATAAACTCCAAAAGGGCGGGAGTCCCAAGTTCGATGTCAGAGGAGGTGCATTCTATGATTTATTTTTCTTTTGAGAAGTTTTTGTTTTTTTAGAAGCATTCTATGGTTTATTGAACTTGAATTATTAAGGTATAAATAATGTAGCTGGACTTTAGGCCATAGTTTAATTGGACTTTAGGCCCATTCTTATACGAATTTAAATTAGGCGGTTATCGTGCTTATCACATACTTGAACATCTTTGGTGTATCAATATCATTGTCACGACTATCATAGGCGTAGTCAATTTCCAAAAAAAAAAAATTCAAGTTTATAATACAAGGTATTTATGTTTGAAAATTTTATTCATAGGTTAATTTTATTTTGACTCCCTAAAGAAGTGTATGGGCAAATATCCGCCCCACGAGGTGCCCGCAGAATTTAAGAACAACCGCTTCGTAAGGATAAAATCCGCGAAGCTCGATAAGGAGGCCCGGTAACGGTCCAAGTCGCTAGTATAATCACCAGATCCATACCCGCTTAACACTAAGCGTATCTGACACGTGTAACACAATAGCCACCTGCCAGTACTAGGCTATCTTACGGCCAGAAGATTATCGCGCTTTCGTAATCTCTACTTAAAGACGGACGTTACCGGCCAGTAGCTTATCGCTCACGCGGTAACATCCTGACCGTCCCCTAAGAGATTCGAATACTCATCTGACGGTCGATACGTCAGATCCCCTATCTCTTAACGTACTTCCATGAGTAATGTCACAGAATAATTACGTTGGTTACGAGCTGGCCGTCATCAAGACGACCCTCCTCTACCACTATAAATACAAGAGGCTATAACTAGACCAAGGCATCCAATATTCGACGACAATACTCGAGTAATCCATCTTCACTACCATTCCCTTCGATAAGCCTCTCAAAGAGCTCTTCACTTTTCCAAAGTCTCTGACTCATCGTCTTAGAAGTTGGGAGATAAGAGCTTGGTAGTCCCGAATTGAACAGTAATTGGCTAGTCGTATCGACACCATTACCACCACCACCTTATCGCATAAGAAAGCTCTCAGGTCTCATATTCCTCTCATCCAGCAGTAACTAGCTGGCCGTAACACCATTTCGCAGTAACTAGCTGGCCGTATCACCATCCTAATACGGCTACCCCCTCACCGCATCACTCACCTAACGATAAGACGCTAGGCGTATCGTCATCATCCATCCAACGATTCTCACCGTCTGATCCACTTACGACCAGCACCTTATTGTTGATCCCTTTACGACTAGCACCTTATCGCAACTTCACTTACGACTAGCAAGTTAACGACAATATATTATCACCATCACCCTCTTAATTACAGTAAGTATATCATTACCGTGGGGATCTGTTCCGAAAACTCCACGAGCCGCGACACCTAAGCACTCCGACGACGGTTACCTCCCTATCGCCCACTTTCACTTTATTTATATTTGATCGAGTATCTGACTTGACCGTCGGAGCCCCCTTAGTGTAGGGATTTATACCCTTCTACTAGTGTTTATAGCGGAAATATGACATCTAATGTCTACACTAGTATTCCCAGGATCACATGCAAAACTAGTAATTAATCTAATGGAGATAGTAGATTACCTTAATCGCCTTTCCCTCGAACTAGTTGAATTGATTGAAGAAGACCAAGAGCTTCAAGTGTAGCTCCTCTACTTGGGACACGAGCAATCAATTTGATCTCCCACCTTGTTGTATAGCTAGCACACCAATGGTGGTTGGAAGAAGAACTCCTTTCTTCTTGACTAGATAGATAGTAATGGGAATTAGCTCACTTTCTCCTCTCTACTTGATGTGGTAGAGTAAGAAAGCTTAGAGAGAAATTCCACACCTTATTCTCTGCCCTAAGAGTGTTTATATAGAACCCTAATAAGAATCCACCTCCTTTTAGGTTTCCTAAAACACCCTTTAGAATAAGATTTAGGGAAATAGTCGAAAATAGCAACTATTGGTATTTTCTCAATTCCCTAAGGAGGAGGTTCCCAAACACCACGAAAATTGGCAGATATAATGTTTATTATATCAGAAACTAACCCTCCAAAATTCAGCCCAATCCGAGTCCTAGAAGTACCCGAACCGGTCTAGGCCCAAAAACCCTGTTTTTGGCCTTTTTGTACTATCTTTGCCTAATTCCTTTTTAGGCCTATGAGATATGTTTATGGGACACTCCCATGATTATATCTCACTCCCACTAGTCATATCCTAGATCAATTTGTCACTCTTATGTGTAACCCGTTGTAGGATCCGATCGAAGTTAGCCGCGAATTACTTCGTAATTCGACGATCGTAGTTGGTCTCTAGCTACAACTCTACGATCCCTAAATCAATCGGACTTGATGATCTTCCACATCAATTGTCCTATCCGACAAATTGTTCGCATTGTCACCTTGGTCGAAGGACATCTCCTTCAACTCCTTCAGACTCCCACTTGGACTTAGAACAAGTGCAATGCCTCGATTCCCGTGTCAATTTAGTATCCCATCTGATACGTCACGTCATTCAGACTTTCTTGATATCCGAGTACAACTGTAAAAGACAAACGATTAACTTTAATCCGTTTGAGCGCGGCCACTCATTTTCAGTTGCTACTCATCAAGTGGCCTTGAGACACTTTGTACCTAATGTGATTAGGGTGACACAATCCATTCTTGCGCTCCCACTTAACTTCATGTCTATCTTGTCCTTCCCAGTATCCGTCTTTATAACCTCCTTTTACGGCGCGGCGTTTAACGGAACCAAAGTCGGGCATTCCTTACATAAGATGAGTGGAGCACTCATGTTTTGAGGAATCTCTCCAATTGTCTTTATGAGAAGTATTGACGTTCATCACGAATGATGTACTTCTCATTTGAGGGTTATCCAGTGTATAAACCTTTTACACACCCACGTAGTCGAATAGAATATACTATTCATATAGCCCATGAAACTGCGCTATCCCATCGACTCCCGTGCTAGTCTTCGTGAGTCATTGTTGTCCATGCAATGACCTAGACCCGGGATTTTTGATAATAATTATTCCAAGTTCACTTAATAGGGTTTCATTCATCAGATCACGTATCTGACAAACCTATTCGGAACGTTTTATTATCGATGGACTGTCGTTTAAACACTAAACCAAGTTCAGACGACTGGTGAAATAATTCTTATTATTTCTGATAACGAGAGTTGTAAATCTGAGCCTCTTCCGTAAAACTCCTTTTACCCACTCAGTTTTACTTGTCGAGGTTTAAAATTATACCTCATGCCTTAGACTGTTTATGAATCTCATACTATGTCTAAGGTGACAGTTTAGTTTGACTACCGTGGTAGTCGGTTTTAAACTTTGCTTATTATCAATTAATTTGAAGATTACTATCTTCAACCTTGATAATATCTAGTAATCTTTACTAGAGTTAAGGCCTTTAATTCTTTGTGTAGTATTTGCAACAGTTCCCGGCTTAAAACACTTTTAGCCTACTTTCCTTCCATGGCTGGAAGTTTGCTACGATGACATGTTCAACTTTGTACTACTTCATCCTTTAGCCTTCTAGGATGTACTAAGTAGTGTTTCGGTTTTCCAATCCGAATTCGGATGTTTAAATGCTAATCATGTCCAACATGATTGACTTTATGTTTTCGAACATAAATGTCTCTCTCATGCGTGCTAGCTCATCGGTGTCTTTTAGACTCCGAGTTTTGCAACGCCCTCTGTCATGAGTTTTTGGGTCGAAATTCTTTTAGACTTTCCGAGTCTTAGATTTTCTGTTTCGGATCTCAAGCATCTCAGCGTACTGAGTCTCTCTAATCCTATCATCCTTTTGATCTATGCTTATAGATCTTCAGATGCCCAAAATGGCATTTTATCCTTTTGTGTGTGGTCCTTTATTGAGTCAGTTCGTTACTGTTATACAACACCTTATGTCGTACTCAATCTTTTGTATGTACTCTGCATACGGACCCGGAAGGTTTGTTTACTCCCACTTACCTTCTTGAAACTCGTGATTCAAGATTTTCTTCATTCTCCAGGTATCAAATTTCTCTGATTGCCTTTTGAATCGAAGATTCTAACTCTTGCGTGCTTTTAATCCGTCGATAGATTTCTGAAGCATGCTTGTGGACATAACTTGATTGGAAGAATCTTTATTCTTCTTGTCTCGTTTCGGGAAACACGAATGTTTCCATCCTTCTCAGTTTTCTATTTTGGAAAACCAATTTAGGTCTTTTGTTGACTTAAATTATCAAGCTTCATGTCTTGACGAGATATGGATTCCACGATGACTTTGGCTTCTAGCCAAAATCTAGAGTCAGTTTCCGTTTCTGCGCAGGTCTTTTATCTCTTCAGAAATAACCTTTATTTTCTGTGTCTTTGAGATTTGACCTTTTAGGGCTTTTGAACAACAATTTGGAATTTTCTCAACTACTTTGAGATATTCCTTTAGAGACACTTTCACTTGTTTTGAGAGTTCTCCGGCGAATGACATTCGCTTTTGTGCGGTGGGTTTATAAGATCATATCTTTAACCTTTCCTTTTCCAAGGAGTCGCAGTTTGTTGCTCTTGGTCGAATTTAATCGACTTGTACAAGTTTCATGATTGTTCTTCATGACCCTCCATGATTTTTCTCATGATCGAATTAAATCGACTTGTACTTTTCTCCCACTTATTCTTTTAATAATTAGTGTTTTCTCCCAGACTACTAGGTGTGCTAATTATTAGAAGAATACTATCATGAGCAACAAACACTTTGTTCTCTTGATTAGTTATGGAAGAAGCCCAAATTTCTTTTAAAAGAAATTGCGTCAGATATTAGCTAGTTTTGTAATGCTTTTACAAGCTTAGCTGTTAGACGGAATTTTGGTAGTTTTGTGAGAAGCTATGTCTAGACTAAATGGATTTTGGAGGATAGAGTTTGATTCGTGTTCTTCATCTTAATCCTTTTGGACACTCCAAATATGGATAGGTTGGAAGTACGTTTGAAGATCAATCTCTGTTTTTGACTCAAGGCTTTCTTTCTTGTCAGTTTGATTCATGTTTTGGTTATAGTGGACTTGTTGTCCTCATCCCTTTCGATTGGGATGAACCTATCTTATAGGTTTTTGACCAAGTTTAGAATCTTTTGGTATAGTTTGTTAAACTTAGCACTTATTAACATCTCAATTTAGAAATAAAATTCTTTATTGATTCTCCATAATACTTAGTACAGAGATGATGTTAAAAAACTAGAAAAACGATTAATCTAGAATAGTGCCTAAAGTAGACTTCGATCCCTTTCAGCATCCTTAGCAGTCGAGGCTTCTGCTCCCTCTTGGATCTTGTCTTCCTTAGCCAAATACTCAGTTCCCAGCTGCGCCTGTACATTCACAATGAAAGGGCAGTTTTAGGTATTACATACCATAATTTGGGAATTTTACAGTATTTGATAAGTTAACTGTTTATACCTGAATTGGAAGCTACTGTTCCATTCTTTTTGTCCTCCAAGAACTTAGGGCAGTTTCTTTTCCAGTGGCCCTTGCCATCACAGTTGAAACATTTGGTGTCAGGAGGAGGACCTTTGTCTTTAGGTTTGGCAATTCGTTTGCTTTGACCTTTTGACGCGGTTTTCTTCTTCTGTTTTCCACCATTCTTGAACCCTTTGTCCTTTTGTACCATAAGAACGTCTTTCTTAGTCTCCACTATAGCGACGTCCTTTTCGGCTGTTAGAAGCATAGAATGAAGTTCCTCCAACGTTTTATCCCATCCATTCATGTTGTAGTTCATCTTAAACTGATTAAAACCACTATGGAGGGAGTGAAGGACAGTGTCGGTAGCCGTTTGTTGGCTATAAGGGAAACCTAGTTTAGCCAGCTTGCCTATGAGCCTGATCATTTGGCGAACATGAGGCCCAACTGGTTTTCCCTTTTCAAGGCGCATGTCCATAATTGCTTTAGAGGTTTCAAACCTCTCCAATCTCGACTGTTTCTGGAACATTTCTCAAAGTTGTCGCATCATGGAGTAAGCATCCATGTCTATGAACTGCTCTTGCAGAGTCGGTTCCATGGTTGCTAGCATTAAGCAAGTTACGGGCTCTGCCTTTTTCCGCACACTCCTTTCTTCATCTATCTCTTCTTTAGTCGAATTATCATCCAATACTGGAATTGGAGTTTCTAGTACATGTTGCTTTCCTTCCATCTTGAGAACTATTCCTAGGTTCCTTTCCCAGTCAAGGAAGTTGTGCTCATACAGCTTCTCCTTGTCGAGAAGTGAGCGGAAGTTGAAAATATCTTTTGTCATCTTTGAACTACATAAAAGAAATGGCAAAGTTTTAAAACTCGTTATCGTTTTTGAAAAACATTAGTTTTCCCACATTATTCAATAAAAATCGTCCCCGATTGAATAAGTGATTCCAAGACCCCAGTTCTTCGAAGTAAAGCGGACGAAGGCCCTACACTTTGACTCCGTCGTTCCGGGTGAGTGAACTACTTCACTGATCATACCTTATGACTCTTGGTTGATAGATTTCATTAATGAATGACTAATCTATCCTTTTGCCTTGAGTATCCAAGACTCTCTTGCTGATCTCGTTGAGTAGAACCATTTAGACGTGTAGGCCTCTTCTATAGGCCTACCCGCATTGTCCCAAGGTAGAGGAGGTACTCTGCGAAGGCCGACCCACCTTCCTCGAACAAGGGCGCAACGAGTGTCTTAATCTGGATAGGCGATTACTCAAGATTACTTTTGGGGACTTTTACGCTAGTCTGGCGTTTGTTATAGTGAACTATTTAGCCTAACTAACATCCACGACATAAAGCGTAAATAAGTAAGTAAATGCGCGCGAGAAAGTAAATCAAGCAGACATGGATCCTAGTATGGCCCCTAACCTAGAAGATCTAATCTCCCTTGGTTTTCTTCTTGTTTCGCCTTTTGGTTCGTCTTAGATCGCCATCTTTGAACCTCCATTGATTTCTCCCACTCGCCTTTGGATTTCATCCTCGAGTTTCTTCAATGGACTCATAGACCCTAAACTCTAATTACAAGACTCTAACGATTCGCAGATCGTATAAACTTGAAATTAAAATTAATTACAAAGCATGCACCCATCCGTGCTTAAAACAAGAATAAGGAAATAAATCTATGGCCATACTAGTTTCCCGCATTCACATCACATGCAATCATATAATATATCAGGGCTAAGAATTATATATGCATGATTATCTTGGGAGATACTTTTGTTGACATCACATGTCACATTGCGGACCTTAAGTCTAAATTCGAAGAATTCAACTAATGGTGCTTTCCGGTTTTATGTTTTATGATTAAAATCATCTTTTAGAAAAACTCCGTTTTGGGCTCGAGAAAGCCCGGGTCAATTTCGGAAAAAAATATTGGTTCGATTCTTAATGATTTCATAAATCAATTTAAAGAGAAATCCGTTTTGGGCTCTTGGATGGCCCGGATTGATTTTGGAATTATTTGGTTGGAATCGGAAAATAATTTTTGGCAAAAACTCCCACTCGAATGATGGTCCCTTTTCGTGGTCCGAAAAGCCTCGAAAAAGCCCGGGACAAGTCCTAGACAAGTCCCGGCCCAAGCCCAAAAAGGGCTCGGACAAGGTCCGGACATAGCACGGCCCATAGGGCCGGCATGTCCTGGCCGAGGCCTATCAAGGCCTGGTCTCGTCCTGGCCGGAGCCAGGACGCTAGTCCATGTACCAGACGCGTTCTAGACGTGTCTGGTACTGGACCGGACCAGCACTAGGTGTCTCGGACTAGTCCGAGACACCCAGAACCTCCCAGACGCGTCTGGTCGAGTGCTCTGGACGCGTCCTAGACGCGTCCAGGAAGCTCCTTCGCAGCTGCTGGTCGCGTCTTCAAGACGCGTCCTCAGTAGCTGCTCTGGACGCGTCTTCAAGACGCGTCCAGAAGCTTCTGTCGCAGCTGCTGGTCGCGTCTTCAAGACACGTCTCAGCAGCTGCTCTAGACGCGTCCAGAGGACGCATCCAGGAGCTTCTGGTCCGGCCAGGAGGCTTCCTGGCCGGACACTAGGGTTTTTCAAAACCCTAGTTTCCAAAAAGAAATTTTTTTTTTTTCTTATGCAACTTTAAGTTGCTATTTTCCAATTTTAAAACTTTTCTTAAATTTTTGAAATTCCTTTAAGAACACTTCTAAAATTTTTCAAAACTTTTAGAAACTTTTTAAATTTTTCCAAATTTGTTTTGAGAGTTTCCCAAACTCAAAACTACTCTTTTTAGAACACTTCTAAAATTCCAAATCTTTGTTTTTCAAAAGTTTCCAAAATTTAAAAACAACTCTTAATCAAACCAATTTTGGATCAAAATCTAGGTTTTTGAAATTTTTCAAAGAACAATTTTGAAATCAATTTTGAAAAATCTTTGAATCCAATTCATAATTAATCAAATTTTATGTTTAAAACCTTTTTAAATATAACTATCAACATAATCAAGCATGGATTAGTTTGAAATTCAATGAAATTGAGTCTTTTAAAACACTTTTAATCATCAATTTGATTCTCAATTTGAAAATTTATTGAATCCCATCATATTATGAGTTTAAAATACTTTTAAAAACATCTTTTAAAATACTTTTATAAACTCAATTTTCAAACTATTAAGCATATTAATTAGTTCGATTCTTAACAAAAACTAGTTAATGGCAAGAGGCTCTGATACCACTGTAGGGATTTATACCCTTCTACTAGTGTTTATAGCGGAAATATGACATCTAATGTCTACACTAGTATTCCCAGGATCACATGCAAAACTAGTAATTAATCTAATGGAGATAGTAGATTACCTTAATCGCCTTTCCCTCGAACTAGTTGAATTGATTGAAGAAGACCAAGAGCTTCAAGTGTAGCTCCTCTACTTGGGACACGAGCAATCAATTTGATCTCCCACCTTGTTGTATAGCTAGCACACCAATGGTGGTTGGAAGAAGAACTCCTTTCTTCTTGACTAGATAGATAGTAATGGGAATTAGCTCACTTTCTCCTCTCTACTTGATGTGGTAGAGTAAGAAAGCTTAGAGAGAAATTCCACACCTTATTCTCTGCCCTAAGAGTGTTTATATAGAACCCTAATAAGAATCCACCTCCTTTTAGGTTTCCTAAAACACCCTTTAGAATAAGATTTAGGGAAATAGTCGAAAATAGCAACTATTGGTATTTTCTCAATTCCCTAAGGAGGAGGTGCCCAAACACCACGAAAATTGGCAGATATAATGTTTATTATATCAGAAACTAACCCTCCAAAATTCAGCCCAATCCGAGTCCTAGAAGTACCCGAACCGGTCTAGGCCCAAAAACCCTGTTTTTGGCCTTTTTGTACTATCTTTGCCTAATTCCTTTTTAGGCCTATGAGATATGTTTATGGGACACTCCCATGATTATATCTCACTCCCACTAGTCATATCCTAGATCAATTTGTCACTCTTATGTGTAACCCGTTGTAGGATCCGATCGAAGTTAGCCGCGAATTACTTCGTAATTCGACGATCGTAGTTGGTCTCTAGCTACAACTCTACGATCCCTAAATCAATCGGACTTGATGATCTTCCACATCAATTGTCCTATCCGACAAATTGTTCGCATTGTCACCTTGGTCGAAGGACATCTCCTTCAACTCCTTCACTTAGGCCGGCACCATCCCGGTGTCCCAGAGGCTTCACGATCTCTTCTCTCTTTTTGTGTGCAGGTTCTTTTCGACACGTAGCCGGTCCCCGAAGCATCCGACCCGACCCGAGAAGACTTTTGACCGTCGACCCGCTGACTGTCAGACTTTCCGACCCGTAGACATTTTACCGTCTACAAGAAGACCGACTCACTAAAATGTTCCCTAAAGATGACCAGGTTCCAAATGAAGTTTTTTTGTGTTATTTCATCAAAAAAATTTTGATAGTTGCCTTTTTTTACCCTTCTTTTGGAAATTAATCTCCTCCCTATCTTTTATCTCTTTCATCTCGTCGGAAAAGAGTAGCTGGGAGAAGGCCCACCATCAGAGGGGAGTATAAAAAGAGAGTAAGAAACAGAGGTGCAACGGCTTAAATAGACATACCCACCATCAGAAGCGCATATTAGGGGCCCTCCAACGGGCCTCATCAGATACCTTTCCACTTTGAATAAGACTTCTTCAAAGTAAGAGCGTCGTCTGTCGTTGATATGCTAGAAACGAACTTCAGAGTCGCTTGACGGGGCCATGTTGAAAGAGATGAATCAGCTAAGTCATTGAAAATAAGAATCAAAACATCTTCAAAAGTTCCAACAATATAAGTTTTAGGCGACGGGGTGAGAGATGAAGGTATGCCTAGATACAGAATATCAAGGTAAGGGAGTTTCGTCCTGAGGAGATAGGTTGAAAAAGGAAAGATGATAGAGAAACCATTAGGTAGGCCGAAATGAGAATGAAGGGATTTATCACCATGGAGGATTAGTTACACTCGAGGATTATTTGTCAATAAATTAATTTATCTCGGGAAATACATTCAGTGACTAATCGTTACAAACTCATAAGAAGAAATCCCCATAAATAGGGCCAAAGGAAGGTCGAAAGACGAATCAAATAATCCAGAATATGGAGATATTTCTTCGTTTCATCATCTAGGAAGCAGCCCTAACAACGACTCACAGAGGTCACCCTACTTAAAGCTTCGAAAGAGTAAAGCTTCGAAAGAGCAAAGCTTCGAAAGAAAAATAGTGATGACAACTCAACCAACATTTCATGATCCGAATCATTTACTAAAAAAGTAAATATAAAAATAGCGCAAAAAGGAAAAAATAAACAACGTTCTTTCTTAAAAAAATCAACAACTCAAATACAGTCAAAATTTCAACCAGAAGAACAACCTCAAATTCCATGTCCGTATCCTTTTCTGAAGAAATTGTATAATAAAGGAGAGCCCATCCAACTATCCCCTTAACCACAGAAGAAATGACGAAAGGAAAAGAGGAGGCGTCGCCGATCCTCTAAGGGAACAAACAACAAAAACTCTAGATTCTAACGCGAAAGGAGGTGGGAAAGGAAAGACCTTAACCATGACATTTGCAGCAAGAGTAGTATAATCAACTCCATGTCCACCGTTGACGACGACCTCAAGGTGAGCACTGAGGTTTAGCATAGTTTGCCTGAGTAGCCCCCACCTCAGCATAGTTTTCTTGAGTAGAAGTCGGGGACCATTAATGGTAGCAACGGAAAAAAGAACGCCATATATAACTTGAGAAAGTCGAAAAATCTAAAAATTTCATGAAGTGAAAAAGAAATTAATGGGATCTTAAGGATAATAAACAACAACGGAAATAAAAGTAGGGATGAAAAGGTGAAAAGACGAGATGGACAATAAAGATCTGAGAAAATATATTGTTACACTCATAAGTGAAAAAAAGCTAATCTCGCGTTTCTGTAGCTAAATCTTTGACCAAGTCAAACACAAAATCAAGTATCAGATTACAAACCTGACAAGATAATCAGATTCGGTGCATAGCCCCAGACTAAAGAGAGTCAGATAAGGAAGAGCTAATTGTGAGATAAAATAAAGCAGAATGATCAATGAATTATATATTAGAGTTATGTAAAGAAGAAGCAGTGTGTTCTTAAGAAAAATGAATATCGTCATACATCTAAAGAATTTTTATCATGAATTCAGAAGACAACAAGTTCTTATACTACATAGTCACTCTCCCTCTCTCTCCTTTCGACTAAGAAGTAGGTGGGACTCGTGTTAAGCCAAATATTGGTCAGCTTCGGCCAAGATTGACCGAGAAATAGATGGATCGACCCTTATAATCCGAGTTATTAAGAAGGCGGATCCGACGGAGCCCTGCCACCTAAGCCCTGACATGGAATGTCAGCACGAGTTCCCTATGCGCCTTGTGTCCTGCTCTGGCTTGGAGACAAATCAAGCCAGCACTAGTAAAGATCTGAGAAAATATATTGTTACACTCATAAGTGAAAAAAAAGCTAATCTCACGTTTCTGTAGCTAAATCTTTGACCAAGTCAAACACAAAATCAAGTATCAGATTACAAACGTGACAAGATAATCAGATTCGGTGCATAGCCCCAGACTAAAGAGAGTCAGATAAGGAAGAGCTAATTGTGAGATAAAATAAAGCAGAATGATTCTAGTTGAGTGTTGCATTGGAGAGTGTTTTTTTGCCACATCTTATTGAGATTCTAGTTGAGTGTTGCAATGGAGAGTGTTTTTTTGTTAAAAACTCAACTAATTCTATGTGTCAAATTGAATTTTTCAAATTGGATGTTGCATTGGAGATGCTCTAAGATAGACTTCTTTCCATAAGCTATGTACATTTCCAAGACTAATTTCTTACTTCTGGAAGCATTTAGGTTAATTTGTTTCCCAATTTATATCTTGCCTACTGTAAATTGAAGAGATTCTAAAACAATTCTAGAGAGAGAAACTGGTACCTCCAATCTTTCTTTCCTCCTATAAAGACTTGTGAAAGAGCAGTTATTCCTATTGGAATCCATGACCTCTGGATCATGGGAACCCGCTGGCCCAAAGGCCCAATGATCATATTTCACAATATTACTAGAAAAAAAAAACACGTGAATTTCACTTGGGATCCCAGGAGAGGGTTTGTGGGGGTATAAAAAGGATATTCTAACCATCTCAGAACCCTAAAGTGCTGCAAAGCCTGCAACTACATCTTCTAGTTTCTATCAGAAACTTTCTCCCCCTCTGGTTCTTCAAATAGATGCAAAGCCTGCACAAAATAAATTAATCTCTGTTTGATGTCTTTGGTTTAATTGTGGTTCTTTCATACCACCCTTTCATTCTTTGAGTACCTACCCTCTTCCCATCTATTCGAAGAAACATAAAAGATTACAACAAAAAGAAAGTAATCGGATCAACCAGAGATTACGTCTAGAAAGGATCAAAGGAACAAGAAGAAACAGTGGTACGAGTTTTAGATCGAAAAATTGGTATATCTATAACCTTCTTTTTCTCTATCTATTTATCTACTGCCACTTATCTTCCTAGTTCTCTAGATTTCAAATCGGATTCACCAGATCTTCATACTGTTGACTTATTTCTGCATTTCATTTTCATTTATATTATTTAGATGTGTGTCTGTGAAAATTTTCTATTGTTTAAGTAGCAGGATATTGGAACTGTGGTTTTCCCATTTACATACAAACTAATAGGTGTAACTCTTGATTTGTTCTCATTTTACATTTAAGTTAGAATCTTATATGTGTTCGATTTCTGATATACAAGTAAACTTTTATAAGATAAGTAAGATACGGATCGATGTGCGTCAGGAGACTAGTATTTATAAATGAACAATAAATATATTTGACATAATTGTGTACTTCAGACATTAATTATGGGAACTTCGAAAGTAATAAGAAACGTTATCTCAAGATGGAATAACTATTTGATCGTCCTTTATCCTTTTCTTGGTTACTTTTTTACACAATGGGTTGTCTCATGCGTTCGAAGATGGCTAAAAAAAGTTGATATTTCAATTACTACGAGGACTTTACTATCTAAGATACCATGTGAATGTTATTGGAATGAGGAGCAATGGCTGACCATGGATGGGTCGAAGTTCAACTAAGATGAGATAACTATGTACAAGAGAAGTTTACAAGGAGCATTCCTTTTTCTTAATGATATACTACTCTTACGAGGTATGAGAACATTTCATATCGTCTTAGTAGAGATAAAGACATGAATTTGAGGAGTTTTCTAGAGTTAGATTGATTCTGGGGGTTCTTGTTTAGGTGAGGTATTTTTTGGTACATGATCTGTTACTAGGTTTTTGCGTTGGTCATAACTTGATAACTTATCCACACAGCTTTGTGTTATTAGATTTCTTGATGGGCCAGTGTTGAAGGAATGAGGCCCATTATGAAATTCAGTCATTCCATATTGCAGTAGAATTCACTATGCAATAACCATTTGATATTAATATTGTTGGCATCAAATTTTGGAATACAACTTTTTTCCATCTACAAGCAGATGGTGATGAGTTGCATGCTTTCATTGGCTCAAGGGTGATTCAGATGTCAGGACCAAAACAAAAGCAATATTATTACATTGATATAGAACCTATGTAGTTGGTCTCGGTCGTCTCGACCGAGAATCCCGGGTCTCAACTCGATTGAGAATCTCGGGTCTCGCCTCGGTCTCGACCCTTTCCCGAGACTCGACCGAGACCCCCAGTTAGAATTTGGTAGAGTTTCTCGGCTAGCTCGGCCGAGACAGATCAAGTCCAAGAAATTAATGTTAGAGAGTAACTTCTTATTATTTGGACTTTTTTTTGGAAACTTTAAGCCTAATTGTATACTACTATTTATTACCTTCTTAAATCTTAACTACTTATTATATAGAATTTTTAGGTGTCATGTCTTCTCGAACTTTGAAAGTTCTATAGAAATTTTGAAAATTCTAGTAGATTAGGAATACAATTGTTAAGTTAGAAAAAAATAGCAAAAACTAAGATTAAAAACTAAGAAGAAGTGAAAAGTTCATGATTCAAAGTTTAAAGTAGAAGAAGAAGTTGATGCTAGAGAGAGGAAGAGTTTTGTTTATCATGGCAAGTAATTTTATTTTTATACAGTTTAAAAAATTATTAGCTATACATGCTGTCTCGATCAAGAATCTCGGTTCGTCTGGATCTCGACCTTCGGTCGGGCCGAGATCAAGACCGAGACCGACTACATAGTATAAAGCTAGTAATTTAATTGTCTTGTCCACATTATAATTATCATTCTTTATTAATACAGTATTTTTGTCTTAGTTAAAAGAAAAAGTGAAGTACGATTGAATAAAATACGTTGAAACATTGTAGCTGTTAACGTGGTTTGAATATGTAATTAGTAATTATAAATTTATAACAAATTTATGAATGGTAAACTACTAGCCAACAACATTTTTTAAATAAATATAGTAGGTAAGCAAATAGTTATTAGATTTTCCTGGAAGTCAACATAAAAATACACCTTTCTCAATCAAAGGTGTGTCACATAAAATAATCTGCAACGATACTTTGCGTATGGCGCATTAAAATCTCTAAAATCTATAACATATGTATTTAATGACTTATTCTCTAGCAAATTTATATTTAATTATAATAGTCTTGTATATTACTCACACATGATAAAAAGAAGTTGATAACTGAAGTTGCCTTTTAATAATCGGATGTATATGAAGCCCCAACTCTAACATGGGTAACTAGCATGAAAATCTTTAATTCCAATGTAACCTAAGTGCAAATCCATTCAGTATATGGTACTAGAACCAGTATGCTCTTGATAACACACTTTATGCTCTATATCTTATAAAATATATTTTATGATAATTTATTAATAAATACACTTTCATAAACCATCCACCTCCATAAACAAATAAAATACGTTGAAACATTGTAGCTGTTAATGTGGCTTGAATATATAATTAGTAACTATAACCACTACTAGCCAAAAATATTTTTTAAATAAATATAGTAGGTAAGCAAATAGTTATTAGATTTTCCTGGAAGTCGACATAAAAATACGCTTTCTTAATCAAAGGTGTGTCACATAAAATCATCTGCAACGGAACTTTGAGGCGGCGCCTTAAATCTCTAAAATCTATAACATATGTATTTAATGACTTATTCTATAACAAATTTATAGTTAATTATTATAATCTTGTATATTACTCACACAGGGTAAAAAGAAGTTGATAAGTGAAGTTGCCTTTTAATTATCATATGTATCTGAAGCCCCAACTCTAACATGGGTAACTAGCATGAAAATCTTTAATTCCAATGTAACCTAAGTGCAAATCCATTCAGTATATGGTACTAGAACCAGTATGCTCGTGATATACACTTTATGCTCTATATCTTATAAAATATATTTTATGATAATTTATTAATAAATATACTTTCATAAACCATCCACCTCCATAAACAAATTAAAGTAAAACCATACTCACTTTTAACTTGTTACCTAAAAATTCCAACTTTAAGAAAAAGATTTGGTACATTAAAGTTAAAGATCTTGATATTACTACTTCCGAGGTACACACGGCAATCGAAATACAATATGCGGTAGGAAAAAAGTAGAGTTCTATGTAACATTAATTTCTCTTGTGCGACAAATTTCATCCAATACAAATAATAGGGACATGGTGCCCATTAGTTTGATAAATTACTCGTCATTTCTATAACTAATTAGTATCTTAGATTAAAATTAGTTGTCTAATGATGTGCATTTATTTTAGTTACCGACTTAGTTGCGTCTAATAATTTTTTCTTTTCAAAAAGATAATTGAGCACATTAGATTAGTAATTAAATTAAATGCACACTCATTCAACTCACTTAACACATCAATCTTACCTTAAATATCAAATATCACACAAATGGTTTAAACAAAACATTTGTAAAGGACTTTGAGCATTTAATTTTAATTCTTACTAGTTAAACAACTTCGACAAACAAATAAAATAGGCTAAAAGGTGATAACTCTATAGTGTTTCACTGATCTCTTTATTTATTAGTTTTTGTGCGTTGGTGTTCTCACTTTTTGACCTTGCAACTACTATCGCATCCGTCATTGCATCCCAACACAAGTTTGAGGATCTCAAACTATTATATTTTATGGAACGGGGTATGTTCATTGTGTTAGTTATCAAAATATGTAGAGATCTAAAAGAAAGCATGAAAGTTATAACCTTTTGGTTATGGAGGAGCTTGGATTCCCAAACATCGTCTTAAAGTTGCAACTCACGTGGTCTATTAAAGTGGTCTATTAAAATTGTCGTTTCTCTTCCAGATGAAGCATCTATCGGCCTCCGGTGTCTCTTCTCCCAAATATAACCTTCTATTGAAATTTCATTGACCAAAAACTATTTTGCAATAACAAATGACTCCCAATCAATTTTGAATTAGTCCAGCAAAAGAAGCTTTATGTCGTCTCCGTGATTACCAAAACCACAGAGGAATTCATTAGGGCTTTTGAAGACCTCTTGCAACTAGTATTTGTGGCACGTACGAGGAACGACCTAGACATGTAAATGACAAGCCATCTTCCTCGTATCAACATACGATGGTGGCAGAACTCAAACTAGTTAATCATCTTAAAGGACAACCAATGCTCGACTTATTCCATCTGAACATTGTTTTTAACATTCAAGGATACCCCGTATTTGAGGCAGAAGTCCGCTACTTATTTTATAGATAATCAAATTCTTTTTGAATTACTAATTCATTCGTATCATGTGCATTAGGTATTTGTTACATGTATTTTCAAATGTGGGTTTAAGTGCTTCAGTCTAAACATGAATCAACTCGTTACTATTAATTTTCATGTTGTTTATGCCAAAAGCATTTGAACAACCCACTTGTATCGCCTCAAGGACTTCGTCTAATCAATGTTTTCTTGATTTTTATAAGAATAATAGGATCTCATTCGTCCTAAATTAATAGTCTGTTCTTCCTTTTTTAGATGTCCCAAATTAGGAGTCTCATTCTTCATATATCATTAAAAAAACTCTTATTTTTTTATACCCTTTCCTTCATATTTCCAAATATGGTGTATTATCACGCTAATGAAAGCATTATGGAGTAGGAGATTGATATCGGTGGAGCTGACGTGGTCCAAAGAGCCTTACCCATATATCTTTTCCGCTAACTACGAACTTCACTTTATTTCCCACTAAGTACTTATCCCTTCATATTTCCAATGGTTGTATATTCGGGGAAATTACTTCTTCCATATATACAGTCTCGACACAATCTCCATGACTTGTAAAAACCATTATTAGTTTAATATATATTATTAGTATTTTTATCATTTTTTAGAAAAATATTGACTAGGTAAAGTCCTTGAGGCGATACGAGTTGGTTGTTGTTGAAATATTATTGGCATTAAAGGAAAATTACATAGTAGCAAGTTGGGTCTCGTTCATACCCACTGAAACACTTAAACCATATTTGATAATACATATAATTAATAGCTAATGCGCATGATATGAATTAATTAGTAAATAACAAAGAATTTGATTACCTACAAAATAAATATTAAACTTCCGCCTCAATTATATGGTATCGTCGAGATAACGTTAAAAACAAAGTTCTTTCATCGTACAGAACTTTGACTATTTTTCTTCCTTTAAGATGATTGACTAGTTTGAGCTTTGCCACCATTGTATGGATATTAATGAAGAAGATGGTTGATTATTAACATGTCTACCAAACAAGAATATGTTCCTCATATGTGCCTCGTATCCTCGTTGTAAGAGGTATCCAAAATTGATTAGGGGTCGTTTGTTATTTTAAAGTAGTTTTTTGATCAATTGAATTTCAATTGGAGGTTCTATTTGGGAGAAGAGACACCTGAGGCAAGTAGATGCTTCATCTGCAATCGAAGCGACAATTTAAATACATTGTGTGAGCCACAACTTTGAAATGATGTTTTTGAATCAAAATTTTTACATTTATAACCAAAAGGTTATAACTTTCATGCTTTCATTTGGATCTCGTTGATAGCCAACACAATGAACAAATCTCATTCCATGAAATAGAATAATTTGAGATCTCTACACATGTGTTGAGAAGTCATGAGGGATGCAATAGTAGTTGCATAGTCAGAAAGTGAGAGCAGCGGCGCACAAAAAGTGATGGATAGAGAGAAGTATCGGTGAAAAACTGATGTGTTATCTCACCTTCTTAACCTCTTTTACTTGTTTGTCGAAATTGTTTGATTGATAATAAGAATTGAATGCTAAAAGTCTTTCACAAATGTTGGGTTTTGTTTAAGTCATTTGTGATATATTTGTCATTTAAGGTAAAAGGATTAATGTGTTACGTGAATATTATTTCTTGAATGATATACATTTATTTTATTGTTAATTTAATGTGCCTAATCATCTTTTTGGAAACGGGAAATTTTAGTCGCAACTAAATTAGTAAATGCAAATAATTTGAAAATCAATTTTCACCTAAAATATCAATTTGTACGGAAAGGACGACTAATTGGCCACATCAATTCTAATGGACACATTTGACTATTATCTATGTTAGATGAAATTTTTCGATATGAGAAATCAATGTTGGGCACCGTATTTCGCCCGCGTTGTGTACTTTAGAGATCTTAATACCAAAATCTTTAGTTTAATGTACTCAATATTTGTAAAGTTGGAATTTTACGTAAATTTTTTAATTGGGTAAAATTTTGCTTCTGGTTTTTATGGAGGTCGAGCGGTTCGGGAAAGTGTATTTTGGAGATCTAATATTCTAAGTTTTTATATTCAAATACTTAGCCTTAATGTACCAACTTTTTTTCTTGAAATCAAAACTTTTAGGTAACTGGTTCAATTGAGTAAAATTTTACTTTTAGGTAACTGGTACAGGAAATTTCAACCTTGCATTTGGTCAGATGGTGGAGAGTGATTTGGAAGGTATGATTTTATCGGATTGAAAAATAACATTTTTCTTAGAATAGTATTGAAAAGATAATATTTACCTCAGCAGCTACTTCAATGTTTTCAGAGGCACCTAGAAACTAATTCATGAACCCAATATCCTTGTTTCAAGAGGCACCAAGGAAGGTGTGGTTCACTGGTTGAATTGCATCTAGGGCCCAGAGGTCTCCAATCTCGCCACACAAGTAGATGAAGCCTTTTGTCTCGTGTTTTTCAAGGCTTACAGTGTGGCTCAACCAGACAGATAAACTAGAGGTTTAGGTGAATTCGGAAGGATTTCGTGCTTCAACTTATTTTTTTTATTTTTGTTTGAAAGCTATTGTGCTTCAACTCGTTGAATCGATAAACTAGAGGTTTAGGTGAATTCGGAAGGATTTCGTGCTTCAACTTTTTTTTTTTTTTTTTTGTTTGAAAGCTATTGTGCTTCAACTCGTTGAATCGATACAATATCACATAATATATCCATGACCAATGCAGAAAAACATTATACTAAACTAGAAGTTAGGGAAATTTCACCTCATATCTATGGTACAAGCATTAATTGTCCAAATCTCATGACCCCCATTAGAAACAGTGTGATAACACTTGTATGAGGTGTGTGTCAATATTACATCATATATCATGATATGTACATAATACACCCTAACAGTGTACTCGTAAGGAATTCATGTTTTATCTTTTCATTTTAAGTTCATTGTCAATATAGATAAGGTTATCAGACATAGCCAAAAGAGTAAGTCATAATTGTCAAATCTTAGTTAACATTTGGTAAAATGTTAGCTAAGTCATTGAAAATAAGAATCAAAACATCTTCAAAAGTTCCAACAATATATGCTTTAAGGCAACGGGGTGAGAGATGAAGGTATGCCTAGATACAAAATATCAAGGTAAGTTACTAGACTATTTTGAAGGTCTTTGGATGTTTACGTTATCCACATCTAGGACCACTGAGACCTGACAAACTTAGTCCAAAATATACTAAATGTGCTTTTTTAGGCTATAGCCTGCACTATAAAGGTTATAAGTGTTTAGATGTTGGTACTGATAGTATATACATGTCTAGACATGTAATTTTTGATGAGCAAGTATTTCCATTATTACTATCACAGACATGTCTCCAAGTACCAAAGACTCTTCTTCACACACTTTGCCTTTGACACATTCAATTATTTTTGGGTCTCATATATCTGCTCCAATTAGTCACCAAAGTACATCTACTGTACCCACTACACATACTCCTGTGCCAGTTGAGGTTCCTAGTTCCAGGCCAGTGCATGCTATGACAACAAGGTTGGGAGATGGTATTACCAGACCTAAACACATACCAGATCATGTTGCTCATTATAGTATCTGTCATCCACTATCTAGTGCTTTTCTGACTCTATTGGACCATCTGCTTGCACCTTCTACCTACAAACAAGCATCCTCTGACCCTAAGTGGTGTGTTGCTATGTCTGAGGAATACAAAGAACTTATGTAGAACAAAACCTGGTTACTAGTGTCATATGAAGCATCCATGAATGCACTAGGCTGTAAGAGTTGAAATTGATCAAAGAACTTGTTTTATTGTTTGATGGTTTACAAAAGAAATATAAGACTCTATTTATAGAGTTACAATACTACTAGTTTCTAATTTTACTAGTTCCTAATATTTTACTAGTTTCTAATAGTTTTATGCTAATATATATACTAGCTCCTGATATCTTACTAGTTTCTAATATTTGATATTTCCTAATATTATATGGGATATCTTAACATATAGAAACACTCCCCCTCAAGTTGGTGCATAGATATCACACATGCCCAACTTGTCTGCCAATTGCAAAAATATTCGACTTGAAACTGTCATCGTGGCCCGACTTAGACTTCAAAACATAAATTTCTTCACTGAGCTTGTCATTCTCTTGCTCCAATGATTTTAGCCTTTGTGCTTCGTTGGTAGCCGTTCATTGAGCAGGTTTATCTCGTTATGCTGGTGAGCCATGACCTCCTTTTGTTCTGATAATTTACTTTGCAGTTTTTTGATGGAGGATTCCTTTCTATCAAGTGATGCCTCCAATTCCTGAATAAGAGTTCCTTGCTTTGTTGTTCTCTCTATTTCCACATTCTTGTGCATCTTCAATTCAATAGCCTCCTTTTTTAATCTTTCTGTTTCTTCAGTAAGACAATTGATCATCAATTCACACCGTTAACTTTAGGTTCCGAATCTTCTGCTTCTAGTTGGCTAATGAGGTCAAAAATTCTACATGTTGTCTACCAAGTTCAACTGCTTTCAGAGTTACCTCCATTTGCTTCATACATGCGATTACTTAACAAACTGTTGTCATATTTTCAATCACCTCTTTCTGCAAGCTTGTGAACTTAATACGTATGTTACTTAGACATGAAACACCAGGAATATCATTGGTTAATGACTTTCTCACATTAGTTCATTCTCCAACTTTCTCACATCAAATTGAGTCTCTTGTTGTTTAAGTAACTCGAATTCCGCAAGCTCTCTTCGGTCTTTTTCTTCCAATAATTTTTCTTTTAATAACTCATTATTTTGATGAGATGATTTCAACTTCCTTGCTTCTTCGACTTTAGACTCATAGTTCCTTAACTTTTCTTGCAACTGCTTCACGAAAATACTTGTATCTGCATAAGTACCTTTTTGAGATAGAGAGCTAAGACTTGATAGTCTCTTCTCCACTTCGCACTTTTGGTGCAGACACTCATTCAGTTGATTTCTGAGATTCTCTAACTGCTCCACGTAGCATAGTTTATCTCTAAAGTTATCCATCTTTGTTTCTACGTTACCTGTAGTGACTACCATTGCTGAAGCTTGCCTAACAGTTGGATTTTCTTCCTCTGTCTCAACAAGTGCAGCTACAAGGGGTTTCTTAGAGTTTTTCTTTCGATTATGATCCCACCATTCTGGATAACCTACTATTTCATAACAATGATTTTTGGTATGACCAGTTTTGTTGCAGTGGGTACACTTATAAGAAGATTTGTCGGATTGACAAATAGCTTCAACAATATTATTTTTTGTCTTATTTCGAATCATCATTGCGGAAGCATCAGTTGTTTCAGATTCACTGTTCATCGTTGTGCGTAGAACAAGCTCACGACGAACCAAAGCATAACATTCTTCTAAATCGGGAATGAGATCCTTTCTCAAAATTTCACCACGAATTTGTTCAAATTCACCATCTAACCCTGCAAGAAAAATATGCACACGTTGTCGTTGCATTGATTTACGATAAGATACAATCGTTTTTGTTTTCCATGATCACTTTATCACGGTGATCTAATTCACTAAAGATCTCAACCAGTTCACCGTAATAAACCGAGAGTATCCTCCCATTCTGTTTGGCAGAAAATGCCCTCTGATTCAAAGAGAAGACTTGCAATTCATTTGGTCCATCGTAAAAAGCTTTAGATAAAGCTTTCCAAATATCACGAGCTGTAGGTAAACGAATGTATCTCTTTATAATTTCTGGAGTCATAGACATCAACAACCATCTCTTGACTTTTTGATTTTCTGCATACCACCTCTCATATTTAATGTCATCTTCAGCCGGTGGTAATGAATTACCTCGAAGAAAGGAAAGTTTTTCTTTTTCAGCAATATGCATCTCCATGATTTGAGACCACATATCATAATTTTTTTCATTCAACATAATCACTGAATTAAAGGATCCTCCTGACTGAAAAATTGTACCAATTATCTGATCCATATTTTCTACTCTATTAATTATGAAGAAAAATTTATATCAGAAAATTTTAGAAACTGAATCTTTGAGGAGATGTGTTCTACCAACTCAAAGTTTTGTAAATTGTGAGATAATATAGATCACACAATAACAATTAAAGTTATTGTTTTGTCTTTTTGCCTTCTTTTCAATACCAAAACTGATGAAGGATTTTTTTTCCTTCTTTGACATTAAGATACAAAAAGAAGATGAAGATGAAGGTTCTTTCTCCTTCAATCGACAAAAAAAAATTCAGAAAACAGATTTAAGACCGTTGGCTCTGGTACCAAGTTGAAATTGATCAAAGAACTTGTTTTTTCCTTGATGGTTTACAAAAGCAATATAAGACTCTATTTATGGAGTTACAATACTACTAGTTTCTAATTTTACTAGTTCCTAATATTTTACTAGTTTCTAATAGTTTTATGCTAATATATATACTAGCTCCTAATATCTTACTAGTTTCTAATATTTGATATTTCCTAATATTATATGGGATATCTTAACATATAGAAAGATATTTCAACAGTAAGTGGGTCTTCACAGTGAAATACAAGTCAGATGGTACAGTTGGGAGGTACAAGGCTAGGCTTGTGGCAAAGGATTTTCATCAAATGTATGGACTTGACTACTCTGAGACATTTAGTATAGTAGTTAAAACCCCAACAATCAGAACAGTATTGAATTTGGCAGTTTCAAATTGGTGGGATATTCAGCAATTGGATGTGTCAAACACTTTCCTACGTGGGGTTTTAGAAGAACAGGTCTTCATGGTGCAACCTCCAGGATATGTTGATTAAGCTAATCCTTCCTATGTATGCAAACTTCACAAGAGTTTATATGTCTTGAAGTAGGCTCCTAGGGCCTTGTTCAACAGGTGTGGATCATTTCTTATTACTCTAGTATTTAAGAAAGAGGAGTTGGGGAAAACGCCTAAAATGGGTCCAAGTATAAAAACCGGCCCGTGGTAGAGAAACAATACGTTACAGGTCCATGGCGTCAGGCTTCTAAATAAAAAATGAGGACAACCTTGGTTATTTCAGTAATTAAAGAAATGCCATCGAAATACTCCAAGACCTGTTAAGGAACAGTCCCATGTCCATTAATTACTACCGACGCCGCTCAACTTGGGAAAACCATTTTTCCTTCTTCCAACATCTTTTTAACAGTTGTTTTTTCCCCTCTCTCTGAATTTTTTTTTCTTCCCACGTGTCTTCTTGACTGCCATTATTAGAATAGTAAACGCGTCAAAAAAGTTTCAAAGAAGTTAATCTCCTTCAATGCTATCAGGATTTGGAGAAGAAACACACAGAACTGTAAGTATCCCTATAGATCTTAAACATCTTCTTCTTGTTTTTCTTCATAATTGCTGATTTGAGGAAGGAATTTTTAGATGAGGTTTTGAGTTTGTTAAAAATAGTTTTTTCTTCTCTCTCATGGACATAACCTAAATCACATTAACTTTCTCGTTTGATTTGAGAATCTCTCCCATGCATGTTGATTTTTATTCCAAAACCCTAAATCGAAGAAACTTTTTGTTTGATTTTTATTTAAGAACCCTAAAACTTGGAAACTTTCCAGTTTGGTTTTTTTAAAGAACACTAAATCTGAAAAAACTTTCCTTTTACCCTAAATCTGACAAAAAAAATTTATTTCATTTTTATTGGAGAAACCT